>NW_027532172.1:132018-151907 GCF_008692635.1 Crocuta crocuta | reverse complement strand
GTGGGGGGGGGGTTGTGCAGAGAACAAGGCAGGAGGGGGGGCCATGAGAAGACGGACCACGAGAGTGACAGAATCACAAGACACTGAATGGGGTGAGTGGGAATGAGTCTGGGGCCTTGGCCCCCAGTGGGGGGCAGCTATGACCCACCGGGCTCGCAATCCTCACCTGCCCACAAGGCTGTGTCAGCAGGTCCCCGTGCGGCCGCACAGGCTGCCGCCGGTGGAAGGTGACCAGGGCATCCAGCGAGGCGTGGACCCTCTCCTCCCCGGGGATCATGACGCTCCCATCGTCCAAGAGCTTCACCATGAAGTGGCGGCAGCAGCTTTGGGCTCTGCGGAGACACTGCTGGGGCTAGGAAATTCCCTTCCTCCTCCTTCCGTCCCCGTCTCCCAGCCCTCGGGCCGGCAGCACCCACTGTTTAGGCTCCCATTAGCTTTCTGCACTTTTTAGCCATGGGACACTTGGTGACTGACTAAACATACCATGCCTCAGTTTCCCCATCTATAACCTGGGGCTACTAAGGCTGACCTCAGGGGTTCTTATGAAAATGGAATAAGCTACTGTGGATAAAACTTAGCTCAGTACCTGGCTAGGGTCAAATGATCAATAGAAATGATAACAATGAAAATTTGAGTCAGGCCCCAGGCTAAGGCTGTATGCCTGGCACACAGCAGGTTCTTAATAAATGCTCTATTAACGAATGGGTGCATTTAGTAATGGCCCACTATGGGGCCATTTAACTTTCACTTCAAGACTCTGAATTAATTTTAGCATTCCTATATCAGAGATGGGGACTTCGAGGGAGGCACAGATAGGTTGAGTAACCCGTTCAAGGTCACACAGCATATATGTGGCAGAGCCAAGCCCTTGACTGTGTGACTCAGGACCGAAGGTTTTCTCACTGTGGGCAACTCTGTAGTGGCGCGACTGGATTTTTTTTTTTTTTTTTTAATTCCTTTGGTCTAGAATCCTTTTGAAAAGTAGCTTGTGCGGCTGAATCTTCTGAGATGCCACATCGGGTTTTGAGGCCTTAAGGAGTTGGACTGCTCTGAGTTCCCCTCACGCGTCCCTCTGGGTGGAGGCAGAGAGTTGCCAGGTAGATGGGAGGGGAGGGCAGTAGCCCCCCAGCAGCCACGCAGGCTCAGTTACCACCGAGCCCCCATCTGCTGGTTACAGCCAGACCTGCAGCTGCTTGCGTCAGCCAGATTTGGCCAGAACTTTACAGCAGTTGCTCTCTGAGAAGCTGTGGTATGAAGCGTCCCTTGCCCTCTCCGAGGACGCCCTGGAGCCCTCTGGCCCCTTCCTTCGTCCCTTGCCCAGGCCTTACTTGTAGGACAGCGTGTAGCCCACGTGGCTGTGACTGACCCTGATGAGAAAAGATCCCCGTGGCTGCAACTCCAGCAAATTCTCGGCGTCCCTGGAACACACACGGGAGGGAGATGACTGAGATCCGGCTGCCGGGCATACTGGCCGGACTCCTGCTGCCCCCGTCATCCCGGGACTGAACAAAAATCAGTTTTTCTTCTCGGTTGTTTCAGACCTTGGGAGATTCAGGGGCAGGGGTGTTCCCAGCTGTGGCGGAAGGCCTCTGATGGCCTTGACCCCAGTCTGGACTTTCTCCCGCCTTCCCAATGCCTAAAATACCCCCCACGAAGGCATCTTTGGGTGGGCCAAGGTGTCACAGGTAACAGTGCCTGTTCCCAGATGCGTTTGAATTCAGACCCCGGCTCTGCTGATCATTAGCTGTGTGACACCTGGCAAGGGTCAGTCCCTGTCTGACCTTCAGCTTCCTCAAGGGGAAGGTCGACCCTTACTCGCAGGACCGATGGGAGAGCAGATCAAATGCGTGGAACACGCGCGAGGCAAATGCTCACCAAATGCTCACTGTGATTATTACTATTATTCACTATCATTATTACTCCTATTATCTGGGGGATCAAGACAGATCTGGGGGCCACAGACAGCACGGTGGCCTTCTATGGGGCAAGATGGGGAGCCTACAGACCCGAGCTCTCTAATGTGGACTACGTATAGCCATTGAGCCCTTGAAATGTGGCTGGTCTGAATCAAGATGTGCTTTCAGCGTAAGACACCAGATTTTGAAGACTTAGTACAAAATAAAGGAATGTATACTAAATCATAAAGGAGTTCTTAGTACTCCCACTGAAATGATACCGGGTGGAATAAAATGGGATTAAAATTAATTCCACCTGTTTCTTTTTACCTCTTTTTAACAGAGCTACTAAAAACTTTAAAACTGCAACATGTGGCTCACATTGTATTCTCACTGGCGCACCCCAGAACCCGGAGGCCAGGCCAAGTTCATCCTCTCTGTGGCTTTCCCAACCTTCTCTCAACTTCCCACGTGCCGGGGGGCGGGGGGTGGGGGGCGTAAATGTTCTTTCCTCTGTTCATTTGGAACCAAGCGGGTGACTAATGGGGCGAGCTTGTTCCTGTGCTCAGAACTCAGTCCAGCGTGGAAAGTCCAGAACTCTGCCCAGGGTGGATGTGTTGCTTACGTCCTGCGCTGAGGGGGAGCAGCTGTTGGGGGGCCCTGTGTTGACAAGGGTTCCGAGGCTGCATCCTGCCAGTGCTGATGGGTGGCGCCTGGCCTTGGGGGAGGGGTGCCTGGCACCGCCGGTGTGGTGGCCACTTGCAGAGAGGAAGCCGAGGTCCCAAGATGGGAAGTAACGTGCCCGGGTCACACAGCGAGTCCCCCGGCAGAGGCAGGATTCAAGCCTCAAGGGGGTTCGGAGCTCTTTTTTTTTACTCTCTTAATGCACCGAACCAGGCTGAGCCCAGAATTCTGCAGAAAACCCGCCCGGACAAGGAAAGAGGGAGAAGGGAAGGGTGGAAGGGGTGGGCGCGTCCTCACTCTCTCGAGATGGCCCCGTGGAACCACGCGGGGACCCCTCCGCGGGCCAGCTGGCCCGCCTGCGTCTGCACGAACCAGTCCAGCCGTGGGGGCAACAGCGGGGGCAGCTTTCCGGCCTCTGTCATGTTTCCCCGGCGCGTGGTTACCTGGCATCGGGAGAGAGGAGGGTGAGTCAAGCCTGGTCCACCCCCCATGCTTTGCTCTATTCTTATATTTCGTGGTGCCTCCTCCTTTGACAAGCCCCCCAGCTGGCCGGAGCAGGGCGCTGGACACTGGCTTGTGCTTCTTGAGCACTGACCATGCGCGGGCACCTTGCGCACATCCATCCGTCGACGCCTGCCCCAAATCCTCCTTGCCCTTTTCTTTGTACTGCGCCATCGCTACAAGCGTTAGAAAGCTCCCTTTGTAAATATATGTGCTGAAGCTTAAGAACCGACTTTATTTAAGTAAATATCAGTGTCCCTGGAGGGATGTGGACCTGGAAAAACGGCAAGTGAATAAATACTAAAAAGACGTGGCCCCAAGTAGCTCCTGCTGCCACCAAGATCGCCGCGTGTGGTGACCACCGACAGCGCACCTGTAGCACGTCTGGCACATCATTAGTTCACATGAGTTCTTGACAGTGTGAAGCTCAAGGTAACGCCGGACCTTGCGAGCCAATGACAAGGAGCTGAAGAAGACCAACATTTACGGGTTTACAAAGGAGGTTCCAGTCCATGCAAACCAGCAGTGGGGTCATGCCCTGCGGGTTGTCTGCTCATGACCCTTCACGCTCACCCTTAATCGCACCCCTGACCTGGCCCACCCTCCTACACTGGCCCCACCTAGTGTCTTGATATGGCAGAAAGTCACTGTTCCTGGGCTGTGTCCAGAGGGTGGGGACATTTTGACTAGTTCAGTCAATATTGGCTTTCTTCCACGTGAAGACAGATACTGTGACTGCCCTCTGAGAAGGGGGGTGCCAAAGAGTTCTGGGACAAGTAAAATTAAAGAGATCTATTAAAAAAAAAAACAAACACTTAATAGCAGTGCCTGGGCAGCTCAGTTGGTTAAGTGTCCGACTTGAGCTCAGGTCATGATCTCACAGTTCGTGGGTTCGAACCCCGCGTCGGGCTCTGTGCTGACAGCTCAGAGCCTGGAGGCTGCTTTGGATTCTGTGTCTCCCTTTCTCTCTGTCCCTCCCCTGCTCATGCTCTGTCTGTCAAAAATAAACAAACATTAAAAAAAGAAAAAAAAGAAAAACATTTAATAAAGCAGGGTGACAAAGCATTTCAGAACCTGGAATCAGAGCCAGATAGCCTGGGCTCAAGCCCCAGCTCCCCCAACTTAGCTGCTGTGTGACCTTGGGCAGGTCACTTAACATCTCTCTGCCTTTATTTTCATCTGTAGCTTGGGGATAATATTTAGCTGGGAAAGTACAGGTGGCACACAACTAAGCACTGGATGTATATAATAAATATTCATGAATCCAGTAGTGACTGGCATGGGGTTATGTATATAGGTTTGTTCTTTTCTCTACCCGGGAGAACCCCTACTTATCCTTTAAGACCCAGCCAAAATAGCCCCTCCTCCAGGCAGCTTTCCTGTCTCTTCTCTTAGACAAAGCCTTGCACCTTTCTCTGTCTCCCACCTTCTCCTCTGTTCCTGCCTAAGCTTTGCCTCCTGGAGCTCAAGTGGCTGTGCTCAGTGGAAGCCTTAACAGTTGGCTTTTCTTTCTCTAATGCAAATGCCTGACTTAAGCCTTGACTGCCAAGTCATCCACTTTAACTTTTTCTATCTGGAATAAACACATTGCGAGCCTCAGAATTAGATAAAGAGCCAGGATGCTGCCCCCTCTCCGACTTCCTCCCACCCCCCTACTTTCCCACCATGAGGTTCCTTTACTTTAGATTGAGAACCTAGTTGATTTTGGTAACTGGCCATTTGGGTCGCTCCCCCTCCCCTTTTTTTTTTCTTTCCTTCTTTCTTTTTCTCTTCCCATGGTTTAAATTCCTGCTTTTATGTTTTAAATTCACCAACAGGGAGGGAACCCCCCCAAAACCCTCAGCCCCAATAAAAGCAGAACTCCAGGCTCATGCATGCTGGCTTTCTGTCTACCGACAACCTGGCTGTGTGCCCCCTGGCGTGCCTTGTACGGGGCTGGTAAGCAATAGATTTTCTTTCTTCCAAGTTCCCAGAGGGTCACCATTGACGGGCATCTTGCAGTCATAACCACAGAGGTCGGGCCAGCTGTAGTTGGTTTGGCGAGGGGAGACATGTATGGGGAGCTCACGGGGCCTAGGGGAGCGCCCCCAGGCTGAGACTTGCACGAAGCATTGTGTCTGGCTCTGTCTCCCCCATATCGAGGGCCCCAAGGGACTGGGCTCAGGGCTGCGTTCTTTCAGATTTTTCTGGGTCCCCTGCACTACCTGGCACTGGGCAGGGGCAGTGAGGGTGCAGGGTGTTTGCTGATGAATAACTGTCTAGGGTTGAATGAATCTGGACTAAGTCTCAAGCTCTTGACCCTGGCACTGGGCCTCCCCCGTCTCCTGGCCCCCCTGTATTACAGCAGGGACATCCTTGCACTACTCAAAACTGACCCCGCTCTCTCTGCCACGCCCTCGCCTATGCTGTTCTCCTGCCAGGAACACCCCTTTCTCCGGCTCCGGCTCCAGTCTTCAATGGAAATTGAAAATTCCTCCTGCACTTCTGCTCTCTGCCAGCCCCGTCCCCTCTTCTGGCCCCACCTGGGCTCCGTGCTCTGTCTTCTAGAGTTCTGGGATGGGGCTGAGGCTCTCGGGGGCCCGAGCTTGCCTGGCATGGGGCAGGCACAGAAGGGGGCATGTGGCTGGCTGACGGACCCCCGCCCGGGCACATACCTGGAGGCCCCTGGGCAGCGGAGGCTCCCACTCCTGCTGTGCGGGGACCTTCAGTAACCTTGGTTTCGGTTCAGGGTCTGCACGTCAGCAGGGGTGGGGCTGCGGCCCCCGGGCTGTTCCTGTTTCCTTAAGTAGGTGAGCCCCAGGGGCGGGACCCAAGGATCCTGGTTGCCTGTGGTCCATGGTCAGGGTCAGACGCAGCTGCTGAGCTGCAGGTGGAGGGAAGCCCTTGCTCCACAGGAGACGGAGAGGAGCCTTAGTTGAGCACCTACTGTGTGCCAGATCCTCAGGGGGCAGAGAGGTGACCCGGGAGGTGCAAGCACCACCCTCCTGGCTTGTGAATCTAGCTAAGTGTCAGAGCAGACAGCCCGCAGGCAGGAGGGATGGGAGTGGCAAGGGCACTCAGAGGGGGAGTAAGGGATCTGGAGGAAGAGGGGCTTGGGGGCAGACAGGCGGGCGCTCACTTGATTGGGGGGTGCGAAAGGAGGGGGCGCTAGGGGGAGCCCCCGGGGCAGCGTCCAGGCGGGCTGGGGCCTCCCCGCACGCCTGGGGCCACATTATGACTCCCTCTGTAACGAAACCAATGATATTTGGTATAAATAAAAATGATACTTTATGGCCGCGCCGCCACCGAGATCCCTGGAGTCCAGGCTGGGATCGTTATTATACATTCATTGTTATTGTATTCATTTTTTCCTTCTGATTTTAAAACCCTGACTCATTGTGGGGAGCCCTGCGCACAGCGTGTGGGGCCTGCGAGGAGGAACTGGCAGCTGATGTCAGGCAGCCCCGGATGTGTGCCGTGCCGGCTGCATCCCCATCCCCAGCACATGGGCCAAACCACTTCCTTCTCCCCTTTCGGGCAGCAAGGGGCTGAGCTGGGGGCTTCCTGTCAGGCCTATCGCCCTGGACCAGGTGGTCCAGATAGTCCCAGGCTCAAGGTCAGTGGCCTCAGCACCCCCTACCCGAGGGGAGGGGGACAGCCATGTCTGGAGTCGGCGGGTCAGCAAAGCTGGAGCAGCAGCCTCGTGGGGCCCGGCTCCTTACTCACCCACCGTGTGAGTAAGCCTTGCGTGTAGCCTTGGGTGACTCGCTCAACCTCTCTGGGCCTCAGCTGCTTTAACCGTGAAGTGGGCACAATGGCCCTCCTTCGATACGTGGCAATGGCAGGAGCGACAATCGTCAAGCACGCGGCATGGGGCTCGGTTAAGTGTAAAAGCAGGGCTCTTTGCCGTGACCTCATCTGCTGCCTCTGTGCCGGGCTGGGGAGATGCAGGCTCGGGCCGGGACTTCTCAGGCTGGGCCACCTGGGGCCACTCACGTCGCCTCCGTGCCTGCCACAGCCCGGTGGGTCAGCTACCGGCCCTGATGAGGAGGAGCATTGCTGTGGGGGGCGGGGGCACACCAGCCCTCGAGGCCCTGTCACTTCAAAAGCCTGGCCGTGGGGTTCTCATTTGCATGAAGTTCAGTCTCCAGAAAGGTAGGGGATCTCAGCCCACGACCTGCTTGGGGCAAGTGGTCTTAAACAAACTAAAGGCCTCCTGAGAACGTCACAGTGGAATCAACCCCCGGCCCTTGGTGACCACAGTCCTCAAAACTGTGAACGGGCAGGGCAGGTGGCCCCTAGAGGGACTTCCAGGAAAGGACCAGCCAGGAGATATGGGGCTGGGGCCCCAAGGCCCCTTCCCCTGTGTGTCAGATTCTGGGCTTTTCACCAGAGGCTCCAGCTGGTGAGAAGGACTCTGGTGGCCCCATGTGGGGTGGCTCTCTGGGTAAGGATCACAGTGCCTCCTCAGCCCTGGGGACGGGCAGGGGTGGGACAGCCAGGCTCTGCCGATACTGAGTGTTTTCAACCGTTCTATTCGTCCTACAATGCTTTCATTCTGTTTGTCAATTCATTCTCTCCACAAACACTGGCTGAGCCCCAACTGTGGGCATCATGCTAGATGTGAAGGATGGAGAAGACAAGACAGGCACTGTGCCGGCCCTGCTGGAGCCCACAGTCCATGGGGAGGTGGCTGTCGCGCATGTCTGCATGCAGGCAAGGCTTGCACCAGTGGGAACAGCAAGGGCAAAGGCCCTGTGGTAGGAAGAAACCCAGCATGCCTGCGGAACAGATGATAGCTGACGGGTCCAAAGGGCGGACATAACCGAATGTCCATCAGCGGATGAAGAGATTTAAAAAATGTGGTCCATCCTTTCAACGGATTATTATCCAGCCATGCAAAGCCGACTTCACAGATGCTCTATGATGGATCTAGAGAACTATGCTGACCATTGCCAGCAGGCTGGAGGAGGGGGTCTGGAGAGTGACAGCCCATGGGGACCGGGTGAGGAGAATGTTCTAAAAGGGACCGTGGTGACGGGTGCACATCTCTGTGAATACACCGAAAGCCACTGAGTTGCACTTTGGTTGGTGGACGGTTCGGGGTGTGGATTAGATCTCAATAAAGCTGTTATTTAAAAAAAAAAAAAGTTGAGGAGTCATCTCTCCCTGCCTGGCACTGCATCAGAGCTCCTCTCTGAGCAGAAGGCCGGGCCTAGGGTAGACGGAGGCTCCGGGACCCCGGCCTGACTTGCTTGGAGGCAGCAGGTGCAGAGCTGGCGCATCCTGAGGTTGAACACTTACAGCTCAGAGCCGCGAGCTATTTATGGGACTTGGGTCCCGCTAAGAGGCAAGATGCGAAAAAGAGAAGTGGGTTCGCTCTTGGGGAACAAGACAAAGAGCGACGCTAATAATAACGATGATGAGCGCGGTGTTGACAGCAGCTGATCTCACAGGGCTTATGTGTCTGTCCCAGACTGAGATGCGCCAGCCTCCTGGCCCTCTGTCGCCGTCCTCGGGGCTGGGGGACCACCATCATGCCCATTTGACAGTTGGAGGGACTGAAGCTCAGCCCAGGGCTGTGCTGGGGATAGGAAAGGGGCTTGGCAAAATGGGTGCCAGTAGGGAACGAGAGAGGCTTAGGGGCACGGGGGGGGTCTGATGCGGAGCAAGCAGGTAGAAATGGGGAATGCGGCGATCCCAAGTGGCGCCGGCCTTCATATGCCTGTTTCTCTGCGGCGTGGGGGCAGGGCTGGGGGTCAGGAAGCTCATATTCCCAAGTCAGTCTTCTGGTCACGGTATCGCCTCCTCAGAGCTTGGGGTAACCTGCCACCCCTATGTGAGTCTTGTTTACACCTGGGGTATGAATGAACCTGGCACACTGGAGGTGCAGACGAGACCAGAAGCATGTAAAAGGTGGAGAGGGTCCAGGGCACCTGGGTGGCTCAGTCAGTTAAACGGCCGACTTCGGCTCAGGTCATGATCTCATGGTTCATGGGTTCGAGCCCTGCATTGGGCTCTGTGCTGACAGCTCAGAGCCTGGAGCCTGTTTCAGATTCTGTGTCTTCCTCTCTCTGACCCTTTCCCCTGCTCATGCTCTCTCTCTCAGAAAAAAAAAAAGGTGGAGAGGGTCCAGAGGCCCCTGCCAGCCTCGCCTGGATTTAAAAAATTTTTTTTAAGTTTAGTTATTGATTTTGAGAGAGCGCACGCAGGGGAGAGGCAGAGAGAGAGGGAGAGTGAGAATCCCAAGCCGGCTCCGTGCCATCAGTGCAGGGCCTGATCTGGGGCTCGATCTCACAAAGGTGAGACCTGAGCCAAGGTGAAGAGTTGGGCGGTTAACTGCATGAGCCACCCAGGCGCCCCCAGCCTGGAGTTTACATAACGGGCAGCCTGAGGACCCTGGACCCAACACCTGGCCACATGTGTGTATCCACAGGGAACGTGCGGACATTAAAAATCCGTTAACGCAAATCCAGTCCAATCTACACTTTTATGGATGAAATTAAAACTGAGAACTAAGATAAGCTGTAAAAAAAATCCGTTAACTTTAAAATGAGCTTTAATTTGTTTGTTTTCCTTAAGTGCATTTATCAATGTAAACAGAGCATGTTAAGAGACTTCAGGGGAGAGCGACTATTGCTGGTATGTTGGTTTTAATTCAAAAAAGAAGAAACTACAATCCAATGGCCTGGACTTGGGGCAGGGGCGGGGAGGGGGGTTATAGAAAAGACAAGGGCTCCCTGGTGGCACCTCTCCGACCCGGCCCCCTGGCCCGCCTGCAGTCTCTACAGGAAGGCAGAGCTGTCACATCGGAACCTGGTGGCGGCACTGGAAACCAGCTCAGACTGCTCTGCGATCAGTCTGCGCCTCGCACCCCGGCCTGCGGCCAGCGCCGCCTCACACTCGCGGCCACGACCGGCCAGAGGTGCGCACGAGCCCCCAGGCACCCGGTCTGCCGCGGGAAATCGAAGACAGAACCACTTCATGGCACTACAGATCTGGAAAAATAAAAATCTCAGCTAGAAAGAACGTCCGATTTGGAGACGGCGGGAGGGAAGGGGAGTGGGGGGCTGCCTGGGGGTCCAGAGATGGATGCCCCCGTCGCAGGTGGGGGGTGCATGGGCGGCTGCGTTTCCGGGGGTGCCCATGGCACGCGTAGGTCCCCTCGGCGCTCAGGCGGGGGGGCCAGGAGGCCCACGGGGCAGCCCCAGGCCTCGGCCGACTACAGACTCGCAGCACCTGCCAGTGCAACGGGAAGGGCCATCCCAGGCTTCTTTCCTCAGGATTTCCGTAATTGTGCTTCCCTTTGGTCTGGCTGACAGCTAAGAAGAGAAAGGGGGGGAAGAGAATGCCTTTGTCACTTGTCCAAAACTGACAGGAGAGGAGACAGTCGGCGTCAGACGTGCCCAGAACCCGGGCTCCCGTGGTGGGGCCGGGGACGGGCTCTGCGGCGGGGCCTGGGTCGTGTGGCGGCGAGGCCTGGAGACGGAGGCCCGCCGTGGTGGCTGATGTCGGCGGTCACGTCTCAGCTCCATCCTTCGCTCTGGCCACGCGGTGGGAGGGCCCATTCAGCAGACAAGAAAAATAGCAGATTCTTAACTTATTCCATCTCCAGACTTGAAAAAGATCAGACAGTTGCTAAAATCAACAATTTCTCAACTGTGTCTGGTGGCCACGGGCCCGGTGGCCGCGGCGCGGCAGGGAGTGTTGGAGGGGGCGGGCCCCGGCTGAGCAAGGGGCCCACTCAGGACAGGCACAGTCAGCTGAGCGGAGCGAGGCCCGGAGTAAGGCAGTGCTCCTCACAGAAGAACGCATCGGAAAAAGCTGCTCCTCCGCTGCGGGTCCGGGGTGATTTTGACCCCCTGGCTGCTCCCTTGGGGACTGTTGCCTTCCTGAAATTGCAAAGGGTTTTGTGAGGTCATAACCAGGCATTCACCCATTCGTCCAATCGTCCCTTCCAGCCCACAGCTCACTTTTTACAAACCCCAGATCTGCTACGTTCTTCCCCTTTCCAGCCACACTCATTCTCTCAATCGTTTAGTCGCCTGCCCATCCCCCTCCCATTCATCTCCTCCACATCTTTCCCAGTTGCCAACCCATCTCATCCTCCTTTCCCTCCTTCTCTCTACCCATCTGTCCATCTGTGCTCAGCCCCTCCCAGTGAGGCGGCCCAGGGGCAGCAGAAAGACGGACTCCTGGGATCGAGGGGAGGCTGGGTTCAAGGTCGCAGGCCATTCTCCCCAGTGCCACTCACAGGACTCTCCGTATCCGTGTGCCAAGGCTCGGACTCCCCCCTCTCCCTTTGTCCACCTCCTGCCCCATGGCTGATAAGCATCTGGTGAGGCCCTGGTTAAGCCCTGGCCATAAGCCCTAAATGCTAATCTCATCTGCTCACCCCATACTGAAACCATCCACACGCCCCACGTTTGAGGAGTGGCCTAAATCCGGCACTTGAAGCCTCTGGGAGCTGCCCGGCCTCCCCTGGGAACTCAGATCCTACTTTCCATTCTACTGTGTGCGTCGTTTGCTCTCCTTTTGACTAGTTTCTTCTCGCCTTTCTGTTCTCAGGGAACACCTGCATTTTTATTCAAGCAACTATCAAACACTTATGTGGGGCCAGGCACTTTTGTGGGCGCTGGGCAGACAGGGGTGGGCAGGACGGAAGTGCCGCCGTGCAGGGCAGACACAGCGCACGGCTGAACACACGAGCGGTGACTTTCGTAGCAGCGAGTAATGAGACCAAACAGGCGAAGGGGGGAGAGCGTTTGGATGCTGATGCTGGAGCAGAGACCGCATGGAAGCGAGGCCGGGGACGGTCCAGGGGCCGCGGTCCACGCCCTCGTCCCTGGAACCTGCACATGGCAGGCGGCGCGGGCCACGCAGGCGGGCCCCAGCTAACCCCGTGACTCCTTAAACGCAGAGACACTGCCCAGCTGCAGTCGAGGAAGAGCGGGGACAGAGGGAGCAGCAAGCAGGGTCAGAGACGTGCCGAGGGGCTAGAGGAGGGGCTCACAAGGCAAGGAATGCGGTGGTGGCTTCTAGAAGCTGGACAAGGCAAGGAGCCGGCTTCTCCCTGTTGGGAGGGCACCCCTGAGGACACCTTGGTCTGGGTCCAGTGAGACCCGTTTCAGGCCTGTGGCCTCCAGGACTTACACACGTGGGTGTTTGTGAAGCTGCTATACTTGTTCTGGGGTTCGTGCTGGCAGCCCCAGGACACAGACGTNAGCGGCTGGGAGGGCGGGCGGTGGCGGAGCCTGGGCTCCTGACGCTCTCAGGAGGGGAGGCAGCGGGGGGCAGAGCTGGCTGTCTTGAACTAGCAGCTAAATAGTTGAACTAGTAGGTAAACAGTTCTGGAGAGCTCATGCACCGCACAGCGATTACGGCCACCCCAATCCTGGCTCATAAACACCAGAGTTGCTAAGAGACCGGATCTTAATTGTTCTCAACACAAACAAGAAATGATCAGTATGTGAGTATGTGAGAAATACAGGCATTAGCTGTAAACGTTTTAAAACCGATATACATATGCCTCAAATTTACACAATGTTCAATGCCAGTTGTATTTCAATTAAAGAGACAGGTATGGAGCGGTAGGAGGCTGCGGCTCTGAACAGGAACAAAGGTGAAAGGGAATGAGAAGGAATTTAACCGATCAGTTCAGAAAAAGAGAGGTCGCAAGGGCGGTGGGTGCTCAGCCGCGCTGCACGACCTTGGACGGATGCGGCACAGTCTGGGGCAATCGACGGGCCGATACCGAAAGCACAGGCTAAGGAAAGTCAGCAAGATGCTTCGCGTGACTGCCAGTGCGCAGGTGTTGGAAGGAGCATCTAGAACCAAACTCTGGCCACCACACTGCAGGGAAACAGGACTACAGGAACTACATGCTGCCGCCGGGCACCATGTTCGTGGCACGGATGGTGTCCTGTTTTGACTAAAGGGCTGCTACTAAATGGGTCACATCCCTTGTGCTTCAATTCTCAGCATCTTAGAATTTTTTTTTTTAATTTATTTCTGAGAGAGAGAGAGAGAGAGAGAGAGACAGCGTGAGCAGGGGAGGGTCAGAGAAAGAGGGAGATACAGAATCTGAAGCAGGCGCCAGGCTCTGAGCTGTCAGCACAGAGCCCGACGTGGGGGTTGAACTCACGAACCGCGAGATCATGACCTGAGCAAAAGTCAGACACTTCACCGACTGAGCCACCCGGGCGCCCCTCAGCATCTTAGAATTCTGGAGGCAGGTTTTCAATCAGACGTGAACGACCCGGGAGACGTTTTGCGTCCTGTGTGCACTCTCGTCCGACCAGGTGTAACGTGAGCAACGGATAGCTCATCTCACGCTCTTGTATCAGACGACGAGGGAGTCACTGGCCGGGAGAACAGTGGCCGCTGGAATGGAGGCTCTGGGGCAAGACTGTAGCAGTGCTTAGCTGCTAAGCACGCCCAAAGTAAACTCGAGGGTGCAGACCCGGCCAGAGAAAGTGGCGGTTGTACCGAGTGCCTGGGACCATGAGACAAAACAGCCGAGCAAGAGACGAGAGGGTAGATGCAGAGAGACCAGGCAGGGCCTCTCAGAGGCCCCAGGGCCCTGGGACCCACTGAAGGGCACAGAGCTGTCGCAACCAGCAGAATGGGGGTGGACTGTGGCTCGGGCCTGCCTGGGGCTTTTCTGCAGGAGGCTCTCTCCCCTCGCACACGCCCTCTCCCCGGTGGGACGGCCAGGGCCGCATGGCCGCTGCTAGCACCTGCCCCGAGCAGCGGACGGGGCAGGGCAGAGCGCCCGGTGCGGATGCCCAAACCACTCCTGCCAACTCTACTCTTGTCCCTTTCCCAGGGATGCTCGGCTGGGTGCGGCCAGGCCCCGAAGAGCCGGGTCTAGCCGCGGAGGCGTCACAGCCCTGAGCCCAGGGAGGGCCGGCTCTGGCAGGGACCCACCCGAGGACTCATAAAGGACGTACACTCACCAATTTTTTGTCCATTTTTGCTTTGATGTCTCTGGCGAGAGTGAAGAAGGCCTGTGGAATAAGCATGACATCAGCGCCCCGGAGCAGGAAGTAGGGGCTCGCTGGCTCTGGGCCACCCCGAGTAGGGGACACGGTGGGGCGGGGAGGGGAGCTGCGTCAGAGCGGCTTCCCAGGTGGGCCTCACCTGTCCAGCCCCATCTCCTGCCACCACTGGGCTGCTCCTGCCAACCTGGACCACCACTTCCCCTGAGCCAATGACCTGGGAAGCGTGGTCCCCCTTGACTAGACAGAGAGGAAACTGAGGTTCAGAGGGGTCAAGGGACTCTGAAGGCGCCCAGTGCCTGGCTGACAGAGCCGGCGGGATCCAGAAGGAGGGCCCAGTGGCCCATCCCTGCCTTTTGTGCTCTGCCCGCTTTTGCCCCCACTTGTGAAGGTTAGGGGCAGAGAGAACCGAGCCGTTCTCAGCCAAACAGCCTTCATCTGAGGTCCCTGCCAGCAGGGAGGCCTGCAAGGGCCACTACCAGGTAAAGGTTTGCCCCCCCCACCGCCTGGTGAAGCCTTGAGCTGACCGCTCCAGGTCGGGAGGCAGAGTCTCCACATGGCGTGGAATATTCTGTGGTGAAGGGTGGCCTGGGTGCTGGGGAAGCCCAATGTGGTGGGCGTACGGGTCTGGGGGACACCGAAGGCTTCCCCGGGGAGGGGCCACTTGAGCCGAGCCCCAAGGGGACAGGGGGTACAAGGAGGGTGTGGCACAGACAGCCTGGGATGGAAAGCTGTGGGCAGGGCCCAGGCTGCAGGGGCACACACCAGCCGGGGCTGGTGACGGAGGGCCTCTATGCCAGGTGACTTGGGCTGAGGTCAGGAGTGGTGTGGAAGATCCCCTTTGGAAACACCACTGGGGCCGTGGGACGGGGGTCGGCTGGCACCCCATGGAGAAGAGCGGGTGGCCCAGGCCAAGGCCAGCCGGGGCCCCTACTCCATCTGGGCCCGTGACTGGGGCCGGCCTGTGAGGGTGGCATGGCTGAGAGCGCCCGCAGGAGCCGGGCCTGGGCCCCAGCCGGCTGGGACTCTCCTGCTCCCCAGGGCTGCCCGAGAACCACTGACATAACAGCCTTGGTGCCCAGCCAGGGCCTGCGCCTGCTGACGTCAGAACGTGGCGGCGACCCCCTCAAGGGGCCAGGCACACTGCCGGGGAAGTGCCCCTAGGCCAGCCGAATGCTGAGGCAGCCTGGGGCCTGAGGTGGGTCCCTCTGGTAGAGCCTCCCCAGAGACTGCACCTTGTCCCTCAGCCCAGGGGGCCCAGGACTCACGTTCTCCACGTTGATGTTGGCCTTCGCACTGGTCTCCATGAACTTGATTCCATAATCCAGGGCGAGCTGTGAGGAAGGGAGACACACACGTGCATGTTAGCCACCAGGTGCCCTTAAGCCCCACACGGTCCCGAACCGGGAGCAGTGCAGGGGCGGGAGTGGGGGCGGGAGGGTCTCAGGCCATGGACCTAACCTCCTGGGCTGCTCCCCCAAGTCCCCAGAGGAGGGCAGGTGGTGAGCGTCCCTGGCAACGGGGTGGAGGGGGCCTGGCTCAAACCACAGCTCTCTCCTCTGCTTCCTGTGGCCTCGACAGGTTCCAACCCGACGTCGTAGGGGATCACGCATCGCGCCCCCCAGAAGCCCTCGCGCTTGCTCTTTATATGGAGGCCCACCGGGGTGGGGGGTGCTTTCCACTCTCCCTTTGCCCTGAGTCCCAGACCCTCAGTCTCGTACAGGCCGGGAGGGTGGGTCATCATGTGCTTGTAAAGACCGTGAGGGACTCTCCCCCAGAGCCCACTCGGCCAGTGGCAGTCGGGGACGCTCTGGGGCGAAGACCCCGAGGCCCCTGTGCCCCGAGGTGCCCGGCCCAGGCTGGTGGCCACGCCCACCTTCTCTCCCCGTTCCTTGGATACTTGTCTCTTGTCGTTCACGTCACACTTGTTTCCGAGGATCATCTTTTCGACATCTGCAGAGGCGTGCTGAAGGGGGGGCAGAGAGGGAAGGGGAGCGGTCAGAGGGGCTGCTGGCCAACATGCAGCCTGTGCCCTGAAATCCCGGTGCTGGCCCAAGACCGCTGACACACCCTCGCACAGGCGACCAGCTGCAGCTCAGAGAGGCTGAGCGGCCTGTCCCATGTCACATAGCCAATACCAGGGCAGAGCCCAGGTTCCAGCCACTGCTCTGACCAAGCACACGCACTCCGGCTGCTGAGACCGCCTCCCCATGGGCTGTGTCACCCAGGCCCCGAGGCCATCCTCGGGCTCCTGGCAGGGTCTGGCCTATGAGGCAAGCGAGTTTGGGATATTTGCCCCGCTTGCCTCCCACCCTCCCTGGCTCTTCCTCTGGAGGCTCCGGCTGCCGTCCCCGGGACCTCCCGCCACCCCCTGGCTTGCTGTCCCCAGGACCTCCCACCGCCTCCCGGCTCACCATCCCCGGGACCTCCTGACGTCCCCCAGCTCGCCGTCCCCGAGACCTCCCGCTGCACCCTGGCTTGCTCTGTTGGGGCTATAGAAGCAGGCAGCACCTGGGGTGGCAATGGCCCCCCACCACGGCCAGCCCAGGGGGCTTCCCCCATCCCCCAGCCCCATGTGGCACCCCCACAGCTGCCCTCATGCCAGAACAGGGCTCCTCCATCAACCCCTCCCGCGCTTCCTGAAGGACCAGGATATGGACGGGGACCCCCTTCCTGTAGCTCGGATCAGATCCCGTGAAACACCCTGCTCTGCTCCCTAACTTCCTGTGAACTGCAAGGCCCTCACGCCCACTACCCAGAAACACAGAGTTTCCACAAGGATGGACGGGGCGGTTCCTTGTCCCCAGCCCGGGCACGGGCTCCGGCCAGCAGGCGCGGGCCTGTCAGGATGGCGGCCTGGTGCCACTGCTCACAGATGTCAGCAGTGCCGTGACCTTTGGCCGTGGCTTTATGGACGGGTAAAGTCCTCTGGCTGCACTCCAGACCCGAAGCCCCACCTGGTGAGTCATCAAGAGCTGCAAGTGCCGTTGTCCAAGGCTTTGGGGGTGGGAGCGAGCTGTCGGGGAGCCGGAAGGCGAGGACGACAGTGTGGGGATGGGCAGGTGGGCTAAGTGCCTTCTCTTCCCTCCTGGGTTCAAGGTCTGCTTTCCCAGCTAACAGGTGAAGAGCTGCTGGCCTGAACTCGGGTGGCGCGAACCAGCTCCCACCCTGCTCTGCTGAAGCTCAGAGTACACGCTGGAGTCCACACCCACCAAATGCACGGGTCATGCCTATCCCAGAACTTTCCTTGTCTAGAAAGTACCAAATGCTCATGGTGACCAAGAGCTCAGATATCCCTTCTCTCGTAACGGATGTTGTCCAAACCTGACAGCCCCACTGGGGAAATAAATGGGCTCTCAGGGCCACCCCATGATGGGGCGAGGCCCTTGTGTGGTCCGCATTCCGGGTTTTTACATCCTTGACTGTACAGGGCTCTTGGCAAATGACTTCTAGGGGTCTCTGTGTCTCAGAGAGTGCATCTGTCAACAGGGGAGCTCTGGAGTGGGGACTGTGGTGGGGACACGTATGAAGCGCCTGTGCACGTGAGGGGCGCAAGCCTTACCTCCTCAATATTCCGAATCCAGTTCCGGATGTTGTCAAAGGATTTCTCGTTGGTGATGTCATAGACCAGCATGATGCCCTGAGCGGAAGGGAGAAAAGCGGGTGTTCTGGACAAGTGCGAGCTGAGGGGAGGCCCCAGCACAGAGGCGTGGCTGGGACCCCAACAGGACACCCCTCCCACCAACTGCCTCCACTCTGCCCCCCCGAGGCCTTCCTCCTGCTGGACTCCAGGACTGGCTTCTCCCTGGTCGCCCAGGCTCGAGTCCTGTTCACCCCGCCACCAAGATGACCCTTCACCCTGCAGACCAGACCCCACCACACATGCTTACGGACCAGCTCGCAGGCTCCCCAGCGGCAGCACGGCACGCGTGCCCATGGCCTGGCAGCCCTGGGGCCCACAGTGCTCCCCTTCACGCACGTCCAGCTGCTGCGGCGCTCGACCCCTCCATGCCCTCACTCTGCCTGCCCTGCCTGGGCACCGTGCAGCAGGTACTGTGCTAGGGTCTCACTGAAGCCTCACAGGCATCACAGGGGGGCCTGGCTACCCCCTCTGCAGGCAAGGACCTGGAGGTGCGAGGACCCGGAGGTGCCAGGCCCGCCTCCCCTCCCATGAGAGAGGGGAGGGCGTAACCGGGGTCTGCACCCTGGAGGTCCTGATCCTGACACCCTCGTGCATCCCAATGACTCCACCCACATGGGGGCCAGCTTGCAGCACGGGGCTGGGCGGCACTGAGGCCCCTGAGGTCGCAGAACCCACACGTGAGCACGTGGGAGACAGCGCAGGGGGCTCAAAAGAGCTGCAGAGTGAACCCACCTCCACCTGGGCCTGTGATCATGCCATCACTGACAAGGGCAAATGTCCTTGTTTAATACGAAGCAAACTGAGGCCCACAGAAGTGCCCTTTAAGACTCAAGGGCAGAAAAGACTGATACTGAGGAAGCTGATCGCACCAGCTCCTGTTCGGAACTTCCCTGGGCCCTCATCCGGACCAAGCAACACAGGGCCACCTTCGAGGCGCAGGGCCCCAGCTGTCCTGCCCTGGCTGGCTTACTCCCTTCGCTCAGGCCACCCCCTCTGATGGCCCAGGCCTGTGTCCGAGATGGCTGGTGGCGGCCAAGATGGCCCTGAGGCTGCCTGAGTCTGCAGAGAACGTGGGCTGCAGGGATGTGTAATAAAACCTCACGGGAAAGGAGACCCCCTGCAATTCCAAATCCCTGCCATGACCCTGAGGAGACGTGCAGTGGCCTCGCGGCCTGCCCCAAGTATGGCCCTGGCTGGGACCCCTTCGAAATGCCATCTGGGGGGCCCCTCTTGCAGGTCTCTTGGGGAGACTGAACGGAGACCAGCTGCAGGCTAACCGGAAGGAACTGGTAGTGGCCGCGCTGTGGGCCACACCCCAGCCACAGCCAGCTTTAGTAAAAGACCCTGGCACACAGACTCCCTAAGTCAAGCATCACAGAGGCCTCTGGCCGGCAGGAAGCAAGAAACGCCACAGGGTCATGAGGCCTTTCCCCTTTATCCAGGGACTGGCCCGTCTGGTGGCCCAGGACTCTGGCCACCACCAGCAAGCTGACACCACATGCTCAAGATTCCAAGGTCCCAGATATTCACTGACCAAGCGGTGGAGCCATCAGGAAAGACAAGCACCTAGAAAACACGGGATCACCCTATTCCGGGTCCTCCCTGAAACCTCTCCCCAGGGCCCCAGGTGACCGAGTTCCTAGCCCTCACCGGGCACAGCTGCCCCTATCGGGCTGTCAGCTCACAACGGGACAACTGACATCCAATGTTCCCCAAATTTGGGACCCAAGAGTCGAGTACTCTGCAGGGAGAGGGCAGTAGCTACGATGGTGGCCATGTTCTCTGAGCTGTCTGGTGAGGTCACCCCTGGCCACACGTGGCTCTGGGGTACCTAAAATGCAGCTGGTGCTACCGAGGGGCTGGATCATTTATTTGAATCAACTTATGCTCAAAGAGCCACATGTGGCCCCTGGCTTCATATCCGGGTTAGCAGCAATCTAGGGCTGCAAAGCCACAAACACCCTGGCTCAGTCTAGCATCCTCGGGGGCCGGCTGAGGACGTGGGCACTGGAGACGGCCAATCAGTGTCGGCCTGTCATCTCCCCTCTGTGTGAACTGAAGCAGGGCGTGGACCCGTGCTGACCCTCAGGTCCCCCGTCTGTAAGACCGTGACGCCCATGCTTGGCTATTAATGGCCAAGACCTGGGCCCGGCAGCTTGCACAGGAAAGGGCTCAGCAGATGGGGGC
>NW_027532172.1:99245-131972 GCF_008692635.1 Crocuta crocuta | reverse complement strand
TGGGCCCAGATGCGGAGGGGGCCTACCTGAGGCCACACGACAGAAGCTCCCCCAGGATCCCAGTTCCTTGAGGCCCCCCTGCCCTCCTCGCCAGAGCACAGCAAAGTGAGAGGAAAATTAGTAAATAAATTTTAATGAGGAGCGCTAAGGTTGCCATCCATATGATTGAGTTCCTATTATGTTTCAAAAGCTGTGCAGGAAGCTCTAACCACTTTGCGCCTCCGTTCATTTCTGCTGCCCACCAGGATGTCCTCAGCCCCCACCACAGAGCCAGCACGGCCCGAGGCACAGGGCCTGCGGCAGCGACCGACACACGGCTCTGCCCTCAGAGCCTGTGGTCTCGCCCTGGCCAGCGTGGGAGGCCGGGGGTGTTGGCCATCTGTCCTCACGGAACAGAACGACCTACCTGCTCTCTGTCCCACTTTCCGAGTAAGGAGATGGGGCTCAGAGGGCGGCCCAGGGTGCAGGGCCAGGGGCCTGCCTTCCGCTTCCCCCGGGCCCTGGGCGCTCCCCTCTGCCCACACCTCACGTGCGCACGACCCCCTCGGAGGACGGGAAGCCAGCCCATTCGGGGGCCGCCTCCACATCTCGTTCAGGCCTGGCCTAGAGAAGGTGCTTGGGAAGTGTACGCGAGGGATGGGGACTGAGCCCTCCCGTCACATCACCCTGCCTCTGGCCTGGGCTACAGATTCAACGGCCAGCCGCCCGGAGCAAGTCAGCTCCTGGAAGATCTTCAAGTAGCAAATTCCAGAGAGACTGACACGGGCCCCGTGAACGCTCCTAAGCGTTGGGGCACGCCGGCTCCAATTTCACTGACCTCACCTGGGAGAACCAGCTTCCTGTCTTCCCTCATTCCGAACAAATCAGCTTCCCTTGAACCCGGCCTTGTCCCTGAAGCAGCAGAGGAGGTATGTCGGGGTGGGGGCGGGGCACACAGCCTTTCCCTAAAAGTAACCTGGGACCCAGGACCCCTCGGGAAGCCCGAGCCTGGACTCCCCAGAAACATCTGGGTTCTGGTATTCAAGAGAGTGACCTTCGTGTCGACTTAAAAAAAAAAAAAGAAACAAAAAGCCAGTCCGTACCATTGCGCCCCTGTAGTAGGCCGTTGTGATCGTCCGAAACCGTTCCTGACCAGCAGTGTCCCTGGAGAAGAGGAAGGGACATGAGTGTCAGCAAACATGAGTGGTCATCACCGTGGGAACAATGGGCATTCAGCCGGGACGGACGCCCCACTTTCTCCCGGGTCATTTCCTACTGCGCTGTCCGGCTGAGGGGCAGCACCCTCATTCTCTCTACTCTCACATAGAAGGAAACTGACTCAGAAGTGTTAAAAACCTGCCCTGTGGGGCATAACGTCATGTCCCCCAGTGACCCCTCTTCTGCACCTGTTTCCTGGGGATTCTCCCCAGAGTTTCTGGGTCACAGAAGAGCCAAGGTGGGATGTTAGCTGTGAAAATCTAGGGCCACACGGGCACGGAAGGGGCCGGTCACATGGCTGGAGGGGTGAGGTTAACACCCTCAGCGGGGCTCAGGAAATCCCTTCATGCTTGCTGTCTTCGCAGAGGTCCTTCCTCGCCGGCGCAGGGCCACACCTGGGTGAGACACATCGTGCCCAGCCCAGCTCCTGGCACAGGGGGCATTGAGTGTTGGTGTAAAGATGGCCTAACTGACTGGCGGCGGAGACAGGGCCAGCCCTGTGTCTTTTGTCCCTGGATTGGGGGTTCCTTTCATGCCCCCGCGAGGACTCTGCGTGGCTGGGCTGTACAGAAGCGCCTCATCTGGGGCTCAGCTGGCTTTCTGACGCCAGAGGGAGGTGACATTAGTGGTTAGGAACAGTCATTTTATCCTCCGCCGTGGCCCTAATCTAGAAAAGCGTTGAGAGTTACTGACCCCATCGAGACTGCTGAGAGCAGAAGTGGGAAGAGAGGAGAAGAGGAAAGTGAAACTTCCACCAGCGGCCGCCATGTCACTTTGGACTTGGGGCGCCAGGGCTGCTGGGGAGCCACGTGGTAAAGGTGGAGATGCTTCTAGGCCTTGTAACATAGGAGGCAGCCAGAGACCAGAGACCAGAGACGGGCGGATTACCACCTGGAAGGCGTCAGGCCTCATCCAGGTTTCCACTCTGGGGTCAGATTCAGAGGTGAATACCGCGGGAGCTGAGGGGGCGCCCTGGGCTGGCAGAAACTCGGGGGAGGGAGGCGGGCTGCAGGGAAGGCGGCTTCATGGCCCCCCTCACGACACTCTCTCACCACAGGTGCTCGCTGGGGCAGGGAGATTTCACCACCCTCTCCAATGTGACTTCTCTATTATTTCACTCGAGGCTCACAGTCTGCCGCGGGCAATGTGGCTGCGGGGTGGGGGCTCCCCTCCATCTGACCACCTGAGCTCAGCCTTCCTGGCACCTCCGAGGGGCTACAGACCTCAGTCGGTGCCAGCGACAGGGACTCAAACCTCTCCAGGTTTATGTATCGCAAGAAGGCAGCCCCAGGTAAGCGGAACAGAAACGGCTCCCGCCACTGGGCCAGGCCTCAGCTTATTTTTAGTTCTGGGGTTTCAGGTCTGTGGGTGAAAGAAGTAAGGCTTGGGCTTCCCTGGGGGAGAAAAGAGGAAACGATGTCTGGCCTTCAGCGAGCTGATAGTGTCAAAAGGAAATGCTAGACTGGGGCATGGGCCAGGCGTAGAAGGCACTCTCCAAGTTCAATGGAAGCAGGCCACTAGGAAGCTCAGGCCCGGTGGCACCCGCATCGGGATGCCGAGCTAACCTGGATGGCAGCCGTGGCCCCAGAAGGTGCTGACACAGACTCCAAGCCCCAGTAACGAGCAGAGCACGGTCCCCGGGGTTTCTGAGGAAGGCCTGATGTGTGTGGCTAGGCGCAAAGAGGTGGAGGCCATGGTCACAGGCAGGGCGAGAGAGAGGCACTGGCTCAAAGCACTCCCTGGGTGAAGGGGTGGAGGCTGCCGAGGACTCTTACCATATCTGTAGCTTAATTCTCTTGCCATCGAGCTCTATGGTCCTAATTTTAAAGTCAATTCCTGAAACAAAAGGGAAAAAAAGGCACGTTACCATCAGCCTGCGGCCCAAGCTGCATCTGAGGTGGCCGCTGCCAGCCTGTCCGGGAGCAGCTGTCTGGTACTGGGGTACGGGGGGGGGGGGCTCAGCGTCTGCTACCATCAATCTGGAGGCACCTGGAGAAAACCGTCTCCTCTCCTGGAAGGGGAAGCTGAGGCCGAGGGCAGATGGAGCTGCCAGGAGGGAAGCTGCAGGTGGCTCGGCTGGCGGGCGGGCCCAGGCCATTCGGGTGACGATGCCCTGCCCCCCCCCCACCTCGGCAGCCTCTGGCCGTCGGCCTCCACAGAACCCTTCGAGGGCCAGAGCCCCACGCTTCCCGCCACCCAGCAGCAGGCCCTCCTGAGCACACGGGGCACGGAGCCCCACAACATCGCGAGGCCTTTGGACCTGCCGGTCCTTCTCTGTGGGTGGTCCTGACCCCGCCCACCTGTCAGCCTAACCACCTTTCTCCTTTCATTTGTTTTTTTAAGTTTGTTTATTTGAGAGAGAGCATGCATGGGGGGAGGAGCAGAGAGAGGGAGAGAAAGGATCCCAAGCAGGGTCCACACTGTTGGTGCAGAGCCTGACACGGGGCTTGATCCCACGAACCTGAGTTCTTGACCTGAACCGAAACCAAGAGTCGGACGTTTAATCACTAAGCCACCACCAGACCTGCTGGGAGGTCACCTTCCAAGAAGCCTTCCTGACCCAGCCCTCACTTCCCACCCGTCAGCTGCAGTCCCCTCTCCCCAAGAGCAGGGTGACTCTCAGCCTCCTACCCCCTCAGTGCCCTCCCCGGCTTTCCTTTGTGACAACCACGTCACAAAGCTAACCTGCCAGCGTGTNCCCGCCCCCCCCCCCCCCCCCCCCAGCCATAAAGAGGAATGAAGGCCTGATGTGCACCGCGGCAACCAAAAACACCTTCCAGAGGCTTCCTGCCACCCCCTCAGGCCCGGAATAGTGAGAAGGGTCGAGCGTACGTGCCAAGGTCCTGCCTCACCTGGTGGCTGCGTGGCACCCACAGCTCCCGTGACAGTTGCCAAAGTCCCCCAAGTGCGATCTGGACTCGGGGCTCTCACGCTTGCTCTCCCCTCTCTCGAAATGTCGCTTCCTTCCATAACTACCTGGCTTCCCCGGCCCTTCACTGAGGCCTCTGTTCGCCGCACCTCCCCAGGTGAGCCTTCCTGACCCTCCTCGCTCTCTCTCCCGTCGCTCCTCTTCCTTTTTCGGGTGCAGACCCTGGACAGCGCATATGTGTGTATTTGCTCCAAGGACCTCGGAGTGAAACTTGCCCACATGAATGGCGGGCACGGACGGCACACAGCCCAACCTTGCCTTTACCTCCACAAGTTTGTTCTACGTCTCTGCCCGTGAAGCCTTGAGGCTGAGGCCTGGCTTGAGCCCTCAGAACTGATGACAGGGAGGTTAATTTCACCCCTGCCCACCTCCAGACCCATCCAGGGGACCCCAGGGGAGACCTGCCTGCACTTGAAATGTGCCCACGAGGACACAAGCCACAGCAGGGCAGGGACCCGGCCGCCTGGCTCATGGCTGTGTCTCCAGTAACTCAGCATGGCAGAGGCCGACCGCGTGTTTGCTAGAAACAGATCGCCCAGGCCCGCGCACACACCTTGGCGACAGGCCTGGTTACGTTTGTTTCCCTCTGATTCATCCCAGGCATCTTCTCAGCTCCTGCAGCTGTGCTGGCACACAGCAGGCGCCGGGGCAAGAAGGCAGGGGCGAAAGAACTAAAAGCAATGGGGTGCCACGTGGCTTACGAAGCACGTTCACATCCGCCGCTTGACTCCCTGAAGGAATGAGTGAGTGGGGCCCCGAGGAAGCGGTGGAAGCGGAGCCAGGCTGGGAAGAACCAATTCCAGGAGCCGCGGGGGCCAAGTTCGCGCTGCAAACGATCGATGCAAGCTTGCAAGAACAGGCTTTGGCAAAATGAAAGCGGGGCAGGAAACGAACAGCCACTTAGTCCCTGATCTATAAAGAAAACCCGGGGGGATGCTCCGTGCCAGGAGAGAATCACCTTTACACGTTCGGTTGTATTTCAGGACTAAGCGGCCCGCTGCAGTTCCTTCCTAAAACATCCCTATGTCCTATCACAGATCCACAGGGACGTATAAAATCAAGACGCACTGTTTGATCGGCAAAGCCCCACAGCATCACTCTGTCCTGACCTCTTCTTGGGTTTCATTAACACACCAGATTTAATTAGGAAGCGTTAAATTTTACAAGGCTAAGAATTATAAGGCCATTACTTCAAGTTCAGGATGAATGAGATTTTCTCAGAAGACAGAGGCCTGCAGGAAAACTACAAATGTAAGGAGAATACCGAGGCGGGAGGGAAGGATTCTGGGTTTAAGTGCCACCTGTATACCTCCCTAGGTGACCTTAGATGACCTTGCCCAAGTCATGTCTTTGTCTGGAGATGGAGGCTGGCTTCCTCGGAGCCCTAAAGAGCTAGACTGAGTTTTCTGGAGGATAATTAGAAACCAAACAGAAAGGCCTAATCTCTGAGTTGATCTCACTGGTGCTTGTGCTGAACAGGAAGTTTCTGACACTGGGAAACTGAGGTCTGGGTTGAAAGCAAGCCACAGCCTGCCAGGAGCCAACATCGCTTCCTGATTCGTGGAGATGCAAGAGTTATGCCAGCGTTTGACCTTGGAGTGGTGGAGGGGGAGGAATGTGAAACCTCTGGATCCAGAGATGAGATGCTATCATTGCAGGAGCCATTCTGCTTGCTCCAGACTGTCTCTGGCCAGGATAACAACCTCTCCTTCATTTATGATCTTCAACCATCCAGGGCACTGGCCAAGGCGGAGAGCATTACTCCTGACCTGAAGAAACAGGGCTCAGAGTCTAAGTGCTCGTTCAAGGCCACACAGCGGCTGGAAAGCTGGAAAGATGATTTCCAGTCCAATTCTCTCTACTTTGCATCTGGCACATAACTGTCAAGTGCAGCTCCTGGAGGCAAGGATGGCATGAGCAGGTCATGGTGGGGTTCAGGGAGATAAGGTGGCTGGGTTCGAGTTACACAGGGGGTAAAGCAAAGCCTGGCCCCTAGGCTTTCCCCATTCAGAATCGACCCCCGGGCTTGGTGACCATTCTGGAGCAAGGCTGCATACATAGCTCAGTGTTACTTCCAGGTCAAACGTTTTCACACGGGCAATGGCTGTTTTTGTGACATGCGGAGAAGTCAGCTCGGCTTTTGTGGATATCAGAACGGAGAAGCAACAAGCCAATTCCGTTCAACCACAGTGTGGGCTGGCTTTGTGGGAAAGGCTGTTCTGCAAAGTGACAACTGGCATCCTGGGCCTCAAGATAGGGAAGTCAGCGCTGTACGTGGCTGCGGCTGATCTGGGTTTCTCACTCAGGTTTTTATCTGGCATCTACTTGGGGATGACAGGTCCTAGGACAGGCAGCTGTCAGGCGTCATCGCTGTCGCCCTCGAATGGGATGGAAGGTCAGGCTGAGAAAGGCTCCAGACTCCTTCCTGCCATTTCTTCTAGAGGAAATTCACCCATGGGGGAAACAGGGTCAGGGAGAGGGGCTTAGCCCCTGAACAGTACAGAGGGAAGAGAGGGAGAGGACTGGTTTAAAGTTCTGGCTCTGAAACAGATCATCTGTGCTGGCCCCGGGGATGAGTGCTCACAACTCTCTAAGATGGTCGAGCCTTGACTTTGGGTGTTAGACCCACATGGATTCAAATTCCATCTCTGCCACTTGCAGGCTGTGTGACCTTGGGTGAGTTGCATGCTTCCCTGGGGTTCAAATTCCTCATTAACGCTCATAATGCCATCTAACACAGAGGGCTGGAGAGTGTAATAATGCACATAGAGGGGCTAGCACACATGCCTAATAAGGTCAGATGTCAAAGGCATCTTCCTATGGCCAACTCCCCAAGCCTGTTTCACTTCTGTAAGACGGCGACTCCAAAAGAACAGCTTCGAGGGCTGCTGTGTGGACAGAACGAGCTGACCGGCGGCAGAACCCCAGCCCAAGACCTATACTTCCTGACGAGCAAGCTGAGAGTTGGGGCCTCAGTCTCCCCATCTGCAAAATGGGCCCTTGGCTTCCACCCCTTCTCCCATAGCCCGGGAACCCCCGAAAAGCGGTGGAAGCGGTTGTTCTTTTCCCCTCCGGTCCCCTCGACCCTCTCTAATCCCTGGATCCGGCCGGCCCAGCCGCTCCCTCAGCCCCAGCCCTTCAGTGGCGCGCCCGACCCGGGCCTCCGGCGTCCCCGGCCGCTCCCCGGCCCCGCTACCTATGGTGGAGATGAAAGTTGAGTTGAAGGCGTCCTCGGAGAAGCGGAACAGGACACAGGTCTTCCCCACCCCCGAGTCCCCGATCAGCAGCAGCTTGAACAGGTAATCGTAGGTCTTCGCCATATTACACTCTCTCCCCGACGGGAAGTGCGGCCAGCGCCTCGCCACTGGCCGCTGGCCCCGTCCATCAGCACCGATCCCGCCCCTTATTGGCTCCCGGCCCGCTGAGCGTCACCAAGGCCGACACCCGCCCCCGCGCCCCGCCCGTCGCGGGGAGACCTGGGGAAGAGGAGAGCAAGGCGCGGTGCCGGAAGCGACCCGACCGCGCAGCTCATTGGTCGGAGCTCGGGACAGGGCGGGCTGCAATTGGCCAGCGGTGAAGAGTCGAGGGGCTTCAAAAGAAGATCGAGGGGGCGTGGCATTGTGTGTCCCCGCCTTCCACCCACCCCCAACTTGTGGCGACCCCGCCCCCCGGCGGGAAGGGGAGGGCGGGGAGCGACGCCAACGGCTCCGCGCGCCCGCGCCTCGGGGGGGCGGGGCTTAGGGCTCGTGCGCATGCGGGCCGGGAGACCGTTAGGCGCCAGCAGAGGGCGCACGCGCGGTGGGCTCTCCGATTCCCGCCCTCACGGCCCGCGCAGCCTCCATAGGCCCCGGGAAGAGCGCGGGAAGGGAGTGCACGGGGTGGTGCTGTCGTCTGCAGGACGCTGCGTCCATTCAGGGGGAACCGAAGAGGAAAGGAGAGTGGGGACGCTCATCATCGTCGAAGCGAGGCCTCTTCGGGACGTCGTCCGGGGCCTCGGCGCCGGCCAGGGGGACTACTCCGCCCCCTGAGCGGCTTCACTACCCCCAGCCGCACCGAGACCCGCGGGGACTCCTCGCGACGGGCCCTTGGACCTAATTAGCGACTGTCCAGACCACTGTGTCCCTGCTGCCCTCCCGACCCCCGAGCCTCGGCCGCCCCAGCCCCGCCGGGGGTGCTAGGGTTGTGGGGATGCTAGGAAGAGTCACGAGCGTTGTTCTTTGCTTGCCTGTTGTCAGCATGTACGAAAACACCCGAAGTCCTTAATCCGCCCCCCCCCCACCCCACTGGGGTCAGTAGTATGTCTCCTGCCTCTTTGTGGTGAGCAAACCGAGGCCAGAGCTTACGTGACCCTCCAGGGCTCCAGCGTGGGAAGCTGGTTTGAGCTGGGAGACGCCGGCCTCGGATGCCTGAGGTCCCGGTGGTGTCCTGATGGTCGGAGGTGGGCGTTGGGAAGACGTCTTGACCCGCATAGGTTCCTGCCCAAGCCGGCCTTGGCCGCCCTTCCCGGCTCCCTCTGAGCCGCTCCGCTGATCTGGCTGCGGGTGGGGAGAGTTTCAAGCAGAGCTTGTGCTGTTGGGCCGCTACCGACCACCTTCCTGGGACTTAACCCGTTCTGCCGGCGGGTTTCTTCGGGGCCGCCGCCGCCTCCCTTCTCTGCGGGCTGCTGCTGAGATCCCGTCGCGGTCTTTGGGCTTTCCGCAGGCCCCTTAGGGGTTCCTCGTGGTTCTAGGTCTGTTAGCACCCTGGGTGATCTCCTTCGATACTGTGGCCGCTAGGATCCGCGCACAGGCGGTTCTTGGAGGAAATCCGCATCGCCCGCCATCCTCCTGTGTCCAGCTGCTTTCTGGACTTGGCAAGGGTACTTTGACAGGTCCACAGCCGAAGTGTCAACTTCTACTCAGACTGGTGGGGCCCGAATTACCTTCCGAGTGAAACCCAAGTCATGTCAGGCACTTCTCTTTCACCCCCTCACATCCGGGTTCTAGTAGTTGTTGCAACTTTCTCTTCTGTGCACTGGCCTTCCGCATTATTCTCTAATCCAGATTTTGCTCTCTGGTGAGTTCGTTCTAAAACACTTACCCAGTACCCATTGGTGGTCTGTTGGGATCAAGTCATCACCATCTGGCCTTAACCTCGCCCTGGGTTCCACATACACTTCAGGGATTGGGAACTCCCCGAGACCGGAGATCAATTTAACAAAAACCGAACACTTCTTTCTGCTAAGTGCGAGGCTCCAGATCGACTACTACAGTATGTGGAGATTAACTGCAGCCCAAAGGGGTGGGCAGGAGGGAGAGAAGGAATTTCAATCTACTGACGGCAGGGCATCTAGAGGATACTTTATTCATGGACATTCCCTGTGCCTACCATCGAAACAAGCTCACAGCATCCGCCAAATGTTGGATTAATATAAAGGAGATGTTGTTTAATTGCACTTGGTGACAAAAAATTGCACACCTTTGACTTTCAATTCTGATTCCCTATCCCATCAGATCTTGAGGCAGCCATCAAAGCAATTCTGGTAGTGAAACTGGAGTCCTTATCGACACTTCCTTCAAGTCACCTGCCAGCCAGTCAGCTGTCCTAAGATTTCTTCCCCCAGGTCACTTCCTTTTCGTTCCATGGCAAGCACTGCCTGGGATGAACTGAAACCTCTTCCTAACCGGCCTTACTGCCTCTAGTCTACCCCCCATTCTAGACCTTCCTGAAAACGACTCAGTGGATCTTCCTAATGTGTTTCCTTGTTGATTAGTCTTCAGTGGCTCTCCACTCCTGACCAAATTAAGTTCAGGCTCTCATCAGTATGGACCAGTTTACCTTCCAGCTTTCCTTTCTTCCTTCCTTTATATATGCAACACACAGAAGCCTTAGGCAGGCAGGGACCATTTCCCCGGCTCCTGTCACATGTATTAAAATCCTAGTTATTCTTCACAGCCTGGCTGGTTATATAACAAAGGACAGAACCTTTTGAATTACTGAGGCCAAGTGCTCTCACCTGAATATAGAGCTAATAATCCTCATCTCATGGTATAAAGCAAATAACATTTGGTCATCATCTTGGCACCATTATCTTTCCTTTCNCCAGGACACATTCTAAAGTTCACACAAGTGATAGTTTATGTAAAAATTTATTTGACCAAAATGTAGAAAAAGTGATACTATTACATATGATACAGTTGCAAGAATCTAAATGAAAAGTGTGGGTTTTATTCAATTGCACAATTTGCTAGTGTACCTTCTGGGTAGTGTGATGCTTAATAAATAGGAGTGAGGGGCAGAGGATTTGGATAAGCTAGAAGCAGGGTGATTTTTGTCAGAGTTGTAAACTTGAGTCGGCCCCCACACTGCCGGGGAATGTGGAATGTTTCGTTTCAGCTCTGAGATGTTACCCAAGAAAGCAGAAATACAACAAAGCCAAAATGCAGCTATGTCTACAAAATGCTCCATATCCAGTTTAATCAGGAGTTTCTTGGTCTTTCATTAACTTGGTCCTGAAGAAGGAATTAAAGTCCTATGTAAGGAAGTCTTCAGTGTGTTATTCCCTGAAGTACCCAGGAGAGGAAGCTAGGCCCATTACTTTATCTCTACTTTGCTGTCAGAGAGGCCCCTTCTGCCCAGTAGTTGTTAGCACTGCTCAGTTATTGAGGGCACAGTCTTTTTGATAAGACTTCTCTGAATAAGACTGAATTCTACCACATTCATTCCTGCGAGGCAGATGGTATCAGAGCAGACAAGCATGGGTCATTCCTGGAATAAGATATCTGCTCCTCAGAGAACTTCAGAATGAAAGAAACATGGAGAGGAACATCAAGGATCTATCCAGAAACTATTTGGGTGATTCTTACAATTATTTCCCAAGCATTCTCATGCTGGCTGCTCCGAGGATGTTTGTTCTGCATGGTGGAGTGTGGGAAAGAGCCAGGATGATTAGGTTAATCTGTCTACGGTTTATGACTTCCCACAAAGCAAGCCCTCTTCCCCCTCCTCTCTTTTTTTATGCTCTGGATGGAAAATCCCTACCCACTGTCATGTGCTGGTCCCTGGCTACCTGTCGTGTGAACAGCAGTGGTCCAGAAGGCTATGTATTCTGTGGCCCTTTAAGTTGACTGATGACTAGACACTGGAGTCTGTGAACGTATAGGGCTGTCTATTCTCCCAGGAACCGAATGCCCTCAGTCTCTAGGAGAGCATGCCCAGTATGAAATACCCTGCCTACCTTATGAATAAATGCAACTTAAAGATAAAAATAGAGCTGAAAAAGCTGGTGCCATTCGAAAAAAAGAAGGAATTAGATTTAACTGGTGCTCAAAGCTTCTCTGATACAAAATATTTGGTCACGTATTCATAATTTGCTTGACATTTCCAGCAAAGCGCAGATTCAAGAGCAAAAGAAACTTCTTACAAGAGAAGAGAAAGACACGGAGCTCTGAAGTTTCTGTTGGAACAAGACTCTTCTGTTTTGGTTATATACAGTTAAGTTCGTTTAGTGTCTGGTCCAGTGTCTGATGTAAGCCCACATTCTCTTCTTTGGCCTGGGCAAGTTTTTCTGGTGAGGATTAAGAATGGGGGGGGAGGGGGAGAAATTAATAAGCATCTAAAATTCTGTTAAGCAAAAAAAAAAAAAAAAGTTTCTAAAACTCCAAACTGCCAGAGTGAAAGTCATAGCAAAGAAAGTACTTCACATTTAATTATAGCAGAACACTGTGGAATAACAGGGTTCAAGTATCAAATATACAAGTCAGACAGGGTTTTAAGATAAACTACAGAGTCTTCAACTAAATTTGAATTTCAGGTAAACAACAAATAATGTTTTAGTACAGGTATATCCCAAATGTTGAGTGAAATACACTTAGGCGAAAAAGTTATTCACTGTCTATCTGAAATTCAAATTTAACTGGGTGTCCTGGGTTTCAATGTGTTAGATCTGGCAATCTAGAGTTAGAACACCTGGATTTAAGCCCCGGCTGTCCCACCGAAAGAAGCCATTTAACCTTGCTAAGTCTCAGTTTCCCCATGTGTCAAGGATAACAATAGCAACATGTGGTGTGGGAATTATCATAAGGAGATAATAAATGAGAAACGCTTTAGAACTTCTGAAGAGCTACACAGACGTTAAGGCGTTATTCCTAGATATGGGAAGCAGTACATTTCCCTCCTAGTGCCCGTTTGGTAGCCTTTGGTAGGAAACTGAAATCCTGAAACCCATTTTTTTCCTTCACAGCTTCTGGGAACGGCCATATAAATTCCAGGCATAATTGTGTTTTGGGGTCGGTGTGTCCATAGCAATGTAGTCAAACCCTAGATAAATGCAGCATGACTAAAATCTAAGTCAGGCTACAGGTGAATTATTAAATGACCGCGCTGATAAAATAAAAAATTTAAAAACTAAAAAAATGAGACGCCATTTAGAGCTATGTGTGACAGAGCTCAGGACAGAACTGGTTTGCCATGAGTGATATCGTTAAAATACTGGAGGAAAGTAAAATACCTCATAAAACGTGATACGATCAGCTTGGAAATTTTCAGAAAGGAAAAAAAAAACAGCTATAGATGGCAGTTTTTCAACTACCACTACTGAGCCTTTCTGACGAGGCACTTCAAACTTCAAGTCGCTATGATGTGGGCGGATTCTGTCAGAAAGAACAGTGACCTGGGCCTGACTAATCCAGACGGACGGTGCCAGCCCCGCAGGAACCCCTTTCTCCACTGTCTCACCGAATCCCCACCAATCAAGACATCACTTTTGTCTTGCAGAAAAGCGAAGTGGCACACGCAAGGTCCCGCGGCTGAAATGGCAGGGCCGGGATTCAAACCCAAGTCTCCCCATGACTGATCCTGACCTCACCTCGCTTCGCCACTCAGATCCCCTGGCATCTACTTTGGCGTAGGTCTGAGCTAAAATAACAGGTGGTGGTAGATTTCTGTAGGCCTAATCTCTATCACTGAGGTCCCACCTAGTTGCTTAGTTAAGCTGAATGACTGGATAAGCAGGGCTGCAGTTATTTCAAAGGGCGGAGGCTACCTATGTCTGGAAAAATCCCAGGAACAAATTTACAGAGAGGGAAAACAAAAAACACCCACCCCTTCATAGTCTATTCTTTCCGGGGCGGAAGTACGGGCGGAAGTACGGCGGTGTGTGAGGGGCGTGGCTTACGCAAAAATTCAGGGTGGAATGACAGGACACCAGGGAGAGGCTGGGGGTGGAAAGGTGTAGATCGTTTAAGGGACTTGTATTTTGGAGGGATGAACGTCAAGAACCCACCTGAAGAAGAAATTACAGGCTGAGGAATAAGCTATAGGGACAAAAAATTGATCTAATTGGAGATTTCCTGCCACTCCCAGGTCCAAGGGGCAGTCTAGAAGACACACGTGACATCAACATGTCAGCGTTTCTGGGATAATTTATGGCGGTGGGGGGTGGAGGGTGTGTACAGAAGAGAAGTGGATCAAATATTTGAAATTTGGATTCTTAGGGAAAAATCTATGAGCTTTCGGTCACCGTAAGTGTGACCTCTTAATACTCACAGTCTAACCATATGATCTCTCACCAAACCAAGGCAAGGTTCCTGGTTCTACTTAAATCAAGTATGAGGAGATGTTAGCATCTCAGGCAACTCTGTGTGGAACCCAGGAATGAGTCCTCTCTCTATTGTCTGGCTTTCCAGCAGCTTCTCCCTTTCCCTGCTAAGGGGATGCTCTTTAATTCTTCGTGTAGCTGTTTTCTAAGGGCAGGGTACAGAGGTGAAGTTTCCTGGTGAACTTTCTCCCAGGACTGAGGGGGCTGGATAGATGGTCCATGAACAGTGAAGACCTAGGGAAGCCTAGACACCATTCTCAGAGTGTAACACAGAGGACACATGTGAAAAGGCGGAATAAGGAGACCACAAAATGCCATTGCCGCTTTTTGAATCCGTAGATCAAACCCCATTCAAGAGCAGCCTCTTTTTAGACGCGAGCCTGCCGGTTCTTGCACGTGCTGCTGACTCTATTAAGCTGCTTAAGACACGGGATGAGTCTCCCTTCAAAAACAATCTCTATTTAAGGAAAAACTGCTATCGGCATGCAGCTGTCATTCAGCTAGCACATATTTGAGAGCTCATGCCAAATTGGCTTTTGTTTTCATATCTTTGGAAAAGAATCATGCGGGCATCACTTTCTTTTTGAAACGAGCTCTTCATCGGCGCCACCCACTTTCTGTTGTAGCCATGGTCAAGGGCATCATCACAGCTACGGCTCAAAAGCGGCAAGGGGAAGAACATGAAAATGAGAGGGCCTGGGCACAAGGAGTGCCTGTCTTTATTCAGTCACACAGTCACACAGTCACAGACACAGCAGAGGAAGGCTTTTAAGACCAAACCAGGAGGCAGGACACTGGAGCTTCGAGAAGCCCACGGGATGGTAGGCACCACAGTGAGAAGGCAGACTTCCATATTGCTAGGACAGAGGGTGGCACCCCAGCTCCCTCTTAGAGAGAGGTCATGTCGTTGAGAGCATGGTCCAGTTCCTCGCTGATAGCTTTGTACTTGAGCTTCTGAGCATATAGCTCGTCTAGAGGGCGGAGGTCCCCAGGGAGAGAGTTCGGAAGAGGTACGGGGGACAGAACGTGAGGGTCGGAGTGGAGTGCCACAGATGAACAATGACAGGAAGGAAACAAAAGTGAGAAAACAAAGCATGAACTAGAAGAAAGTTGTGTCCTCTGTCAAACACACGAGAAAACAAAAGATCAATGCAGTGGTTTCTAAGTGGTTCCCTGCAGGGGGTTGGCCGTAATGAGCCTTTGAAAGAATGGGGACTAGAAATGGACACAGCTTCTAACCCCAACCTCCCGCCCCAGGTTATTTCTGACTTTCAGTGATGTCACCCAGTCCAAAGATTAGACTTTGGAATGGGGGATTTTCCCATATATGGAAACCTCACCTCCCAAACCAAACACTGGGACACACGGTCTGGGGAATGAGTTCTGTACCCCTTCTGGGTCGGACAGACGCTTTTAGGAGATGTCGTTTGAATCCCAAGATTCTGGAATTTCCCGGTTATTTCATGAAAAACACGGGACAGATTTTTTTTTTTAAGTTGGAACTCTTCAAGAAATTCTGGGATATGTGGGCACCAGACTTGCAGACTGCAGTCTTTATTCAGTTTTTCCATTCTCTATATGTCCATTTTCTCATACTGTGATAAGCTCTGAGCTCTCTGGAAGAGAGCTTCCGTAAAAATGTGAGGCATTTAAAAAATGCAAGGCATCTCTCAGGACCGAACAAATTGAAGGAAATTCTAAAGACCTTTAAAATCAGCCATATTTGGGTCTCTGTAGTCACTTGTGGAGTGGATTAAGCGTGAGCATTTCTACTTCTTGAGAAACGGCACCCGAGTCTGAATTTGACTTGCACTGTCCTGGTCCGGTGCTCCAGACTTCCGGGGGTGCCGTCACCCTGCCCTTCACTTTCCCGAGGGGAACAAAGCCCAACTCAGCCCCTCCACACGTCCCTCCCACTTGCCAGCAAACTGTCGCGCAGGGGGAGGCAGAAAGAATGTGATTAAGTGGTAGTTTCATACCTTCCAGGTCATCAATGGTCTTTTCCAGTTTTGCAACAGTTCTCTCCGCAAACTCAGCACGGGTCTCAGCCTGGAGGAAAGGAAGGGAGCCACTGTGATTGCTTCAAGACCAGCCACGAGAGAAACTTGAACTAGCCGGGTACGAGCACACTCACCTCTTTCAGTTTGTCGGACAAAAGTTTAATTTCTTCTTCATACTTATCTTCCTTTTCAGAATACTGTGGGAGAAACCAATATGGTACTTTAAAAAAAGCAGGACCAAAAAAAAAAAAGAGAGAGAGAGAGAGATAAAGAGAGAGAGAGAGAAAGCATAGAAGAATGTAGGTTCTCTGTTCCTCAGAGAAAAGCGTGTGTTTGAAGCGCCACGAACACGCCCAGGAAGCCAAGTGGAGGCGGCACCTTTCCAGGCAGAAGAAACGGGCGCAAAACTCAGGATGAGGTTGTGATAAAGATGAGGCACATGAATGAATGGAAATACATACCACGAAGAGCCCTCCCCAGTTGGGCTCCTTGGTTCCCAGCCCCACTTCTCTCCCAACTTTCCCCAAGTGCTGGCCGCTTCCCAACCACCTCCTGCACACTCTCCAGCCTCCCAGCAGCCAGGCCTTAGGCCCCCCAGCATGGAATGTTCCTTTCCGCGTAACTCCATGCCAGAAGTGATTTTTGTCTAGCAAGTCGCAAGGCTCAACTCAGATCAGCACTCGTTAACCCTTATGGCGGCTTGCTCTGCTGCTCGACCTCCTCAGTCCCATTTAACAGATGAGTAAGGAGTCACAGAGAGGTTAAATAGTCTGTCTAGGGTCACGTGGCCAGGAAGCGACCATGACTGGACCCTGACTCTGGGCTCTGAGTTCCTGGCAATCATCATGCTTCACAGCCCTTTGAAGCGTCACCTGCGTGTTAACACATTTCCCAACCTTCCAAGATCTCTCTGTTCGGAGTCTCAATGCACCTTATTTCAGGGCCAGTCTCTCCTACTCAAGTACACTCTGAGCCCTTCAAGGACAGAAGCCATAGCGTCACTGTAACGGCTCTCCCCACGGCCCAGGACGGCAGATGTAAGCTACATCCGCTCCTCAAATATCTTAGTATCCGTGTTAGTGCTAATGACACGGCTCTAAACAAGACAGATAAACTCCTGGTCCCTAAAACCTACAGTCTAGCAAAGAAGGCATATCATTAATTAAGACCAATGTGATGAATCATGTGATAAGAAAAGAAATAGGTGGGGCTACAGCCATNGGGGGGGCGGGGAGGAGGAGGAAGAGATGAAGATGGGGAATGCACAGGGCAGGCCACAGAGGAGCACGTTCGTTGTGCCTAATGTGTTCTCTCTGGTAACGACTGCCTTGGGTACGACTTCAACCTAAAAAGCCCAACTGCACCTCTTCTACCAACTGCTCTACCTGTCAGAGAGAGAGTCATTTTGAAGGATCCAGGGGACTCACGTGAGATGGGGCTCTGTATTTCTACAATTACGCTCAGCTCTCGCCAGGAAGTGCCTGACCAGGCACCAATCTCATATTCCTTCTCCGCCCGTGTGGAAAGTGGCGATGAAGACGGCACCAAGATCCCACAGAAGGAGTCCAGCGACCGGACACCTCTTTTTATGGAGGGAAAGACCGTACCGCTGGGCAGAAAGCTACTGTTTGCCAACACAGGTCAGATCCCTGATCCCCCGGGGCATGCTCTCCCGTGCTCCTTGGGGGAAGAAAAGAAAGTCCAACAAACCACCGACTCAAGCCAACCACCAACCTTTTCAGAGGCAGCCTCGAGTGACTTCAGATTGTTAGTGACGTTCTTGAGCTCTTCTTCCAGGTCGCCACATTTTCTGTGCAAAGACAAAGGGATCTGGCATCCTATCCACCCTTAGAGCAAGCAATTCCCCTCAAAGATTTCAAAAGGGAGGAATTCCCGCTGCCTAGGGCCCCCAGAAGGAATGCGGGGAGGGGGGGAGGAGATGTTAATGGCTTTTTCTGAGCCGCAGTGCCGCGCACTTATCAAAACCCCGTCGAACCTGGCAAGGGCCCAGCAGGTCGAAGGGTATTTGGAAGGTCTGTAAAGCACTCCTGGGCTCTCGCCAAGGGTGAGGCAACTGGGACTGGTGAAATCTGTGACTGATGAGGCTGACTCCGGAAGGTGACATGGAGCGCGGGAGGAGAGCGAGCAATCAGTCTGCACCCAGCACGCTCAGGGAGGCGAGCTCAAGAATGGATCCGCAAAACTGGATTCCCTTCTCTCAGCGTGGCGGGATGCTCCGTGGAGCTGGACACCTCACCCAAGGCCAAGGGGAAAGACTTTTTGTTTCCCCAGAGCTTGAGCGACTGTGGTCAAGCTTCTCACCTTTCCTCCCCCAGGAATGTGTCACAGCCAAACAAATGACATCAGGAACAAGGCAGTGAAACACGACAGGGACGCCTGCCCTTCCGAGGCTGAGCGTTCTCTTAGGAGATCTCTCCTGAGATCTCCTCTCTGGACAAATGGGACTTCCGGGCCAGAAGTCTGCTCCTGCCTGTCTCACTATTTCCCAATACCTTTGTGGGAAGAGTCAACACGTAGGCGAGCACTTCCCAGGGCAGTAAGAACAGACACTCTGTCAGCCGCGGAGGCGAGGGGCAGGGGCTGAGCTCCGCGTCCCAGATGCCCCTCCACTTGGCTTGAGCATTGGCCTTACCAAGTCGGGGTCAGTTCCCAGAGCAACTAACTCCCTCCCTCCCTCCCGCTCCGTCCCTCTCAGTCCCGCTCTGCCACTCACAGTTCAGACACCTCTGCGCGCTCCTCCGCCCTCTCCAGCTCGCCCTCCAGGATGACCAATTTACGAGCCACCTGCGGACAGAAAGGACCAAATGAGACCCCAGCAACCACGGCTAGTAGGATGCCCCCACTGCTCACGCTTGCAGGCCATCTGTGAAGACTCGGGCCCCTGGAGCGAGGCAGACAGGAGCGGAAGCAGACCCCGGGGCCGGCAGGAGAGCAATGGGACTTTCGTGGTCCCAAGACCCCCGCGATTCCCAATGTCGGCCAAACTGTGCCAAAGCACCCGGCTATGGGACAAAACGTGACCTGACACATTGGTCTCCCTACCAAGTGAGACAAGTGCCAGAGAATTCCCCAGGACTCGCTGGCATTGCGGAAGGCCGCTTCCTAGCCGAGCGGCTATCTCTGGAAGAACAGATGTGGACGCAGAAGGACAGTGGACCCCACCAAGGGCTTCCTTCCGGTGGCCCCCGGGGCCGTCCCTACCGCAGGTCCACATCCTCCCCACTTCCTGGAGCTGCCATCTGCCAGTCCTGCTCACCTCCTCGTACTTGCGGTCAGCCTCCTCGGCAATGTGCTTGGCCTCTTTCAGCTGCATCTCCTGAATCTCCATCTTCTCCTCATCTTTCATGGCCCGATTTTCTATCACCTTCATTCCTCTGCAAGGAGCGACCTCATCATTAACCCCCAACACACACACACACACACACAGATTGCCACTCTCGTACCCCTCAACACACCTGTTCAACCAAGAATCTATGCTCCACACAGGAGACTGCAGACGTGTTACTCACTTCACCTTGGCCTTAAACTTCACAACCGCCCCATGAGGCAGGTACCTCAGCCCTCACTTTACAGAGGAAGAAACTGAGGCATAGGGAGGCCAAGTTACCTGCTCCAGGTTGCAGAGCTAGGGAGTGGGGGAGCCAGGATCCAAACCCTGGTGATCTGGCTCCGGAGTCCTATCCCACACGCTCCTCGCCGACTAGTAACAAGAAGCGCCTATACATCAATGATTACCACCATTGATAAGAGGTCTGGGCCAGCATGGCTGTGGGAATGCCGAGTTCCGCTGNNNNGGGGCCGTGGGGGGGGGGGGGGGGGGGGGGGGCGCGCGCACGCATGTAAGTATCATGGGAGACCTTCCAGAAGAGAACATAGGGAACCTCAGGAAGGTTTCAAAAACAGGAGTAGATGGAAACCAGACGGAGGAATGGACTGCAGGGGGAAGACCAGGTAGGAGGCAGGTACTAACAAGGTGAGGGGTGAGGATGGCCTGATCTGAAATGAATACGTTCCATTTGGAGAGGACAGTGCCCTGGGGACAGCTGGAAATCTACAACGCGGCTGGCTTACTAGGAAATGAGCTCATGCCAGCCCGTGCTGCTTGGAGTGCATGAGGGAAGCTCAGATACCCTGAAAGAGGCCAACCCAGGACAATGTACTGATGTGTGTCATGCCTGCCCAGAGTAGAGGAGCATATATGTCCTGCTGTTTAATAAATACTTCCATTCAGGCCGTCACTACCATTCCTCACCGTCAAAATGCCCTTCACATCTGTATAGAGCCTTAACCTCAACATATGAGCGTACTTGGAAGATCTCTGCAGCTCTGGAGAGATCTGTGACCACCTGCACAATGTGTGCCATATGGCCATCAAAGGACTTGAATCTAGACCCTCCAGTTCCCAAGTATAGCATTCTTTCTATAGCCGTCCCCAACGAGGAGGTCACCAAAGGTCTCTGGTGACATGACACAAATTAAGTGGGTTTGGTGAAGTCCTAGAAGGAAGACATCTGGCCAGACTGGTCTGACTGAACTCCGGCAGCAACTCACACAGGCCCCAAGGCACAGCCTGGGGCAACTTGTGACCGGACCCTTCCAGCCTTCCTGGCGGCCGCAGCGCAGGCTCCGCGGCGAGGGTGCCCACGTTTCCCGTTTGGGCGCCTGGCAGAGTCAATTTCCAAGGCTCCCCAAGTAGCGATGAATCTCTAGTTTATGGCCACAACAGCACAATCGGAAATTCGACCTCTGGGGGAGTTTACAGCAGGAAACCGGGGTGGATGGGCGAAATGCGAGCCCTGGTGAGATCGTGTGGTAGATGCACAATGACCACTGGCCCGGCCCACACCATCACCACACAAGGAACCCATTTACCACCACGCAGAGACGGCTGCTTCTGCGAATTACACAATCTGCCCTCAGTCCTCCAGAGCCCGCGCCAAGGCATGCAGAATTGTCCCCTGCTCCGGAGGACAGGGCATCCCGCCGGAGGCCCGAATACACAGTGCCTGCCACAGGGGTGAGGGCACTGTCCGCTGAAATGCACGCATGGCGCAGGTCTGCAGGAGACCCTGGTGTAAAGCTGTCACTGCACGGCAGCACGTTAATGCGCATCCATGCACGTTAATGCGCATCCATGCACGTGGCCCATTTCGAGTTTTCTTTTCCCCTCCCCCACCTCCCCTCCCCCTCCCATTTCGTATCTGGAGGACACCAGCAAGATGCACGGTGGCTTTCAGAGGACAGACGAAGCGGCACTCTGCATATCGGTCGCCAGTGACTGTCATACTTGCAAGTCTTACAACTACCCATTTTTTAAATTTTCCCTGCCTTTCGGGGGTCTTCTTCGTAAGCACCACGATGGCAAACGCCCCTACGCGGCGTGCCCGTTCACGAGGCGCTGCCGTGCATGCGCACGTCCGCGTACGCATGCGCGCCTACGTCACCCACCCCGCGTTCAGCGTCGCCCCCGGAACCTGGGAGCTGAGGCACGCTTCTGAGAAGCAAGCGCCGATGCCACCGGGCGGGAAGCGTCCTCACCTCTCGCTCTCATCCGCGGCCTTTTCTGCCTCCTCCAGCTTCTGCAGGGCTGTGGCCAGTCGCTCCTGAGCCCTGTCCAACTCCTCCTCAACAAGCTGGATGCGTCGGTTGAGAGCCGCCACATCCCCTTCGGCCTGGGGAGGTCAGAGGAGCAGCCGGGTTAAGAAGGAAAAGGCCGGGCGGCGCCGGGAGTCCCCCGGGCGCAGGGCACTCTTCCCTCCGCTGACACGCGTCCCCCGACCGAGCCCACCCGGGAACGCAGCCGGTAAGGGACGCGCGCTCTCATCCGGAGAACATCAATTTTCTGCATGGGCTTCCCTGAAAACGTTCGGGAACATCCACCGCTCAGTGACAAAGGTGTGTGTACCCCAGGCCAGGACGGGCGGTCAAGTCAACGTGGAAGAGAGAAGAGTATACACCACAGGAGGTGACAGGACTGGGCTGGCCTCTCTGGGGTTCACGCTATCATATAAAACCAGCTCCGGGGGCACCTGGGTGGCTCAGTCTGGTCAGCGGCTGACTTCCACTCAGGTCATGATCTCACGTTTGTCAGTCAAAGCCCCACGTCGGGGTCCCCGCTGGGGGTTCGAAGCCTGCTTGGGATAGTAGTCTCTTCTCTCTCTGCCCCTTGCATGTGCACTGTCACCTCCATGGTAAGATAAATGCAAGAACACGGAAGCCTCAGTTAAATGTTGGCCACGCAATGTGGGGCAGGAGGGCAGCACCGTGGGAACACCGTCCTGAATGAAGTCTGGGACAGAGATGATGGACAGAAAGATGTTCAGGAAGGAAGGAAAGAAAAGCTGGTTACCGGCACGAAAGAGAAGCCTGAGCAGGAATACTGGCTTTTCAAGGTATTTTCACCTACAAGGAAGGGAATCTGGTGGCGTAAGGAAAACTAGAAACGCCAGGCTCAGAAGGTGCCAGGGCAGAATCCCGGTCTTGCCCATTTGCAGCCCTGTGGCCTTGGGCAGATTGCTTCACTGCTCTGAACCGCCCCCGCCCCCACCGGAACCGAAGGGTGTGGCAGTGACTACCTGGCATGTGGGAAGTCCCACGAAAGGACACCTCTTACAGCCATGATTTCACCTCACTTAATCCTCCAGTGTTTGAGGGGCACCTGGGTGGCTCAGCCGGTTAAGTGTCTGCCTCTTGATCTCTGCTCAGGTCATGAACTCACGGTTCGTGGGTTCCAGCCCCATGTTGGGCTCCGCCCTCTCAGCGAGAGCTTTGAGACTCTGTCGCTCGCTCTCTCTTTGTCCTTTCCTTGTTCTCTCTCAAAACTAAATAAACTTAAAAAAAAAAAGTCCTCCAGCATTTTACAGCGGGGAAATGGAGAGGTCCAGTTAGGTGAAGTAGTTCTGTCCAATGTCACAGAACTGGTGAGAAATAGCCTCCTCCCTCGCTGAACCCGAGTCCTGGGGGGCTTCCAGGCCAGCCACCCTCAGGAAGAAATACTGAAGAGTCGGTGAAATTTGACTCAACTGAGGGAAGATGGGTTAAGCTACCCTGGCTTCTTCATATCAAGACAAATAATCTCTGAATGGGGGAAGGCCAGAAAAATTAGCAGGAAATCGCTGCCTCCCCTCTGAATTTTTTTAAAAAAATTTTATATCAATTTGTAGTATATTTAGTTTTATTTTATTACTATTTTTTTAACATTTGTTTATTTTATTTTTTTTAATGTTTTATTTATTTTTGAGAGAGAGAGAGACAGCATGAACAGGGGAGGGGCAGAGAGAGAGGGAGACACAGAATCCGAAGACAGGCTCCAGGCTCTGAACTAGCTGTAAGCACAGAGCCCGATGCAGGGCTTGAACCCACAAACCGTGAGATCATGACCTGAGCCTAAGTCAGACGCTCAACCGACTGAGCAACCCAGGCGCCCCATCATTTGTTTATTTTTGAAAGAGACAGAGTGCAAGCAGGGGAGGGGCAGAGAGAGGGAGACACAGAATCCAAAGCAGGCTTCAGGCTCAGAGCTGTCAGCACAGAACCCGACACGGGGCTTGAACCCACAAACTGTGAAGATCATGACCTGAGCTCAACTGACTGAGCAACCCAGGCTACGTCCGCCCTGGCCCCCTGAATTTATATAGCAAACAAACAAACACACACACACCAAACAAAAACCCAAAAACGGAGTAAAAGAATGAAGTCAGAGATGCTGAAAAACACAGAGAATCAGGAAACTTTTCTCAGCTCCAGTCTGTTAGCAGATGGGCGAGAAAACTCCCACAGGTGTTTCTGATCACAGCTTCCTCTGAAACACCAGTTTGGTGACTGGGTTAAAACCCCCAATGAACTATTTTAAGAAATTCACCCACCCCTTCCAATGAGTGGGTGCTTTTTATTCTTTCTGATAACCTGCATCTTTAACTCCTTCAGCAACGGGGCAGGAGTTGATTTTTTTTGCCCCCAATAGTTTTTTTTTTTAGCACATTAGCAAAACCTCATTATCAACACCACTACCTAAAATTCCAGAACATTCCCATTGCCCTCCACCAAAAGACACCCCAGCCCCATCAAACAATTAAGGAATTGATTTTAAAGATCAAACAAAGGTGCCTGACTCATGAATTGTCTTTAAAAAATAAAGCCGAGGCTTGCTTTATGGGGGGAATCCTGAATCCTGAGAACCATGCTTTTGCCACACTTTCAACCGCCTGGAAATGAAAGAACCCTGATATATAGGAGGATATCCATCCATCCATATATATGTATTTTTGAAAAACTGCTAGTCACTGCTAGTCATTTCGGGCTCCACCCCTTCCTGCAATCAAAGCTTCTACACTCTACAAAGGATTTCCCTTATAAGGTAAAAGAGCCTTGCTAGATACATGTGGCAAAGGAACAGGAAGATGTCGGTTAATCACACAAAAATCTAAACGAAACCAGCTGTCGGGAGGCAGACCCAGAAGTCTGCCACACGCCGGCTCTTGGTTTTCTCCACAAGACTGAGAAGGGTTTCTGGGTTGGGTTTTTTTNTTTCCGCCTCTGGGCTCAGTTCCTTTGCCCAGGAACTTTTCTTCCGATTTCCCCATCCTGACCCAGAGGAGCCTGCTCTGAAAAGCGAACTTTTTAAGAAGTCCACAACTTTCCAAAAACATCTTTCCTCCCAACTGGACCGTCCCAGGTCTTGGCTCCAGGCTGAGGGCCATTTTTAAGCAGAAGTAATTGTCCTCCAGCGAGATGACTTGGGATGAGATCAGAGGGAGGGTTATGGCGGTTCCTTGTGTGAAAGAGGCCAAACCGGCTACTGTTTGCAGCTCGCACCAGGTTTCTGAGGCCTCTTCCCGCCAGAGCCACTCTTACAGGATTCAACACTGCCACTCCGGCCAGCACTGAGGCCGCGAGCGGCTCCCCTCCGGACTTGACAATACACATGGCATCGTTTCCACTTCTGGGGTCCTCACCCTTCCTCAACACTCCGCTTTCAGGGGCCCCGGGCTTCCTTTCCCGCCCTCTCCAACTCTTCTGCACACCTAACTCTGTCTTCCCGACAAACCCTTATTCTGGAATAATAAACGCTCAACTTCCATTTTGAAGCCTACCCCACCGAACGGCCGCTTCCCGGTGATGCCCCCACAACAGAACACTAAACCCCTCTGGTAGGCGAGCTTTGTTTGTACCCCTCCCCTCCATCAGACTGTGAACTCGTCTGAAGTTGCAGGGAGGGGAGACAACAAGCCCAGGAACTGAGCACCTACTATGCACCAGATGCTCTGCAGGGAGGTTTTACTCCTGGGAGCCTCCCAGCTCTGCTAGGGGGTCGGTACTGTCACCGCTGCTTTACAGATGGGGAGACCCGCTGCTCCTAGAGGTTAAGTACGGGACGGCGTTACAATCCAGATCTCTCCCCGGCCCCAGGAGCTGCCACCATCTCTGCCCTGCCCCGAGGGGCGGTCAGAGGAAGCAGGGAGGGCGGAGAGGGCGCCTCCTCGTTGAGCCCCTTTATCTGTCCCTGCCCCGCAGCATGGAGCGAAGGCACACAAAACCATCTTGGGTCGAGGGCCCCGAACTAACATTCCTAGGATCCTTTGGGAAGGCGGGGTCCCGTGGCCGTTGCTCTGCGGCCGTTCCCGCAGNACGTCGGCACCGCTGGCCACAGCTGCTGGAAAGTGCCCCTTTTCGGGACTTATTTGGAGAAAGCGCCGGGAGGCACCGCCTTCTCCTCTTCCTCCTCCTCCTCCTCCTCTTCCTCCTGGCGCTGCCCGCCCGCTCGGCCGCCCGGCTCCCCGGGGCTCCTGCCCGGCCCAGCCGCGGGCGTCCCCAGTACTGCGCACGTACGTCGGAGGCTTTCTTCTCCGTCAGCTCCAGCTTCTCCTGTGCGTCCTTCAGGTTCTCGGAGTATTTCTCCAACTCATCCTCCGTCCCCTTCAGCTTCTTCTGGAGGTGCGTCAGCTCCTCTTCCACCTGGGGACAGATGGGGGGGACGCGTCAGCCTGGGGGCCACGTGCCCGTGGCGCAGGGGCGTCCCCCACATTCACAAGCCTTCTCTCTCCCTCTGGGCCTCAGTTGCCTCATCTGCAAAACGGGGATAACGATCCTAGGCACCAATCAAATGCTACCTGTTAAATATGATTTTTCACATTCTTCCCATCTCCTGGGACCAGCTGTGCTGATCTTTTGGTGGGGAGGGGAGGGTCCCAGATACTCAGAATCCGTCACAGCTTTCGAGAAACAAGGCCGATACCATTTCCCAGGAACACAGGTTCGGTTTTGCATCTCAGTTTCAGGGGTGCGGCCTGCTCGTGACCCCCCCCCTTAGGCAGAAATAGGAGTCTCATACTATGGGCCTGGATGATCCCTCAAACCGCATGCTGCCTCCCTCTAGTTCTGACTCCTGCACTGACAGCCACTGTCGGCCCTCCCCCTGCCTAGAGCTGCTATGGCTCCCCATTGCCTAAGAGAGTGATTCTCAGACCGTCTCACAAAATACTCTGGAAGATTGAAGGGCTCAGACTTCCCCCCACTCCTGTACTTGGGGGCCTTGGCTAGAAAAGAGATACCCCCTCAAAGACCATTTTCTTCGAAGGCAACAGTTAAACCTTTAAAATTATTGCACATCTGGCTTATGTTCATTTTAACTAAAATGTCCCCTCCATTCCCCGAATTTTGAGTTCTCCTTGTTTATCCTGGGAGCCTTGCTGCGCTCTGGGCGCTCCCAGTGTGAAAAGCTCAGGGCTGTGGGATACATACCAGACCCCCCCCCCCACCTCTCCCTCTCCATCGGCCTCCACCACACCAGCCAAGAGTCAGCTTTCTCTGTCACCTCCAGGCTGTAGCTTCCTCCCCTCCGCCTAACTCTGGTCTGGGGTGGCCAGTCGAGCTGGCGCTTTGATCTGACTTATGTCCCGGGTCGTGTCCACGCTCTCAGGGTGGGCGGGAGGCTCTCACCGGGCCTCTCACTTCATCCTCCTGCTTCCTCTTCCCAGCAGGAAGCCCAGAGAGGTGGAATGACTTTCTCCAGGTCACACAGCACAGGATTTGAACCCACTTCCGAATAGGCCCTTAGGCCAGGCCCACTTCCTTACATCCCTTTCTGACTTCCTTCTTTTCTCCAACTTCCCTAAGAAGGTGTGTTATAAAAGCTGGTGCGACTTCTAGGTCAAGCTCTGAATCTGATCTGGGTTACACACTCACCCCTGAGGTGATGTCTAAACCATGCTAGATGCTGTGTGTGTGCATGTGCAAATTCATTTTTTTTAATGTCCATTTATTTATTTTGAGAGAGAGAGAGCGCGTGCAAACAGGGGAGGGACAGAGAGAGAATCTCAAGCCGGCCCTGTGCTCCATTTCACAAACCGTAAAATCTGACCTGAGCCGATATCAACCAATTGAGCCACCCGGACGCCCTGCATGTGCAGATTCTTAAAAGGCCCCCTGTCCTGTCCTCAGGGCCACTGAGTATCCTGCTGCTGAGTAGGGAATTGGGGAGGGTGACGGCAGCTCAGGGCCATGTCAGGGTCTGTGGGGCCTAATCTTGACCTTCAGGCAGTAAGCCCAGAAGCCTGGCTCCAAATCGCAGCTCTGTGATACCCTGTCCCCATTTCTGACCTCAGTTTCCTCATCTGCAAAATGGAAGCCTTGGTGTGGTGGTCTCTGAGTGCCCTAGTAGCTGCTGTGAAACTTTTGCCTTGACTGAGAAGACGAACCAGTTTCCTTAAAGATAGGTCAGCATGGCCCAGTGCCCACCTGACTTCCTTCTGGAAGGATCTGTGGGGCACAGCATTTCATAGGTGCCTACTATGTGCCCAGCGGCACGCTCTCCTAACATGAAAGAGCGAGAATAAGTTCTGCAGCATCGGGTTCATCCAGGTGCTGAGATGGTTGAGTTTTTGACATTTTCCAGCAACACTTGGACAACAGGGGGTGGGGACTGGAGTAATGTGGGCAGGGCGCCATGAGGCACTTAGAATGTGCCAGGCACACTGAGGCGCCCGGGTGACTCAGTCGGTTAGACGTTCAACTCCTGATCTCGGCTCAGGTCATGATCTCGAGGTTCGAGAGTTTAAACCCCATGTTGAGCTCTGTGCTGACAGTGCGGAGCCTGCTTGAGATTCTCCGTCTCCCTTTCTTTCGCCCCTCCCTCCTACATTCTCTCATAGAATGTGCCAAGCACACTATAAGTACTGTTTCACTAAAGCCCCATGTCACAGAAGGGTAAACTGAGTCCCGGAATGAGGAAGGGACTTGCCCCCGGGGCCACACAGTTAGGGGCTGACTGATTCCAAAGCTAGTTTGCTTGACTTCTAGGCTGCTCACCCCCTCTTCCCGCCTACTTCCACACCCAGCACCGATGTCCCCTCCCCTGAGTGGCCTGCCCTGCTGTCCTGGGCCGAGCCTCACCACCACTTCGGAGCCTCCCAGCCCCTGTCCCTCCCTCTGGCCCAGCTCTGACGGCTGAGACTGGGGGCGCCCCTCCACGTCTGGCTCTGCCTCTCCCAGCCTGAGCTCCTCTGGTGTCTGGTTTGCAGACTGAATCAATGACACAACCCCAAGCCCTTCAGCCACTGGAGCCACATATGAAAAATGTGTGAGACTGACAGATCGGTACCTTTCCCTCTGTTTGATTTCTAAGTGTGGAATGTATGCTGTTTTGTGCCCCTTGCTGGGGGGTGTGGCCGTGCCCTGGCTCTGGGAGGTCTCTGACAAGTCACTTCCTTCTCTGGGCCTCAGTCTCCCTGCCTGTAAAACAGCTGGGAAGGTCATGGACTGCACACCTTAGTCCCTGTAAATGGGGCTTTAGGGCAGGGCCGAGGCAGGATGCGGGGTCAAAGGCCAGTTGTGGCGGATGTCACTGCCCTGGGAGGGGAGTAGGCAGGAAACAGGGAGGGCTGGGCCTCCCTGGACAAACAGAGCCTAGAACTGAGACTTTGCTGCAGGGTTCCCAAGGGGCGGGCAGGCCCCGAGGCCCACACTCTCTGGCCTCCTGAAGCATAAGTTTCTCCAGGTAAGTTGAGTCCCTCGTTGCCTCCTGCCTCTGTTCCCAGACAGGACAGGCCATCTGTCCCATGGGAACGTGGCTTCTGGAATCTTGGGTTCCATGCCTGGCCATCAGAAGGTAGCCTGTGCCCCCATTTCACAGATAAGAACACTGAGGGTTCAGAGAGGGGCAGTAGTGTGTCCTGAGTCAAAGTTAGAAGAAGATCCAGCCTGGATTCAAGCACGAGTCCACCCCAGCGGGCGGCTTTGTGGAGAAACAAGAACGGAATAAAAATCCAGCTGAAGGCCAGAGAACCTGTCCCCGCCTTTTGGCCACACGGCTGGTCAAAGGCTCTGAGAAGCCTTCCCTTTTGAATTTGTGTCTGCCTTGGGAGATTATGCTGTATCGGTCACTCACACCTTAGTGAAAATTAGAGCCATAAACTCACTTTTCTCTGAATCCCCAGCTAAGCATCTCAGGGCAAGGGCTAAATGGAAGTTGGCGGCTCAGGGCCTGCACAAGATGGGCGGCTGTGTTTGCCAGGGAGGGGAACCAGGAGGGAGGAAGGGAGTGTGGCAGAGAGCTGGGGCGGGGCTGGCCTCTCGGAATGTGTCACAGGCTCTTAGGGAAGCCCCGGGATACTGGGGGATGGGGAGGCCCAAAGGGGAAGTAGGGTGGGGCAGGAAATAATCCTGCATTTATTGAGTGCTTACTCTATGCCAGGCACAGGCACAAGGGCTCCACCTGCAGTCACCTCTCCTCCTTCCATGGCCATGAGGGAAGCACCACTGTCACTTTCGTGTCTCAAACGTGGGGCCACTGAGGCACCGGCTGGTGAAGGCCTTTGCTCCAGGGCGCCCAGTGACCGAGCTGTGAGACAGGGCCAGTCTGAGCTCAGAGCTCAGAGCTCTTTCCGCCTGCCAAGCTGGCCTGGTGTACGGGCTGGGCAGGGCTAGGCGTGTAGTGTCACTGTCCTGGCTGGCTCCCGGGACTCATCTGAGACCCTGATGCCCCTGCGGGCGGGATGGCTGATGCTGGGGCAGTAGATGAGCCCTGCGGGGGGGCAGAGTGCTATGCAGGGAGCAGCACCCCCTCCCCTCCTCCCACTGGCTGATCTGGCCACCCAGACCCAGACAGCTGACTTCTGCTCTGCCCCAAGCCCTGGCCTTGCGCACGGCTGCATTAGCTCCCTGGTGCGCTCCTGCTGCGGGAACTCCTGGAAAGCTCGTCTCCGGAGTTCCGGGTCTGGGGCCTCTCCTGCCACCCTCACCCCCACCCTGCCCTTCTGGGCTCCCAGCAGCAACGTCAGGGGCACCCGAGATACACACAGATGCATTGAGACTCTCAGGTTCACCCTGAAATCTCCAAGCAGCCCGGTCCCCAGACTCTCACCCAGTTCCCCCGGCCGCTGGACACAGCTGGCCCCACGGCACACCCACACTCGGCCACCCTTCCCGGGCAGTCACCAGTGTGGACCCACGGTCACACCCGGCTACACCCTGACGCGGGGACGGGGCCGCCCACACTCCCACACAGCTCTGCACTGTCACCCTCACCACGACATATGCACATATACACACAGCTGGGTGCTGCCACCCTCACCTGGACACTAACATACACACACACACACACACACACTGATAGAAACAATCACCCCAACATGCGCACACATGCCAATACAAATACAGTCACCTCAACACACACACATTCCATTGCTGTCATGTCAGCTTTGGCACGGGCACACACACAGCCCTTCGCCCGCACACACAAACCCACAGCGATACCTCCACCAACACATTCACAGACCCACAAACACGTCCATGCTCTTTCTTACCCACCTTTCAGCCACCACACGCTTGCGCCTCTGTCTGCAGGCACTCGTCACAGTCACGTTCACCCTTGCACACTTTCTCCATCCAGTGCGTGCGTGCACACACACACACAGAGACACAACCTCCGCACACCACCTGTGCACACACGGAAATGGTAAAGCACACAAACACACCCACCCCCCCACACCCTCAGCCAACCACCCTTTCTATCACACACCCCCATGCTCACACCCTCGTGCCAATTCAGCTACACACGCCCGCTTGCACACGCATCTGGCACACACAAATACCCTTCCATTGTGCGTGTGCTTACACTAGCTCTCTCTCTGTGTCTCTGTCCCTCTATCTATCCTACTGTGTCTGTCCCTCTCTCTCTCTGTGTCTGTTGCTGTCTCTCTCTGTTTCTCTGTGTCTGTCGCTGTCTCTCTCTGTCTCTGTCTCTCTCTCACTTTGCTCACACTGGCCCCGCGGGGGTCTCGTCACCTCTCTCCCAGCTCAGGGACCTTGGAAAGACAATGGTCCCCTCGCTTTCAGACAGAGCATCGCCCCCTGTCCCCATCCTGACTCCAGGTACCAAGGCTCCCGAGCCTCCCACCTTTGCCCAGAGCCTGGCCTCCAGGCCGGGAGCAGCCCAGAGAGGGCAGCGAGCAGCCGGACGCGGCCCAGCGGGCAGACGGCACCTCACCTGCTTGCACTTCTCCTCAGCGGCTTTCTTGTCCGACTCGGCCTGTTCCGCCCGGTCGATGGCATTCTCCTTGTCCAACTTGAGCATCTGCATCTTCTTCTTGATGGCCTCCATGGTGGGCGGCGGGGTGCGGGCACGGAGGCCTCTGCGGTGGGCACTGTGCTGCGGGCCAGGCCGACTGTGCGGCCCGGCGGGGGCGAGGCCCTTATAGGCTCCTGGGCGCCCCCCCCCGCTGCCGGGCGAGTCCTGGAGGAGGCCCAAGCCCGGGCCGCCGGGCCAGCCGCCACTCGCTTGCTCAGGAGGACTTGGCCAGCTCACCGGCCTCCCCGCAGCCCTCGCCTTATTTGGGCCTAGGATTTTCTCAAAGGAAAAAAAAAAAAAAAAGAAAGAAAGAGCAAGCCCGACCCGTTTCCATTTTTAACCTGGTGACACAGGTCCCTTGTGGGAGTGTGGGCACAGGGCTGGTCAGGAGGAGCCTGGCGGCCCGCCTGCCGGCCTCACCTTCCCCATCTGTGCTTGGGGAGCACGGAGGAGGGCTTGTGCGTGGGTGCAGGATTGGGGCGAGGTGGGCTGGGGCGGCGCCCATCCTCCATTCTCCGCTCTGGTCGGGCCTCCAGGTATAGGGTCAGGACTCCATCCCGACGCCCCCTGCTCCACCCCAGGGGCTCCCTGGGTCACCCCTCTCTTTCTGGTGAGTCTCTGACTCATCATCGTCTCCCTCTGTCTCTTTTCCAATGAGTGTCTCTCTCCATCTCTCTATCCCTGTGTCCATGTCTCCCCATCTCTTTTGGTCTTGTTCTCTCAGCCTCTCTCTGCATCTTTTTGTCTCTCTTCTCTCTCCAGGGTTTCCCTGTCCTTCTTTCCATCTCTGTCTCCTTCTGTGTCTCTCTCTCAGCTCCCCGCCCCTGTGGGTCAGCACCATCAGCTCGAGAGTGACCTGGACCATCTCTTGGGAACTCTTGAGGCCAAGGCAGGCCCAGACCAGGGAGTGATGCCCTCCTGAGGTGGGGCGCCCTCCCCGTCCCACTAGGTGTCTGTCTGTGGCCCCCCAGCACCGCTGGAACAGGAGGGGGCTTAGCTCCTCAGCCGGTCACTCAGGACTCCTGCCCACCTGCTCCCCAGCTCTGCTTCTCAGGCAAGGCTACCATTTCCCCACCTCCAGGCCTTGGTATGTGTGGGCGCCCCCCACGCTCTTCCCCTCTGTCCTCCAGCAATCCGGGGTAAGATTTCCTGCCTTCAGAAAGGTGTATTCATTCATTCATTCATTCATTCATTCATTCATTCACATGATGAACACAGAGGGCCTTGCCATGCTGAGCCCCAGCAGCACAAGCTCAGAATATGGGAGCTACTATTATTATTGTTATTATTTGATCGTCAAGGTGGGATGTGAGCTGCTGCAGAGCATCATCTGTGGGCCCCTGAGTACCTGGCCTCCAGGATATCAGAAGATCCTTGTTAATTAAAGTGACGATCACCCCCATACATCCACACACTCTCTCCCACACACTTATGCCCT
>NW_027532172.1:55288-99171 GCF_008692635.1 Crocuta crocuta | reverse complement strand
CCTCCCCCCCGCCCCAACACACACACATCCTTCTGGGACTAGGAAACTTGTATTCATCCTTTAAAGTCCAGATCAGATGGCCCCTCCTCCAGAAAGCCCTCCTGGACTCCTAGACAGAGCCCTGGGACCCCCAGGCCAGCATCAAAGCTTCTGTGTGAGCTGGAGTAGAAGGAGGGAGGCTCTGTGCTTCCTGCCTGAGACCGCGGGAGGATGGGATAAAGGAAGACTGGGCAGTGACCAGCACCACCGGGGAGCATGGTGTCAGGCCCAGATAGAGAGTCCTTGCCCCCCTCTACCCGCCCCCGCCTAAGCCAGCTTCCTTTTCTTTGTCATGTCGAGAATTCCCATCCCTCACCCCCCATCAGCATGGGGCCCCAGACAGTAGCAAAGTGAACATTCTGGAAGCTTTCTCATGCCCCAAGGACACTGACTTCTCCCCACCATCCAGGAATCAAGGGGACTCCACCCAGGTCCCTCCTCAACTCCGTTCTCCCTCGCTCTCCCTTATCTCCCCCTTCCCCCCCACCTGGTTGTGCAGACCCCAGTTTCCTCTTATGATCGAAACCAATCATCATAATGGCCTCTCGACGAATGTCAGTGATCAAAAGAGTGGAGCTTGGGTGCCCGGAGCGTGATGAGCACTCCACTCAGAGCACCTCACTTCAGCCTCCCCGAACCGTAAGAGGCAGAAAACTGTATTTATTCCCATTTACAGAGGAGGGAGTTGAGGCCCCGAGTTGCCTCCCGAAGGTCACCCAGCTTGTGAATGGCAGAGCCGAAACCTGACCCAGCTGCCTCCAGAACAGGGCTGGAGAGAGGTCCTGAGACCTGCCACCAGCCACCGCGTCTCTCTGTGCCTCTTCTCCCGGCCCCTAAGTCATCAGAGGTCAGCTCCCTCCACCTCAGGCCCCGCCCACTGCCTCCTGGGAGTCCCTGGGACCAGCCTCTCCACAGGTGGTGAGGCTAATTCCAGGCCTGACACCACCAGCTCAGGAAAGGGATCCCTCCCCCAGGAGCGGCCAGCTAGCTAGCTCGGTGGCCTTGTAGGGTAGACCCTTGTTACTGGAATGTCCTCTTGTTTGGGGAGCTCCCGGGGGTGGAATCTGATGCCGGGGAGAGAAGGAGGCTAGGAATGGCGTTAGAGCCCTGCGGCGCCCCTTGCCCTGTAGCCTTGGGACATGTGCCCTCTTGTGATTCTGCCCCAGGGACACCCGAGGAGTGCTGACCACAGCTGGAAGGCTCATCCAGAGTTCCTGGGGGGCCTGGGCCCAGCTGTCCACGCTGTGGGGCATGAGGCTGGTGGAAGCTGCCATTTATAGCTCAGGAAGAGTGAAACCCCCCCTTCTGACAGCAGTTTCTGAGGACGGTGGTGAGCATAGAGGGACCCATTGCCATCCTGGCCACCTCACAGCCGTGACGCTTGGGGTCATTTATTGAGCATCTACTACATGCTAGGTACTGTATGGACCTTGAAGACACGACTCAGCTCAGGGAGAGAGATGACCGATAACTGCAAACAGTTACTGAAATTCATTATAATAGGGTAAAGTGCTGTCTTAGGGTGGGCTCCCCAAGAAGGAGACCTTGAGACAAGAATTCAAGAACAAGTAATTTATTTGGGAGGCAACCCAAGGAGACATGGGTAGAGGGTGGGGAGGTGAGACAGGGAAGGGAAGGAGGCCAGTAAAAGGCCGCCTGGGTGAAGCCAGTTACCTCTCTGGACAATTGAGTGCAGTCCCCCTGGGGGCCTCTGGGGGCGCAGCAGAGAACACGCTCCTCAGAGTTGTAGGGACTGAGGGCGTGGTAAGCTGGGGTACTTATCCACCAATCCCCATCCTCCTTGGTTGAAGGATGCTTGTGTGTTTGGGGGGTGTTGATTGGCCAGCACTTCTGGCCTGCCCTTGCATGGGGCACCCTTCCCTTCCCCCATCCCCCATCCCGTGTTGGTGCTGTAAGAAGGAATCCTTTTGTGCCAGGGGGAACGGAGGGGGCCAAGGGCACCTGGGTAGGCACTGAGCATGTCGGATAAAATGTTAATTTTAACATTTAATGTTAATATGCAACATGGGGATGTGATTGGCCTTGGGTAGAAGTCATGGAAGCCTTCCCTGAGGAGGTGGCGATTGAAGTGAGGTCTGAAAGAGGACTGAGGGTGGGGTGTGGGGGTGGTAGAAACAGGTGCTGCATATATAAAGACCACAGGTGAGAGAGTCGAGAGGAGGTGGACATGCCTTGACTATGGAAAGGTGGGTGGAAAGAATGTGGTAGGTGGGAAATGAGGCCACAAGGGTCAGATGACAGAGGAGAGTATGGGGCTCCCCGGTGTGTCCCCTGGAGTTTGAGGCACGCAGAGAGACCAAGGGAGCCAGAATGGGCTTACTCTTGGTAGAGCAAAGAACTTCTCATCTTGCTTTCTGTGAAGTCTTGCTCATTGAATAATAATATGACCACAATGATAATCAAAGCGGCACTGGCTAAGGATGACCCAGATTATTTGCTTGGTGGGTCACATGCTGTGTGTGTGTGTGTGTGTGTGTGTGTGTGTGTGTGTAGTATTAGTGTGAAGGGAGATTCGCTGACCCTTCACCCAGACTCTTGTTCAGTAAGAACTTGGAGCCCCCCACTCCCACAAAGAAAATGCTCACCAAGGTCACACAGCTGACACGTGGCAAAGCCAGGATTTGAACCTGAGTCCTCTGATTTCCTTGGGACCTAAGACCACCACTGGTCCAGCCCCGCTGTCCTGTTTACTAAGTCGGTGTGGGGTGGAAGGAGCAAAGGGCCCTGTGTCCTCCTAGAAATTTCTGAGACAGCCTCCAGGGGAACTGTGTGGGTTACAGAGCTTGGCCACAAATGCCGAAAAACAGGCATGACCACGAGCTCTGTGGCATCGTCATGATAATTAATAATAATTATAGTTAACACTGACATGGCTCTCAATCAGTTCATGCTCTTCTAGATGCCTTACATATATAAGTTCATATATTAATTTTCACCTAATCCTATGAGATAGAGGTTATTACTATTTCCATTCCAGGATAAACTGGAGCACAGAAAGGTCAAGTGACTTGCTCAAGTCAACACAGCTTAAAAAAGTGACAAAATCAGGATTTGAACCCAGGCTGTCTGACTCTAGAATCTATTCATTGAATCACTACACTATACCCTGAGCAGACTTCTGTGCTTGACCTCCAGCCCCAATTACCCTTATAAACAGTAGCCACCACCCATTGGGTGTCAGTGCTATCACTATTGGGAAACGATCTTTGTGACTGTTTGGCATTTCTGTACGACTCACAGGCAGTGGCATGGGCAATGTGTTTTGGTTATCTCTTCAAGGATGTTTGTATAGCAAACAGCCTTAGAAGATAGAGAGTTTCTTCCTGCAGAGCAGAGAGTAGGTTGTTTGCTGTCCACATAATAACAATAATGCCTCCCTCTGAGATAAAGGTAGAGCTAGAAAAGACTAGAAAAGGCTGGGGTTTCTCAGCTTGGAGCTCCCTGGCTGTGGTACAAGCACAGTTTGCATCCACCACCTACCTGGGGACACCTGAATGATCCCTGTGGGACTTGGGAAGAACTGGCACAAACAGGAAGTTCATGCCACCTGCACTGCAAGTAATAACTCTTTTATCTCTGACTCTGTAGTTTTGTGTCTTCTGCCAGCATCCATAACTGTAGCAGGTTATATCGTCAGCTTCGAGGGAGGGTGACATCCCAGACCCTTCATAGTTCTTGATACCTATTTGCTCTCTGATGCCACCTCCACCAGGATGTCTCTCATGGGATCCTGGATTTAGCCTGGATTTTATCCTCTCGCCTCTGCTGCTGCCTTTCTGAGCTCCTGCAGAGTGGGATGGTGAAGAGTTAAAGCATGCCATCCTTTTCAGGCTTATTTCTCAACCTTGATACTATTGACATTTGGGGCCAGATCGTTCTGTGATTGTTCAAAGCCATCCTGTGCACTGGATACAGTGGAACAGCATCCCTGGCCTCTAACCATTCGATGCCATTAGCACCCCACCCCCAGTCATGACAACCCCAAAACGTTTCCATACATTGCCAAATGTCCCCTGGGTGGGGTGGGGGCGGGGAAGCTAAGTTGTCTTTGAGAATCACTTCTAAGGACCAACATCCTGGGCATCCAGCAAAGCTGCCTTCGACTAAGGAAGTCTGATTTTTGTTTTGTTTTGTGTCTTTTTAAAATGTTTTTTAAAATTTATTTTTNCTCCCCTGCTCATGCTCTCTCTCTCTCTCTCTCTCTCCTAGAAATAAATAAATTTAAAAAAAAAAACGTTAAAAAAAAAAAAGAATCCGAAGACAGGCTCCAGGCTCTGAGCTAGCTGTCAGCGCAGATTCCAACGTGGGGCTTGAACCCACGAACCATGAGATCATGAACTGAGCCGAAGTCGGATGCTTAACTGACTGAGCCACCCAGGCGCCCCTGTTTTGTTTGGTTTTGGGGAATCTCTCTCTACCCCCACATTTATATGGAAATGATTCCTAAAAAGCCCTCAGTTTGAACATTGGCATATCAGAATTCCTGGGACTTTGAATGAATAGACTAATGATAAAAATAACATTGTGCACCCATGTTCAGAGCAGCGTTATTCACAACAGCCTACAGCTGAAGCAGCCCGCGTGCCCATTGATGGATGAATGGATAAAGATAAACGACCGTGGCATATCTATACAATGGATTATTCGACCTTCTAAAGAAAGGAAATTCTGACACACGCTACAACATGGATGAACCTTGAAAATGTCATGTGGACTGAAAGAAGCCAGTCACCAAAGCATAAGTACTGTCTGATCCCCGCTGTAGGAGGTCCCTAGAGGAGTCAGATTTATAGAGGCAGGAAGTAGGATGGTGGGTGCCTGGGGCTGGGGGGGGTGGGGAGTTCGTGTTTCATTGGAGGCAGAGTTCCGGTTTTGCAAGATGAAAAGAGTTGTGGAGACAGAGCTGGTGATGGTTCTAGAACCACGTGAATGCACTTAATGCCACTAAACTGAACACTGAAAAATGGTGACAATGGTAAAGTTCATATGTGTTATGTGTATTTTACCATGGAGTACGCAACACGGGGACCTGATTGGCCTTGGGTGGCAGTCAGGGAAGCCTTCCCCGAGGAGGTGGCAATTGAAGTGAGTTCTGAAGGCAGACCAAGAGGTGGGGCAGTAGAAACAAGTGTGACATATATAAAGACCACAGGTGAGAGGTCTTTTATTTTTTATTTATTTTAATTTTTTAATTTTAATTTTTAAAACTTTATTTATTTATTTCTGAGAAAGAGAGAGAGAGCATGAGTCAGGGAGAGGGGCAGAGGGAGAATCTCGAGCAGGCTCCACGTTCAGTGCGGAGCCCAACTTGAGGCTCAGTCCCGCAACACTGGGATCATGACTTGAGCTTAAGTCAAGAGTCAGATGCTCAACCTACTGAGCCACCCAGGGACCACGTACCACATTTCGTAAAAGAAACAACAATAACATTTGTTGGATACTTACTAGGTGCCAGGCACTGAGTGTTTTAGATGCAGTATCTCAGCATTTACAAACTGCAGTCATTCCTGTATCACCTCTACCTTTCTGCACATGTCTTACTTTGGGTTTCCCTAAAAGTAGACCCCAAAACAAGGATCTGTGGGAGATAGTCCTGGAAACCCGGTGAGAGAGTGGGGAAAGGAAGCAGGGAGGGGAGCCGCATTCACGAGTGGGCTGCTGCTGTGGGCAACTGGGCCTTGGTTCCCCTTGGGATCTTCTGAGCGACTGCTGACTTCCACTCTGCAGACGGTTTAGAGTCATCTAATTGAAGTCAGGAAGCTAGGGGCCATTGCCTACCAACTGTTGAGCATCGCTGGTTGGTGGCTCTCCTCTGGGCACAAATGCCCTGATGCTTCTGGTCCTGATGCAGCAGGGCCATGAACACAATGTGTTGGAAATCGTGGGCATGTCACGGGTGCACTGTGGGTGGGTAGAAGGAATACAGGGAGAGAGCCATCACCAGTCTGCTAAGGCCACGTCTGTGCACCGAAGGCACTACCATTTCCTTGATATTTTTTTTCTTTAAATCTATCATTTAAAAGAGTCTCAGTTGAACTAGTGTAGGCCCAAAAATGCAGAAGGTGACAATGTAGCCCATCATCTTCAGATACTTGTGAAAGAGATCCCAGGTGCAGGTGTGGCTTTATAAACAAAGTGAATATGAGCATAGAGGGCTGTATCATAAGTTTCGATGAGTATAGGGACCTCATATTAGATGATGCAGAAGGCATTCATTCTAAACCACAGTCAAGAGAACAACTGGGTGGGAACATGAAAAGGAGATGATGTTATTCTGCCAGATGAAATAATCAGGGGCACCTGGCTGGCTCAGTCAGAAGTATATGTGGCCCTTGATCTTGAGGTCATGAGTTCAAGCCCCATGTTGGGTGTAAAGACTACTTAAATAAATAAAATAAAAAAAAAACAAATGATCAATGAAGTGAGAAATTGTTGAGAAGGCAACACTTTTTTTTAGGTGTCCTTTGTTGGGAGTATCGTTCTAAGACGTTCATGCGTATTGTTTTGATTACTCTTAGGTTGTTACCAGATGACAACGAATGCTGTGAGATTGTTTTTATTAAAAAAAAAAAAAAAAACTCAGATAACTTCTTTGGCCTCATCTTAGTGCAAACTTGAGGTACTAATTTGTTTTCTCCTGATACACAATTAAACAAAACATGTCTATCCCTTTAATATCTAAAATCATCTTGCTTGCCAGTCGTGTATGCATCACCTTATGTTGTCTCACTCTGTTCACATCCCTGTGCTTCAGTGTCATTACCTTTATCTTACATATGAGAAGACGGAGGCTGGCCTAAGGCTATGTGGGAAGGAAAAGGCTGCTTTGAGGAATGATAGCTCCCTATGGTTTCCATTCCACCCTCCTCTATAGCATGGAGTTGTGACTTTGTAGCTACAGTATCTTTTCCAGTCTGCCTTGTGGTTAAGTCACGTCTAAGTGTTGGTGGCTAAGTCCTCACTGCTGGGATGTGAATGTAAGCCCTGTGTGCACCTTCTGGGCTGAAGCCTGAAGACAGAAGACCTCCCTCCCTTGTGCTCATTGGTCCCTTGTTTGCAAGCTGGAACCTGGACATGCCTATGACCCAGCTTGCAAACAACCCCAGGGTCTCAGGGATTGATGGAAACTGGTACCTAAAAAGGCTGCATGAAACAGAGCTGCCTGCTGACCCGGGACTCGAGAGAAAAGTCAACTTCTGTCTTGTTTGAAATACTGCATCTTGAAATTCTCTTTTTTTTTTTTTTTTTGCTGGAGAAGTTTAGACTTTTGTCCTAAGAAATAGAGCAGCTGGTCCTAGAAGGGGGTGCTGCCAAGGCAGTGGGTGGCATTCGCTCAGTGGCTGGGTTGCGAGGACACGGTACCCCAAGCTAGAAAGCTGGGTACCCTCTTCAGGTCAAGGCCAAGGTGAAACTATACTCACTGAAAACTTGGACAATCGTTCAAGTGGTTTTGAAACCTGCATCTCTAGGTGGAGGGATTAGAAGGAGTAAGAATATCACTGTGAATTGGTTGCTCGTTGCCGATTTTTGCAAAGTATTACAAGAAAGATGTGGATTCGGGGGTCAAGGTTTGTGCATAGAGCTAGAAAAGTCCACAGATGAGAGTCCTCGAAGGGTTGGAGAAACTCCGTGATCCTGATTTCTGAACCCGTGGTTGAGTAGGGCAGTGCCTTCTTCAGGGTAAGAGGCATCCATTTAAAAAACTGTTCATTTTATTTTATTTTATTTTAACTTATTTTATCTTACCTATCTGATTTTATTTTTGAGGGAGAGAGAGAGAGCATGAGCAGGGGACAGGGGCAGAGGGGGGGAGAGAGAGAGAGAGAGAGAGAGAGAATATCTTAAGTAGGCTCCATGCTCAGTGCAGAACCACATACTTGGGGCTCAATCCCACAATCCTGGGATCATGATCTGAGCTGAAATCAAGAGTTGGACGCTTGGGGTGCCTGGGTGGCTCAGCCGGTTAAGCACCCGACTTTGGCTCTGGTCATGAATTCATGGTTCGTGGGTTCGGGCCCCGCGTCAGGCTCTGTGCTGACAGCTCAGAGCCTGGAGGCTGCCTCAAATTTTGTGTCTCCTTCTCTCTCTGCCCCTCCCCCACTCAAGCTCTGTCTGTCTCTCTCTCAAAAAAAAAAAAGAGTTGGACGCTCAACTGACTGAGCCATCCAGGTACCCCAAGATGTCCATTTTTTTTAAATGTGTTTCAATCCAATTGTATTTACCCAAACAGGTGGTGGACCAGATTTGGTCCACAGCCTGTAGTTTGTTGCCTCTTGTCCTGAATCAGATTGTTTTGTTTGCTTGCTTACTTGTTATTTGTTTTTAGTTTCAGGTGTACAACATAATGATTCGATATTTGTATATATTGTGAAAGGCCACAGTATGCCTAGTTGACGTCCATCACCACACATGATTATACTCCCCTTTAGTCTTATGAAGAGAAATTTTAAGCTCCACTCCCTTAGCGACTTTCAAATATGGTCCAGTATCGTTAACTGCTATCACCAGGCTGGACTTTACACGCAATGACTTATTTATTTTATAACTGGAAAATTTGTACCTTTCGGCCACCTTTACCCATTTTCCCTATCACTTACCCTCAGCCTCTGGCAACCATCAATCAGTTCTCTGGGTCTAGGAATTTTTTTCTTTTCTTTGTTTTGTTTTAGATTCCTCATCGTGAGATCAAACAGTATTTGTCTTTCTCTGTATGACTTATTTCACTTAGCGTGATGCCCTCGGGCCATCCATTTTGGCCAAAAGGGCAGGTGGGGAGGGGTAGAGGGAGGGAGAAAATCTCAAGCAGGCTCCACATTCATCACAGAGCCTGACACGGGGCTTGATCCCACAACCCTGGGATCATGACCTGAGCCAAAATCAAGAGTCAGATGCTCAACCAACTGAGTCACCCAGGCTGCTCTGGGGTAGGATTTCCTTCTTTTTCACGACCAAATAATTCACCCTGTCATGAATAAACGTGACACAATTACTAAGGAGGAACCAGGTAAGGAATTAGGGCACCCTCAGCATGAAGTTCCCCTTCTAGAAACCTCTGGATGATCTAGATAACGGACCGCTTGAGTGATCCCACCTTTCCCTTCCCACTCCCTAATTCTTGCTCTTATGTTTTAAATCAGCCAATACAGAGTGAGCCCCCAAAACCCTAGACGCCTCATCCAAGGACCTAGTAAATGCAGAGACTGACGTCTGCATTCTCTCTCCCTATAACCTTGCTGCTTGGTCCCCAGGTGTGCTGTGTACCCTCCAGAAATAGGCGTAAGAGTCTTATTTTTTTCAAAGTTCTCCGATGGTTGTTGCTAAGGTGCACCCGGCAATTGTAGCAAGAACCGCAAGGGCTGTTTCCACCACAACCCTGATTCTGGTCAAGAGGGAAATGTCTGTGGCCACCCTCACAAATACACAGGCTCAGGTGAGTGCCTCAGGTGTTGCTAGCATGGGCCTTACAGACAGTAGGCACACCGTTCCACCCAAGACCTTCGTTTTCAAATGACCTCAAGTAGCCACCATTACTTTGCTAGAGAGACTTGAGTAAATCAAATAATGCAAAAATTCTGTCTAGGAAAGAACTTTGGGTGTGGTTCCTGACTCACAAAGAGCCTACTAAGTGTTCTAGAGAATTCCTTTGAAATCAAGGGCCTGGCCTGCGCCTGTTTGCACTAATTTGTACCAGAGAAGTTACGACAGCTGCAGAGTTCCTAAGAACGGTATCTCCTTGACCTCAGTAGATCTCAGCTCGGGTCATGGTCTCGTGGTTCGTGAGATGGAGTCTGGAGTCAGGCTCTGCACTGACAGCACAGAGTGGCTTGGGATTCTCTCTCTCTGCCTCTCTCCCTGCCCCTCCCTCTCTGTCTCTCTCAAAAAAATAAACATTAGGGGCGCCTGGGTGGCTCAGTCAGTGAAGCAGCCGNATAAAAAACATTAAAAATAATAATAAACAATAATTTAATTAATAATAAATAAAATTAAAAGAAAAAAATAATAAACATTAATAAAAATTAAAAAATTAAAAAATAGACATTAAAAATGTTGTGGATTGCATCATGTCCCCTCCCCAGATTCATATCTTAAAAATGGGATTATTGCAGATACAACAGTTAAGATGGTGTCATTCTCGAGTAGGATGGACTCCTAATCCAAGAGAACTGGTGTCTTGATAAAAAGGGGACATTTGGAGGCAGCCATGCACACCGAGAGGATGCCATGTAGAGATGAAGGCATGATCCACAAGTTCAGGGACAGCAGCGATGGCCAGCAAAGCACCAGCTCCCCCCAGCTGGGAGAGAGGCTCGGGACAGAGTCTCCCGCACAGCCTCAGAAGGAGCCAAGCTGCCAACACTTGATTTTGGACTTCGGGCCCCCAGAACCGTGGGACAACAGATTTCTGTATAAGCCACCTCGTTTGTGGTTTTTCTGTTTGCTTGTTTTTATTGGGTTTCTTGTTTGTTCTTTGGTTTGTTTGTTTTTACAGAATCCCCAGGAAACTTATACATCCCGTAGGCTATTCAGCCTGACTAATACAGAAACTGGAATCAGAAGTGAGATGTTGACATCCCACAGATGAAAAGCCAATTGCATGAGCTGAGTGGTCCATGGTGAGGACACAGATTTTGTAGGCTGGGAAAGCTCATAACACTTGCTATGTCCAAGAACCTCATCTGGTGAAACCGTCATGGGTAATAACCTGAAAGATCATATGTCTCCTGAGCCTGTGCTCCCAGACGTGATTGGAAAGAGCTAGAAGGTCACCGTGAGTTGGCTGCTGCTTGCCACGTGCAACAAGGAATCACAAGAAAGAGATGATCTTGGGTAAGAATTGGCCATTTTTCTGTTTCTTTTCTTAAAAAAAATTTTTTTTAACATTTATTTATTATTGACAGACAGTGAGAGACAGAGCACGAGCAGGGGCGGGGCAGAGAGAGAGGGAGACACAGAATCTGAAACAGGCTCCAGGCTCCGAGCTGTCAGCACAGAGCCCAACGTGGGGCTCGAACCCACGAACCGCGAGATCATGACCTGAGCTGAAGTCGGACGCTTAACCGACTGAGCCACCCAGGTGCCCCAGAATTGGCCACTTTTCAAAGACAGAAACATCACAAAGTTAGAAGAGCCAACAGCTTCCTGCTCCTTCAAAACAATATAAATAAGGATCTTGCCTCCCACCTAAGGCTATTGTTTCGGGTGACCATTAACGGCGGGTGACAAAAGTGTAGGTAGTTCAAGGAAGCCAATATTGCAAATTAAATAAACACAAGAGGTCTGATTAGAAAAGCCCATCGGACCTGGTGCCTAGCAATGGAACTCATGGAAACGACTACACCAGATGTCTACTCTAAGCTTTTTGAAGGAGCTTTTGTTAAAGAGACAGAGTGCAGTCCGAAAAATCTTAGGATGTTTGAGCCCTTGCAATCGGGGCTTTTTATAGTCGCTTCACCGGAATCTTAACCAAAGTGGGGCTTGTGTCCTGGTGTCTCTGTTGGCTGAGCACTTCCCTTTCTTAAGCACTTCCTGTTTTTGAAATTTTTTATTAGAGAGAGAAGAGAGCGAGCAGGGGAGAAAGGCAGAGGGAGAGAGAGGGAGAATCTTTTTTTGTGTGTGAATTTACTTATTTGTTTATTTTGAGAGAGAGAGAAAGAGAGAGAGAGAGAACCAGCAGGGGAGGGGCAGAGAGTGAGGGAGACAGAGGATCCAAAACAGACTCTGGGCTGTCAGCAGAGAGCCCCATGCAGGGCTCGAACTCATGAACTGTGAGATCATGACCAAAGCTGAAGTTAGAGACATAACCCGCTGAGCCACCCAGGCGCCGAGAGAGAGAGAGAGAGAGAGAGAGAGAGAGAGAGAGACTCTTAAGCAGACTCCATGCTCAGCGTGGAGCTGATCGTGAGGCTTGATCCCACAACCCCGAGATCATGACCTGAACCGAAATCAAGAGTCAGACGCTCAGTGGACTGAGCCACCCGGGCTCCCCAGAGAGTGCTTCCTTTTAGCTGCGATGTGTTCTTCAGGCTGTGGTGTGAGCCACCACATGGTCAGGGATTTTGTTTGTTCCCTGCTGGATCCTCAGCCCTTAAAAGAGTGTCTGCCTTGTCATAGATGCCCAATAAATAGCTGCTGGAAGGATGAAGTAATACACAGAGAACCAAGAGCCATGTGAAGGAAATATCTAAGATTGGAACTGTACAGGGTAATTTTGTACAGATGGGCCCCAGATTTGGACACTCAAACATCCCAATGCTGTGGTCACTGAATAAAAACTGGCTTCCTACTGATGAGGCCCCCCAAGGCGCCCTTCATGTCACTGTTGCGTAGGCTGTAGATGAAGGGGTTCAGCATGGGAGTGACCACTGTGTACATCACCGCAGCAGCCGTGTCCTTCTGGGCGGTGTGGGAGGATGTGGGGCTGAAATAAACCCCGATGAGTGTCCCATAGAACAGGGACACCACAGAGAGGTGAGAGCCACAGGTGGAGAAAGCCTTCCGCTTGCCCCTCGTGGACGGGATCCTCAGCACGGCGGCGAAGATGCGTGTGTAGGAGACCAAAATACCCACAAAGGGGGTGATGATGGGTAGGGCGCCCACGGTGTACACCATCACGTTATTGAGGAAGGTGTCGGAGCAGGCCAGCTTCAGCAGAGGGCTGAGGTCACAGAAGAAATGGGGAACCCGGTTGTGGGTGCAGAACGAGAGGCGAGTCAGTAACACCGTGTGGGTCAGGGCGTTCCCGAAGGCTCCAGTCCAGGACGCAGCCACCAGGAGTCCACAGAGGCGTGGCGTTACAGACGTGGCGTAGTGCAGAGGGTGACAGATGGCCGCGTAGCGGTCATAGGCCATGGCGGTCAGCAGGAAGCTGTCGATGCCAGCAAACCAGATGAAGAAGAACATCTGGGTCAGGCAGCCTGCGTAAGGGATCCCTCTGTGTCCTGACATGTGGTTGGCCAGCATCTTGGGAATGGTGGTGGAGGTGAAGCAAATGTCCACAAAGGCCAGGTTAGCCAGGAAGAAGTACATGGGAGTGTGGAGCCGCGTGTCGGCGGCGATGGCCAGGATGATGAGCAGGTTCCCCAGGCCCGTGACCAGGTACATACTCAGAAAGAGTATGAACAGCACCTGCTGTTGTTTGGGGTTTTCTGAGAGGCCCAGGAGCAAGAACTCAGAGACCCCGGTGAGATTTGCCCCTTCCATGGTCATCCTGGATCAATCAGAAAAGAAACCCAGAAGTTGTCTGGGGTCCTGACATGGCCAGCCCTTGAACCACGCCCTGGATCTCACCCCCTCCTGTCAGTTTCAGACACTCATCAGTTCTTCCCACTCTCTCCGGAAACAGGGCCCCCGCCCACCCACCTGCTAGCTGCACCATTTCCATCCGTGAATACACCATTCACTCCCCACAGCCCACCTGCAGGATGGGTGGCCAGCTGCCAAGCACCCAGGCCATTTCTCACCCTCACCCCCTACACCTCTACGCCCCAGGGCATCACCTGGGCACAGTAGAGAGCTCAGCCTGCACGTGTGGGGATGTGGGCATTAACACTCCCTGGAGTGTTAGAGCTGGCAAAGAACAGGGCTTTCTGGGTGACTCCCCTAGCTTCATCACTCCTGAGCGAGGCAGTTCTGATGTGTGTTATCTCCGGGATACCTAGGAAGATCACCCCTCAGCTGCCCGAAGTGGGAGTCTGCTCAACCATGTCACCCTTTCTGGAACGTTCCCTGGATCTCCTGGGATTACCTCCTAATGAAACTATTTGCACTCAAGTCCTTGACTCAGAACCTGCTGTGGGGAGAATGCAAAGGAAGACTCAAGGATTCCAGAATTTCTTCCATCTTTGAGAGAATCCCTTCTTTGTCCCAAATAGCCCTCCAGTTACTTTCTCCTTTCTCTGCTTCTCTGGACCTCCATACTTTTAAAAAATACTGCCTGCTCTTGCATGTCAAGGGCAACCATGACCTCTCATTGCCACTCCAAGTCAGCCACCATGTGCCAGCACAAGTGGCCATTGATAAAATCCAGAAATGTTTGGCACAGGCTAGAACATACCCTTGCAGTCTTCCCAAAAAATAGTAAAATTAACTAACAATACAAATCATAACGTAAACTCTGTATTTCAAGTTCATTGTTGTTGAAGGTTGCAATGAGCTCTGATATATTGGTAACATCTGAGAAATATTTGCCGGACTCCTTGCCAGTTTGGCTATTGTCACTGTGAGTGACGTGTGCTTATGAAATGCTCTACATCATAGGAGAGGAACCAGGGTGTCAGTATCCTCAAATCTGAGGTGGGCTCCTGTCATAGATAAGATTTACTATGGCGTTTACTGTTTGCGCCTTGCAACTTTTGCGTCAGCGTTAACTGTGCAATGCTTGGATAATGATCAAATCAAGTTTATAATAAAACATTAAAAAGAAAGGATCCAGGGGGTGCCTGGGTGGCTCAGTCAGTTGAGCATCCAACTTTGGCTCTGGTCATGATCTCATGGTTCATGAGTTCGAGCCCCGGATCCTGCATCAAATTCTGTGTCTCCTTCTCTCTCTGCCCCTCCCCCTGCTTGTGCTCGGTCTCTCTAAGAATAGACACTAAATTTATTTTTTAAAAGAAAGAATCCAGAAAGAAAAGGCAATAAGTTTTCATAAGCTTTTTCATGTTCCTAGTAAATCTGGACAGGACTCTGAATTTGTGGGAGAAGAGAGGAGGAATGATATTCACAGTGAATTGTAACCCTATAGCACCTGATATTAGTAGAAGTCAGGGCATCCTAATAGAGTGTTGCTTCCGTGTAAGACTCACTATAAAATCTGACAACCAATGTATATTTTTGGCAAACAATTATTAGCAATAAAAATATGGGTAGTTTATGGTAACAGGTGAAAGAAATATTAGATCCAAATACTGCTCACAAGCTGTTCACTCAGGTCGGAAATGCTGGTATCTAATGATTTCATCTGAATGGCAATCATGGAGTGTTCGTCTAGGGCTCAAATAAAGAAAATTTGTAATCATCAATGAGGAGAGATTAAAAGAACGTAATTATTCTGTGTCACACTAAAAAAGCATTTGAGTAATAAAAAGTTCCTGGAAAAAACTTTTATGTCAGAGTATGTTGGTAAAGCAGACAGAAAACATTTAGAAAGTAATATGACTTAAAAATTTTTTTTAATGTTTATTATTTTTTTTAATTTTTAAAATGTTTTTTATTTATTTCTGAGAGAGAGAGATAGAGACAGCGTGAGCAGAGGAAGCTCAGAGAGGGAGAAACAGAATCCGAAGACAGGATCCAGGCTCTGAGCTAGCTGTCAGCAGAGCCTGACACTGGGCTCGAACCCACGAACCGTGAGATCATGACCTGAGCCGAAGTTGGACACTTAACCGACTGAGCCACCCAGGCGCCCCGAAAGTAATATGACTTTTTAAAATACTCTGATGAGGGGTGCCTGGGTGGCTTAGTCGGTTAGGCGTCCGACTTTCGCTTGGGTCATGATCTCGCGGTTCGTGGGTTCGAGCCCCGCGTCGGGCTCTGTGCTGACTGCCAGCTCAGAGCCTGGAGCCTGTTTCAAAGTCTGTGACTCCCTCTCTCTCTGACCCTCCCCTGCTCGCGCTGTCTCTCTCTCTCTCCTAGAAATAAATAAAAAACATTAAAAAAATAAAATAAAATAAAATAAAATACTCTGATGTATGGTTAAAAGTAACTGAGTCAAATTTAAGACTTTGAAAGTAGTTTAAAGTTTGGTTGATGGCACAAGGCTGTGTGATTTATTTCAGAACAACATTTGAAGTAAAATCTGACATAAGTAAAAAATAGAATCAAATTTATTGGCTCTAAAAATATGGTCACATGATGCTTGTGACGCTTTGGTGGTGTTTTAGAAATGTCATTTCCAGGGGCACCTGGGTGGCTCAGTCGGTTGAGCAACTGACCCGCTCAGGTCATGATCTCATGGTTCGTGGGTTCAAGCCCCGCGTCGGGCTCTGTGCTGACAGCCAGCTCAGAGCCTGGAGCCTGCTTCAGATTCTGTGTCTCCCTCTCTTTCTGACCCTCCCCTGCTCACACTACCTCTCTCTCAGAAATAAATGAAACATTTAAAAAAAATTTAAAAAGGAAATGTCATCTCCAGGAAAAATATGTATGTGAAGACTTTCTGGGATTTTGTACAGATATAATGTAAGCCCAAGGTTTTGGGCAAAATGTGCAAAACATTCTGGGTGTTTTAAGTTGGTACCATTCAAGTTTCTTTGTTTAGTTGTTGCTGAATGATTCAAAAAAGATATAACTAAAATGGAATACTTTAAATATTTCTCCTAAAATTTTACATATGCCACCACGCATCCAGGAAATGCATAGAGAATAAACCAATGTATCTGAAGAGTTAGAGATTGAAATAGTGAAAATTGGAGGAGTATTTGGATGCAAGAGAAGAACCGGGGGAGCTAAAACTGCAAAGAACAGACTGGAAATCAGGTCAGGTCTTGTAAATCTGTGTCTCAATAACATTGTGGAAAAGGACTCAGCCTTTAGAAATAAAGGTGTGTGTTTTTTGGTTTGTTTTTAATTTTAATTTAAAAATTTTTTTTATTTTTAATTTTTAAAGGAACAAACCTTTTTTTTAACATTTTTATTTATTATTGAGAGAGAGAGAGAGAGAGACAGAGCATGAATGGGGGAGGGACAGAGAGAGAGGGAGATACAGAATCTGAAGCAGGCTCCAGGCTCTGAGCTGTCAGCCCAGAGCCCGATGCAGGGCTCAAACCCACAAACTGTGAGATCATGACCTGAGCCGAAGTCGGACGCTCAACCGACTAAGCCACCCAGGAGCCTCAGTTTGTTTTTAACTTTTGAGATTTGGCCTTAATAAATGCCATTCTAAAACGGACATCAATACTCTGGTTTTACAGAAAAGAATGGTTGGGCTCTTTAAAGCTGATGGTAACTTGATGTAAAAAGAATTGAACACACAAAAATAATTGAAAAAACCCCACTGAGATAGAAGTCTAAGATATTATAGGAATGAGGAGATGTGAGATGCTATCTGAAAACCAACAAAATAAACATTAATCCCCGGGTGCGGGGCGTGGAAACTATTAGAAGCTCCACGAACAGATTTTATGACAATGAACTTGTTGTTTGATGACACGAGTCAATACAAATCCATTTATGGAATCCTAAATGTTGATCAAAGCCTCTGTGAGGCTCTGTGGACCAAATATTAATGAAATCAAGCTCTTCTTTTTTTAACGTTTTTTTTAAACATTTATTTATTTTTGAAGGAGAGAGACAAAGCGTGAGTGGGGGAGGGGCAGAGAGAGAGGGAAACACAGAATCTGAGGCAGGCTCCAGGCTCCCAGCTGTCAGCACACTCGAACTCATGAACTGTGAGATCATGACCTGAGCCGAAGTTGGACGCTTAACTGACTGAGCCACCCAGGCGCCCCTGAGCTCTTCAAATAAGTAGGACAATTAAACCATTGCTAGAGCTTAATTGTGTGAAGAGGTATTGAATATACAAATATCTCAGATAGGTTTACGAGAGCTAGGACTTGGCTTTCAATTTGAATTGTTTGTTCAGTAGAAGGTGAGGGAGGACTCAGCACCTTGAACAATAGTATTGGTGTTAAGAGAAAATCTTGACTTTTTGAAGCTACAAGTGACCTAATGATAATCACCTTAAACTGTACCTCCCTCCATCTTTCCCTCCTTATTTATGATCTCACCTCCTCCTCTCTATTGCACTCATTTCTGGTGTCATTGATGTACCTGGATCAAGCCAGCCATGATTCTGCCTCAGGGCCTTTGCACTTTCTGTTCCTTCTGCTTAGAACATTCTTTACCCCCAGATATCCAAATGGCTCTGTTTTCCACTTCTGGCCCCTGAAATAACATCTTCATTAAGCAGCGGGAGGAGCTTTTACAGAAGTAAACTAGATCTTGTCCTTTGCACAGCATCCTCTCTTCCCCCTCTCCTCGCCCCCGTAATATGTAGAGTACAATTCCAAATCCTGGTTCCTCAAAAAATTAAAAAGGAAATGAAAACAGAATGTCTGAGAGCTATCTGCAATCCCAAGTTCTTTACTGTGATGGCCAAGATATGGAAACAACCCAAGTGTCTGTCAGTGGATGAATGGTCAAGAAAATGTGGTATATGAGACGCCTGGGCTGCTCAATAGGTTAAATTTCTGACTCTTGATCTGGGCTCAGGTCATTATCTCTCAGTTCATGGGATTGAGCCCCAAGCCCTGCACTGATACCCCGGAGCCTGCTGGGGATTCTCTCTCTCCCTCTCTCTCTGCCCCTTCCTGACTCGTGCTCTCATTCTCTCTTTCAAAATAATTAGACATTTAAAAAAAGAAGAAGAATGTTGTATAATTTCACTCATATGTGGAATTTAAGAAACAAAACAGATGAATATAGGGGAAGTGAAGGAAAAATAAGATGAAAACAGAGAGGGAAGCAAATCATAAGAGATTCTTAAATACAGAGAACAAACTGAGGGTTGCTGGAGGGGAGGTGGGTGGGGGAATGGGCTAAATGGGTGGTGGGCATAAAGAGGGCACTTGTTGGAATGAGCACTGGGGTTGTATGTAAGTGATGGATCACAAAATTCTTCTCCTACAACCAATACTACACTATATGTTAACTCGCTTGCATTTAAATAAAATTTAAAATAAGAAAGAAAGAAAAGGGGTGCCTGGGTGTCTCAGTCGGTTGAGTATCGGACTCTTGGTTTTAGCTCAGGTCATGATGTCACGGTTTGTGGGTTCAACCCTGCATTGGGCTCTACGCTGACAGCTCAGAGCCTGCTTGGGATTCTCTCTCGCGCACTCTCTCTGCCCTTCCCCTACTTGGACTGTCTCCGCCTCTCGCAAAGTAAATAAATAAACNTAAAATAAAATAAAATAAGGGTGCCTGGGTGACTCAGTCGGTTAGGCATCCGACTTTGGCTCAGGTCATGATCTCGTGGTTTGTGAGTTCGAGCCCCACGTCAGACTCTGTGCTGACAGCTCAGAGCCTGGAGCCTGCTTCAGATTCTGTCTCCGTCTCTCTCTGCCCCTCCCATACTCGCACTCTGTCTCTCTGTCTCTCTGTCTCTCTCTCTCTCTCTCTCTCTCTCAAAAATAAACAGTAAAATAAAATAAAATAAAATAAAGTAAAATAAAAAGAATGTTGCTTAGGTAAAGTTTAAAAACACGCAAAATGATTCTATGGAAGGTGCATGGATATGTCCCTTGTAGTAAAGATGCAAAATGTGTATGAGAGTGATCAGCTATAGGATGTTGGATGTTTCAGAGAAAGGGTAGGGAGTGGACCGACATAGGCAGTATGGGAATATGGGAATGAGGCGCAGATGTACATGGATGTTTTGCTTCTTAATTTGAAGGATGAATACAAACTATGTTTCAGCCTTAAGTATGATCTATGCTTTTTTCAAAAACTGTAATCTCTCTCTCTCTCTCTCTCTCTCTCTCTCACACACACACACACACACACACATGCACGCACGCACGCACGCATGCGCATGCAAGGAACTCACGAGGAGAGATGGGTGGGTAAGTAAATGATGGATTCCACGTCACTCTCCGGTCAAGGTCACTGTGTCCCTCAAGCCCCCATCCCACGGCTCCAGATGCATCTCTTGGTACCGCACCTTTGCTGAACTTGCCCTGGACCCCACAGACCGGGTGTCTTCCTCTTCTGGTTGAGCCTCCATAATGGCCACCACCACAGTGAAATGACCTGCCTCTCCCTTGCTTAGAACCCTGCACCGGCTCCCCAGTGCCCTGTTCCTACCAGCTAGCATTGCTTACACGCCTCCTGTGCACCTGAACACCACGGCAAGGAGTTTGGCATGCTTTGTCTTACTTACCCCTCTAAGATATATACTCTTGCCTCTGTTTCTAGAACCAGGAAGCTTGGAAAGGACAACCAACTACCCACCTCGCAGTCTCTCTTGCTCCAAAGCTCGTCAGACTCTGCAGTGAGGACCTCTTAGCAGGGCTTACGTTTGCGGGACACTTCCTGTTTTCATGATACAGACAAATGAACTGAAGCCCAGAGAGGCAAAGTCACTTCCCCGAGGTCACCCAGCACGCCCTGGCTGGAGACTCCGCAGTCCCCTGCTTGCCGTTTGCTTACCCTGTCCGTTTCTCCCCACTCACCTATGGGAGATGTCACCTCTGGCTACAGAGCTGTGTGGCCAAAGGTGAGCCAGCTTTTGCTGGGAGAGCCTTGTGGGCCACATGTGCTGCAGAGGCAAGTCTTTGGCCTCACAAGAGGGAGCTCGAGGACCTGACGGAGGCAAATGTATCCGTCCATCCCGCTCCTCGGGCCCAGTCCCCCGTGTCTTGTTAGGGCACGTGCTAATTGTCCCCTCCACGCTCTGTCCCTGCTGGGGGACCGCAGCTTGCTCTGGGCTTTTCCCTCTGCTCCTGAGCTGGAGGTGGGGCTCTGGGCCTCTCCGGGGGGGACCTTCCCTGGGGGGCCTGAGCCCAGCAGCCTCTCCCGCCCCTCGCCCCCACCCTGATGGAGCTGCCTCACCACCGGCTACGACGGTGACTCCCCTTTGCCGGAAGCAATAGCCTACGGACATTTATGCCTTCATTCAGGTGAAATTCACATGACAAAGAATTAACCAGTCAGAAGTGACCAGTTCAAGGGCATCGAGCACCTTCACAATGTTGTGCAACCACCACCTCTATCTGGTTCCAGAACATTTTCATCTCCCCAGAAGGAAACGCTGTCCCCATCAGGCCTCACTGACCATCCCGCTCCCCCAGGCCCTGGCAAGCACCAATCTGCTTTCCGTCTCAATGGATCTGCTCAGTTTATATAAATGGAATGATAATGTGGCCTTTTGTGTCTGGTTTCTTTCATTCAGCAGGATACTTTCAAGTTTCATCCACACTGTAGCGTGTGAGTGCCTCATTCCTTTTTATGGCTGAATAATATTCCATCTTAAGAATGAACCACAATTTTTAAATCCATTTGGCATGGACACTTGGGTTATTTCACCTGCTGGCTGTTGTGAAGAGTGCCGCTGTGAACATCTGTGTACTGGTATCTCTTTGGGTCTCTGCATTTAGTTCTTTTGGGTATCGCTGAGNTGGTTTCCATATAACACCCAGTGCTCATCCCAACAAGTGCCCTCCTCCATGCCCATCACCCCCTCCCCTCCACCCAGCCCCCTATTAACCCTTAGTTTGTTCTCAGTATTTAAGAGTCTCTTATGGTTTGCCTCCCTCCCTCTCTGTAATGTTTTTCCTCCTTCACCTCCCCCATGGTCTTCTGCTAAGTTTCTCAAGATCCACATATGAGTGAAATATGTTTGACTTTTTGAGGAACTGCCAAACTTTTCCACAGTGACTCCATCACTTTATATTCCCACCAGTAATCTATGAGAGTTCCATTTTCTCCACATCTTCACCAACACTTGTTATTGTCTGTCTTTTTTATTACAGCCACTAAGGGGTGTGAAGTGTTATCTTGTTGTGGTTTTGACTTGCATTTCCTTTCATGAATAATCCAGTTGAGCATCTTTTCATGTTCCAAATACTTTGGAGCTTGCATATCTACTGGTAAAATATATTTGGGGACAAAGCCCTGCTACATGTATATTTTACTACATGAATACTTACTTAGTTTTAAAAACTAAGTACTGCACCACTGTAGTTATTATGAGCATTATAAAACCCTCCTCCCAAATTGAAGTTAAAAAGAGGGGGCACCTGGGTGGCTCAGTCGGTTGAGCGTCCATCTTTGGCTCAGGTCATGATCTCATGGCTCATGAATTTTGAGCCTTGCGTAGGGCTCTGAGCTGTCAGCACATTTCGACATAGCTGTCAGCATATTCGAAAGAGCTGGAGCCTATTTCGGATTCTGTCTCTCTCTCTCTCTGTCCCTCCCCCACTCACGCTCTGTCTCTCTCTCTCTCAAAAATAAATAAGCATTAAAAATCTTAGGAAAAAAGAGAGAGAGAGAGCTCTTAGGATGAAATAAACTCTTGGTCACTTCCTATCATCCTGATAGTAACCCCGATGATGGTTAATGCTTGAAGGTACCCTGGGGCCATGTTCATGGCTGAGGTTGTGGGTAGAAATCCTTATTGCAAGGGCTTTTTGACAACTGAAAAATATTAGACTCTTTCCAATCACAACTAATTTCTTTGTCACTGCCTTCCCTTGTCACAATGGGGCAGACACAGAGTTCGTTTTAGGGGTAGAAATGATTCCCCCAGCACTTTCTAGTTGACATTGTCCCAATGTGCCGTCTTTCACATCAGGGGTTCATTTTTGACGACTGGTTGATATAAAAATGGTTACTACAACCCGTCAACCAATTCATCCTGGTGCACAGAAATTACATTAATGCCCATCAACATAGTCTGGGAGCTAGAGTCAATCTAGTGAAACAGAAAATGTTAGCAAAGTACACTTCCCTTTTACTTTTTAAACCCGTTTTATTTAGAAACAATTTTAGACTCACATGAAAGTTGCAAACATAGATGAAGTGTTCCCCCAACAAAAACATTTTTATAATTATATAATTATATAGAAAGCATATTAAAATATAATTATATTATATAAAATATATGTATATAATTATAGATTTATACTCTATATATTTAATAGTATATAATTATGGTACAATTATAAAAACCAGGACATTGACAGTGACACAATACCATGAACTAATAAATACCCTTTTTCGGAACGCATCACTTTTTACATGCACTCAAGTGCTTTGAAACACTTTATGGAATTTGTCACTTGAGTGGAGTCATGCCGCCACTACCACAGTCAGGACACAGAACCGTTTCTTCACCCCAAAGAAACACCCCCATGCTTCCTCTTTACAGTCAATATACCCCCCTCCTACCCTAACCCTTAGCCACCATAATCTGGTCAGGATAACCCCCATAATTCTGACGTCTCAAGAAAGTCACGTACATAATTTCATACAACATGTGGCCTACTCAGTATGCAGGTGGAGAGCCATCCAGGTTGTCACTTGTATCAATAGTCTGTCCCCTTTCACTGCTGAGCAGTGTCCCATTGCGTGGATGGACCACTGGACAGTTAGGCTGCTCCCAGCTTTTGGCTTTTGCAGAGAAAACTGCTATGAGTATTCGTGTACATACATCTTCATTTCTCCAGGGTTTTTACCCAAGGGTGTGATTGTTGGATGATGTGGTAAGTGCAAGTTTAGCTTTATAAGAAAACAGTCAGATCCTTTTCCAGCATGGCCATTCCATGTTGCATTCCCACCAGTAATGGAGGAGAGCCGTGCTGTCGGGGCTTTTATTTTAGCCATTCTGATAGGTGTGTTGTGGTATGTCATTCTCGTCTCTAATCTGCACTTCCCTGATGGCAAACGCTGCCGAACATCTTTTCACGTCTTTGTCATCTGTATATCCTCTTTGGTGACGTATTCACGTGTGCAAGTCTTCTGTCCATTCTGTAATTACTGTGTTATTTTACATTTTTAAGTGTTTATTTATTTTTGAAGGAGACAGAGAGAGAGACAGACAGACAGACAGAGCGTGAGTGGGGGAGGGGCAGAAAGAGAGGGAGACAACAGAATCTGAAACAGGCTCCAGACTCTGAGCTGTCAGCACAGAGCCTGACGCAGGCTTCGAATTCATGAATGGTGAGATCATGACCTGAGCTGAAGTCAGACGCCCAACTGACTGAGCCACCCAGGCGTCTCTCTACTGTTATTTGAAAAGTTTTTGGGAGATGACAATGAATATACTTGAAAGTTCTTCTGTTTTCTCCTTACATGCAGGTGCACTATACAGTATAACTACCCAGTGTGGAGGTGTGTGTGTGTGTGTGTGTGTGTGTGTGTGTGAGAGAGAGAGAGAGAGAGAGAGAGAGAGAACGGTTTTCATTGCTGTCTATGTGAATGGTGCCCCCCTGAGGTTACTGCAGTGCACACAACCTGCTCCACCGTCCTCTGCTTTTCCCTGGGGCGTCCTGCCTGCCCCATGTTGACGACAGCTGATGCAGATCTATTCTCTTGTGGTGGGATGTTGTCCCTCACTTACCAGGTAAGAGGACTCCTCACGACCTAGCTCCGGTGGACCTTGCCAGTCTCCTTTATATCCAGTTCCTATCCCTACTCTATTGTAAAACCATGCTTTCTCAAGCCCCCAGGGCCTTTGCATATGCGGGAAAGCCACCATCTCTACAGACTAATGATTCTTTATATTCTGATCTCCGTGCCAAGTTCAAGTCTCATTTCTAGGACATTTTTCCTTCACTGCTGATCAACCCCCAGAGCCCCCAATCTGACCCATCCCTAAACTTTTGCACTGGAGAGGGGGTGGTCTGTGTCCAGCTCTGTGCTGGACAGCTCAGGGCAAAGTCTGGACTGGAACTTCTCAAGGGTAAAGTCTGGGACTGAGCTTTCTCTGCTACACCAACACTATTCAGCACAAAACTGGGCAAAGAGAGCCAGCAGAAGAGCAGTCTGTTGTTGAAATAATAAGCATGAGTTTATTTTTTAGGTATATTTATTTATATTGAGAGGGAGAGAGAGAGAGAGAGAGAGAGAGAATCCCAAGCAGGCTCCATGCTGTCAGTGCAGAGCCCAATGCAGGGTTTGATTCCAGAACCATGAGATCAAGACCTGAGCTGAAATCAAGAGTCACACACTTCATGGACTGAGCCCCCGAGGTGTCCCTAAGTATGAGTTTAAAGAGGATTTTGACAGCTAATATTCAGAGTTTGGCAATGAAATCATATGGATTTTGAGTTCGGTGGGAAGAGCCGACAAGAACAGCTTTATCATTCTGGTGCACCTGTTTGGTCCTTCCTTCTTGCCTTCCTTCACTCACTCACTCATTCACTCGATTGTTATATAGCACCTACTATGTGCCGAGCCCTGGGCCAGGGGAGGAAAGACAGCATCTTCACCCCTTATCCAGTTCACATTTGAATGGAGAAGGCAGGCAGAAAGCCAATAATTGCACAAATAATAAATTTATGGTTACAATATAACAGGGGCTATAAAGCATGTGATGCTAAGAGCAAAGGTCATGCGGGGCCAGAGTTGAGGCCAGAGAAGGCTTCCCTGAGGAGGTGGCCTTGAGCTGAGATAGGAAGGAGGAAAGGGAGTGGAGTTGGCCAAAGTAGAGAAGGAAGAGTGATTCCGGCCAAAGAGACAGCAGGTGTGAAGGCAGGAGGTGTTGGGGGGGGCGGGGGGAGGGCACTCAGAGTAAATGTATTTCTTCCTCTGTTAAAAAAGATAGTAAGGGGCACCTGGGCGGCTCAGTCAGTTAAGCAACCGAGTCTTGATTTGGGCTCAGGTCATGATCTCACGGTTTGTGGGTTCAAGCTTCACATCTGGCTCTATGCTGGCAGCCCAGAGCCTGGTTGGGATTCTCCTCCCCAACCCCCCCCACCTCTCCCCTACTTGTGCTTGCTCTCTCTCAAAATAAATAAATGAACTTAAATAAAAGTAGAAAACATTGTTATACACTTGCTTTTGAAATTATTTAGGGGCCGTGCAAAGTATCGCACCATTTGCTTGTTGTGTTTCTACAGGGATTCTCGCAAGGAGAACATCTAACCCACAGGTAACTAACTTCCCAAATGTAACGACATTTTGGGGGGAATGCTAAAGTTAACAAGCAAGGATGTTGACATCATGCTAGGGTAAGAAGACATTTCCTCCAAGCATTTATTGATTTTGATTGTACAGCCTTGCTTTTATGTTTTCAAAAATCAGAGTGTATGGGGTTTTAGTTTTTTTCTTCCAGGTCTTGAACGTTTTCAGACTCCCAGGAAACCTCCTGGCGCGGCGTTGTACTGACGCCCCCCAGCGCCCATACTGGGAAACGCACCTTACAAGGATCCAGGGTGTTGCCTGGCCTGGGACTCTGAAGTCAGCCTTCAGCCATGGATAGCCTCCCAGCTCCCCCGACCCGCTCTCACAGTTGTCCCTGCCCGGTGAAACCCAAATTCCAGTAGAAGGAAGTGTTCTTCTAGACACAAGATTCCTGGCACGACTCTTTGTCCTTGCAAATGAAGTTCCCTCTCTATCCTATTACTTTTTTATTTTATTTCCAAACTAGTTTGATTGAGGTATCATTGCTACACAACAGATGGCATATATTTATTTATTATTATTTTTAATGTTTACTTATTTTTGAGAGAGAGAGCCAGAGTGTGAGTGGGGGAGGAGCAGAGGGAGACACAGAATTCCAAGCAGGCTCCAGGGTCTAAGCTGTCAGCACAGAGCCCGACACGGGGCTCGAACCCATGAACGCAAGATCACAACCTGAGCTGGAGTCCGAAGCTTAACCATCTGAGCCCCCCAGGCGCCCCCTGGTGGGTTTTTATGTAGAATGTCTCTCAGTGTGGGTGTATCGGATGCTTAATCATAATTAGACTCAAGATGCATAGTTTGGCCGGAACCACAGACATGTTGTGTCCTCCTTGGTGCATGGTTTCAGGAAGCACACAATGCTTTTTCTTTCTCCCTCTATGGGGACCTGGAGATCTCATGTTCAGACGTTTCTGGGGAGACCAAGGGAGGGGTGCCCTGAGGAAGAGCCAGCTAAGACTGCTTGGGCAGGGGCTTTTTTGGGCAGAGGGTGTGTGGGCTGCGATGGGCTGGGGCTGGAGAGGATTCAGTGCTTCCCCGGGTGTGAGGAGGGACATATTCTGGTTCAGGTCTCACATTCTCCTCTCAGTTTCTCTGGGTCGGTTCTTCTCACTTTCCAGCTTGCTTGCAGTGAGTTTCTGCCACTGTGAGGGCCTCAGGAAGGCTCAGAAGGTTAGAGGAAGGTCAGATCAGGGAGAGACAGGTGGCTGTCCTAATACAGAAGCATCAGCAGGTGGCTGGGGCTCCAGCGGCAGTGGGGGCACATCTCCTTCGGTTGGTATTGTCCAGACTTGGAAGAAACCCGCTCTGGCCCCATGAGCCCCTCCGCCTGCTGCCTATCTCTTTCCCCTTCCCAGTGAGTGTATATGCACAGCCCCCACTTCCTCATTCACTCATCTAGCACTGACTGAGCATCTCATTTTGGGCTACTCCTAAACCTATGACCAGACACTCAGATGACTAATGTAAGATTCCACTCTTACCTGCAGCAGAGACATGAAGAAACAATATCACGGACAGGGGAACCCGAATGGTACATGAAAAAACACAAGGATGTTCATCAGTAATGAGGGGCTAGAAGCCCCTACAAGAAGCCATTTCATGCTCATTACCCAAGGTGGATGAAAAAGTCTGGCAACAACAAGATTTTTTGAGGATACGGGACAAAGAAATCCTTATCCGCTGCTGGCGAGAGAGCAAATCGGCAAAATCGCTTTGGAGAACAACCTGACAATATCTAGAAAGGCTGAAAAATCCACTATTCGATGATTTAGTAATTCTTAGCTTTATACCCTGCAGAGATATAGGACATAGAGATGTGTCCCGTGGGCAGTGTAGGGTATATGTTTCTAGGTGACCACATGGCAAGTTGTGATCATGAATGTACACCAGCACGGGGTGCCCGGGTGGCTCCTCCTCAAGTGAGGTAGGTTTTGGGTACAAAAAAGCAGTTTTTACAAATCTCAGCTCTAAGCAAAATTCCTTTGATGATTCACATGTCTACCTGCAGGACTCATCAGAATTTTCTAAGCTACAGGTCATAGCAGCAAGGGAAATAAGAGCAATATGGAGTCAGACATGCTAAGTTTCCCCTGGTTCCAACCTCACCTGCCTCCCTGCTGGCAACCTTGCAATGGCTCCTCCTACTAACAGGTCACCTGTACTGAGGGCTCACCATGTGAGTGATTCTGTGTGTATGGCTGTATCTGATTCTCCAAGGTGGCTACTGTTATTCCTATTCTCTAGAAGAAGACCTTGAGGCACAAGAAGGTCAAATGGCTCAGGCCTATTTGCTTCCAAAGCCCGTTCCTATAACACATCGCAGCATAGAGTTAGCATGGCTTACACGCGTGAAGACTTTCTAGTCCCACTCATACCAATATGAAGCCTAACTAGTGAAGACTCAGAGAGGCAAAGTCACCTGTCCAAGGTCACACAGTGGGTCTGGCTATCTCCAGAACTCCTGCGCTTTCTTTCTGCTCCCACCTCTTCTACCTCTCTTCCTACTCACCCGGCAGGTGAGCTATGATGTCAGGCGCTAAGCCCAGGGAGGTCCATATACTTCTGTCTTCTTTGATCTAAAGGTATCTGGTAAGTGGTGAGTTGGGGTGCATGGAGAATGGGGTCTGGGGCTTTGAGTGATGGGGAGGTAGGTCTGCGGTCCCCCAGGAAGGAGCTTTGGTGCTCATATCCCGTTGCCCTGGGCTGAGCCCCTGAGTGCCTTGTTAGGGACCAGACGCCAAATAATTGTCTGCCCTATAGAGGCCTCTTGGGGAAAACGAGTAACACTCTTCGTTTCTTTCTGTTTTCTTTTCCTCCACCTCTGTAGAGGCCCTGATCTCTGAGGCATTTTTTCCTGGGGAGAACTTTCTTCCAGGGCCCTAGAAGTGGCAGGATTCCCTTGACACCCTTGCGTCCTTGTGACAAATCCATGGTGCTCTTCTGCTCAAAATCTTACCATGGTTCGTGTCTTTAGGCAGGACTTCCACACGTTTTCTGACACAGCATTTTATAGGAAAAAGCTTGTGGGCATATATTCACGCTTATTTATAAATTAAGTACCTCTACTACAGAGAGAACACACAGTATTTTATAAACCACATCTTATAAATATTAATTTACAAAAAACGAAAATAAAATAAATCTTATTTAAGTAGATTTATAATTATGAGAGCTTCATAGTATTCTTAGCTTACACTTCAAGGCACATATCATGGTTAATATTAGTGCATACAAATCTGTATATATGATAGTCTTCTTGATGTTTTCAATTTTTTTTTTTGCCAGGAGGCTGCCTTCTCTCCCTACTATTGCATTTATCAATTGCTTTAAAACAATTTTTTTAAAGTTTATTTATTTTTGAGAGATGGAGAGAGACAGAGTGTGAGAGGAGGAGGGACACAGAGAGAGGGAGACATAGAATCCAAAGCAGACTCCAGGCTCTGAGCTGTCAGCACAGAGCCCGACGTGGGGCTCGAACCCACAGACCATGAGATCATGACCTGAGCCAAAAGTCAGATGCTTAACTGACTGAGCCACACAGGCACCCCTATCAATTGCTTTGTAACATGTAACCCCCAAATTAGTGGATTAAAACAGCAACATCAATAAGAACATTTATTTTGCTTATAAAGATTTTTTTTTTAGATTGAATATTTTTCTTCCCCAGCTTTATTGAATCAAAATTGAGTATATATTTAGGGCATACAATGTGACAATTTGGTATGTGTATACCTTGTGAAATGATTGCCACAGCCGAGTTAACACATCCAAAATCTCTTGCAGTTACCAAAGTTCTGTGTGTGATGAGAACACTTAAAACCCACCCTCTTAGCAAATTTCAAGTGTATGATACAGAGGTATTAGCTCTAGTCACCATACTGGGCATTAGATCCTTGGAACTTACTCTTCTTATAACTGAAAGTTTGTACCTTTTGATCAACACCTCCCCATTCCTCTCCCTTCCAATTCCGGAAACCACTATTCTGCTCTGTTTCTGTAAGTTTGATTTTTTTCCCCTCCCAGGTGCTGCATATAAGTGAAATCACTCAATGTTTGTCTTTCCCTGCCTGGCTTATTCCAATTAGCATAATGTCCTCCAGATTTGTTTATATTGTCGCAAACAGCATTATTTCCCTCTTATCTATACCTATAAATCTCCATCTGTGTATCACATTTCTTTATCCACTTACGTGTTGATGGACACTTAGGTTGTTTCCGTATCTTAGCGATTGTGGATAACACTGCAATGAACTTCAGCATTCAGTTATCCCTTTGAAATACAGGACAATATCCCTGAGGAACATGGATGCAAAAGTCCTCAACAAAATATTAGCAAACCAAATTCAATAGCACATTAAAAGAACCATACATCACGATCGAGTGGGATTTATCTCTGAAATGCAAGGAAGGTTCAACATATATCAGTCAGTAAATGTGATGTGGTGTTGTAGACTCTGGGTTTAGAGTTCTTTCTTGTCTAGCCAGAGAGTGAGGGTGTGGGACTAAAATGCGAGAGATGGTTGATGTCCGGGAGAAGACAAGAGCCCTAAATAAGGGTCCTTGCCCCATATTTATTAAAATCAGAAGACTTACAAATGTGATGGACAGAGACAATGAATCTGTGAACATTAACTCATGGGCTTGAGGGAAAGGGAGTTTTAAGATAGATGGTGTTAGGGGTTTAGGTCAATATAAAACAAAATCCTGGCGCTGGGCAGATGGATGTTAATGGCAGAACTGAGACGCTCTGTCTGTTTATCTTGGCTAGCCTAGGGGATATGACAGAAAAAGCACAGCTCTGGGCAACTTCACCTCCTCTGCAGTCTATAGCCCTATTTACCTGTTTGTCTAATTTGGTTCTTCCTTCCTGTGAAAACAGCTTTCTGCTATTGTACTAAACCGAGGGGCATTTACACCCTGAATACCTAATCTTGTTTACCTCATCTACCTTTGTTTTATATCGGGGCCTTTGCCACACCCAGCTATACTGAGCCCTTGACCCTGCCCTCTCTATACTGGGGCCTTGACCCCACCCTCTCTATACCTATTTACCTAATCTTGTTTACCCAAACTTGGACGTGAGCATCCTATGGCTTTGTAATTCTTTTTGCCTTGTTAACCCATCAGTGCAGGCTCAGGGAATTCCTAAGCTTATTCCCCACAATGTGGAACATTAACAGAGTGACAGGTAAAAATCATATATGATCACATCATTGGATACTGAAGAAGCAACTGACAATACTTGACATCCTTTTGTGATAGAAACTTTCAACAAATTGGATATAGATGGAATGTACCTCCACATAATAAAGGCCACATATGACAAGCCTAGAGCTAACATCATACTCAACAGTGAAGGGTTGAAATCTTTTTCTCTAAGATCAAGAACAAGACAAGGATGTCCACTCTCACCTTTCTTATTCAAGATAGTACTTAGAAGTCCTAGCCAGAGCAATTAGGCAAGAAAAAGTATAAAGGGCATCCAGTTAGAAAGGAAGAAGCAAAATTGTGTTTGTTTGTTTATGAATTTTAAATTGAGAGGGGCTTGGCAAGGCCAGCTCCGCTCTCGCATTGGAGAGCCCTCCAGCTGAGGGCTGGAATCACTGAAGATGGTATATTCTGGTTGTTGGCTGGACTTCAGCTGGGGCTGGCTTGCAACGCCTATGGGTGGTGCCTCCATGTCACCCCTTGGCTTCCTTACAAAGCACGAAGCTGGGATCCAAGAGTGAGCATTGTAACAGGACCAGGTGCAAACTGTATGACCTTTAAGATTCAGCTTTGGAAGTCACATAGGGCCACTCTGCCATAGTCCCAGTGTCCCCCAGATTTAAGGGGAGGGTGTATATGCCCCAGTTTTGATGGAAGAATATCAACATCACATGTAAGAACAGTATGTGGGATGGCAGATATTACTGTGGTCATCCTTGGGAAATGCAATCTACCAATGTCACTGACTACTATATTTTCCTCTCCCATTTTACCCAGTGAGGGATCCTAGCCTCAGTCACTTTCTTAGGCATGGTGCTTAGATTGTTGAAATTTATTTGGTTCTGTGGATTCATTTCAAGAAACATTCTTTAAGCCACTTGTCCAATACATGGAGGGTGGTTTAGCGAAATATGGGTAAGTCAAGCCATTTGTTCACCTTACCACGTTTGCAACCCTCCTATAAGACAAATCAAGACAAATATAGACTTAAAAATGTATATAATTATCTGTAAAAATATGTCTTTTTCTCTGTGAAAAACAGGCGGGGCGCCTGAGTGAACTCAGTTGGTTCAGTATCCGAGTCTTAATCTCAGCTCAGGTCATGATCTCACAGTTTATGCGATTGAGCCCCATGTCAGCACAGAGCCTATTTGGGATTCTCCCTCTCCCTCTCTCTCTGCCCCTCCCCCTTCTCTCTTTGTCTTTCAAAATAAATAAATAAACGTTAAGAAAAAAGAACAGGAGGAAATGATTTCTGGAGGAAAATTTCTCTCTTGACATCATTTTGTTACCATCAGTATATTGGTTATTTAACCCTTAGCTGGATACTTTAAGCATCAATGGACTTTCCAATTAGGATAAAAAGCAAAAATATAAATGACTTCCACTGGAATATTTTTTAACCCAAGAATGAATCTTTATTACCAAAGTAATTTTTTTTTTGTTTTTTCAATTATTTTGAAATAGTTATAGATGCACAGGAAGTTTCAAAAATAGTACATAGAATTCTGCAAACCTCCCACTCAGTTTCACCCAGTAGTTACCTTGTATATAAGTATAGTACAAAATCAAAACCAAGGAATTCACACAAGTACAATGTGTCTTTATAGTTGTATGTGGTGCGTGGGTGACTCAGTTGGTTACCCATCTGACTTTGGTTCAGGTTATGATCCATCGGTTTGTGAGTTCAAGACCCACACTGGGCTCTGTGCTGACAGCTCAGAGCCTGGAGCCTGCTTTGGATTCTGTGTCTCCCTCTCTGCCCCTCCCCTGCTTGCACTCTCTCCCTCCCTCAAAAATAAATACACATTAAAAATTTAAAAAAAAATGATCACAGGTGTGGATAAAATTGTCATTTTGAGAGTGTCCTAGAAATGGAATCACACAATATGTAACCTTTTGTGATTGGCTTTTTGCACTCAGCATAATGCCCTGGAGATCCGTCCAAGTTGTATGTATCATGGTGCTTTGTTCCTTTTTTTTTTTTTTAATTACTGGGTATGTCATGGGCTGAATTGTGCTCCCCACTCCAAATTCATATGTTGGTGTACTAACCTCTAGTACCTCACAATACGACCTTATTTTGAGATAAGTTCTTTACAGAGATAAGCAAGCTTAAAACGAGTTCTTCGGGGTGGGTTTTAATCCCATATGACTCATGTTCTTATAAGAAGAGGACAGTTGGACACAGAGATAAACACAGAGAAAAGATGATGTGAAGACATGAGAAGGTATCTATAAACCAAGGAGGGAGACCTGGGACAGACCTTTCCCTCATGGCCCTTGGAAGGAGCCGACCCTGCCAGCATTTTGATCTCAGACTTCTGGCCTCCAGAGCTGTGAGAAAATACATTTCTGATGTTTAAACCACCCAGTCTGAGGTACTTTGTTCAGTTAGCCCTAGACAACTAATACAGGGCAGGATGCCATCATATGGTTGTCCTGGTGTTGTTCAAGCATTCACATGTTGAAGGATATTTGGGTCATTTCCAGTTTTTGGCTATTACAAATAATAGCTGCTGTGAATATCTGTGTATAGTTGGGGTTTTTTGGGGGGTTTGTTTTATTTTGTTTTATTTTTGTGGGCTGCACTGTCATTTTTTTATAAATGCTAAAGCCAACAATTAGCAAAATTGATAGAACATTTCACTTGCTAGTCATATCTTTAAACATTTATTGATTTCAGTTTTGTGGTTTTACCTTTGTGCTTTGGAGCAAAGCCCTGCTTTTCTCTTTTCTTATTTTGTTTTCATCCCTAGGTCTCAGTTATGTTTGGAAGTTCCTGGAATGCTGCAGAGTGACGGTGGGCAGTGCCTAGCTTTGAAGCTTGAGGAAAGAAATAAGGGCCTTGTTAGACCCTTAGGTTAAGTGAAATATGCCTCTGGAAGCCTTGGGAATGATCCACTTGATTTTGAAACACTAGCGTCCCCTAGCGCTTGGTTTGGATTACACATCATGGAAGAGGGTATCACCGTGAATGGGAATGAGGAATGAATTCCTCCACAGCATCTATATTTATATCTTCTTGATGAATTGACCCTTTTATCATTATGATGTGTCCTTTTTGTAAATACATATTTTATTGTCAAGTTAGCTAACATACAGTGTATATGGTGTGCTCTTGGCTTCAGGGGTACATTCCCGTGATTCATCACTTAAATAAAACACCCAGTGCACATCCCAGCAAGTGCCCTCCTCAATGCCCATCACCCATTTTCCCCGTCCCCCACCCCCTTCCATCTTCAGTTTGTTTTCTGTATTTAAAAGTCTCCTATGGTTTACCTCCCTTTTTGTTTGTAACTGTATATATTTTTTCTTTCCCTTCCCCCATGGTCTTCTGTTAGGTTTCTCAACTTCCATATATGAATGAAATCATATGGTATCTGTCTTTCCCTGCCTGACTTATTTCATTTAGCATAATGCCCTCCGGTTCCATCCATGTTGTTATAAATGGCAAGATTTCATTCTTTTTCATTGCTGAGTAGTATTCCATCGTGTGTGTGTGTGTGTGTGTTTGTGTGTGTGTACCACATCTTCTTTATCCATTCATCAGTTAATGGACATTTGGGCTCTTTCCAAAAATTGGCTCTTGTTGATAGTGCTGCTATAAACATTGGGGTACATGTGCCCCTGAAATGTCCTTCTTTATCCTTGAGAAGTTTTGCTTTCAAGTCTGTTTTTCTCTGGTATTGATATAGACACTCCAACTTTCTTGTGAGTAGTATTTTCATAATTTGCTTTCCATACTTTTATAAGAAATCTATAGCCAAGGAAACTTGAATGGCCAATAAATATGAAAAGATGCTCGCTCTCTCTAGAAATCAAGGAGATTGAAGGTACACCAACCAAGACATAGAATTTTCCTCCAAGAAACTGACAGAATTTTAAAGTTTAATAATTCAAAATGTTTGCTGACATAGTTGGGGAAATAACCACTCTCCTGTGTGGGTGATATTTTTTGCATGGTAATTTGGCAATATCTGTTAAAACAAAAATGTGTGTACTTTATGATGAAGCAACTCATCTTTTAGAGGTAACAGTTGAGTGTGACGAGATGGGGAGGGAGTGAGAGACCCAGTTCTTCTGACAAGGTCAGCAGTGTAGGTGAAGGTGGAGGAAGAGCCCAAACCAGGCCTGCCATCATTTTCCCCACTGAACTTGCTTAAAGCCTCTCATGCTAACGTTCATGAAAGTCTAAGAAATAAAACTAATCAGCCTCACAAAATCTTACCCTTTTCTATATTCCCTTTGCTGTATGAACTATAATGGAATATTTCCTAATTTTTTAATGTTTAGTTATTTTTGAGAGAGAGAGAGAGAGAGAGAGAGAGTGTGTGTGTGTGTCAAGGAGAAAGACAGGGAGACACAGAATTGGAAGCAGGCTCCAGGCTCTGAGCTGTCAGCACAGAGCCTGACATGGGTCTTGAACTCATGAACCATGAGATCATGACCTGAGCTGAAGTCAGACACTTAACTGACTGAGCCACCCAAGTGCCTCTCCAATGGAATACTTTAAAAGTATCTCAGATTTGGGGAGAAATATATACACATCCAGTCTGTCTTTTGTAACTTCAGGGAAGTTTTAGCAGATCTGGGAGGAGCAGGGGTAGAAATCAAAGAGAACAGCAATAAAGACTCAAGATCCTGGCTGGCTTGTTCTTGCTGGCTTCAAAAACTGCATAAAACATGCCCTCCCTGCCCCACTCACCTGCCCAGTCCTGAGGGCAGCAAAACCATGATAAGGGGCTCCATTCATGTCTCCTGACCTTCATTTCACCTATGACCTCAGAATGATCAGCTCAAGGATGACTGGGGCCAGTAGGAGACCAGAGAATTCTCACCATCATACTATATTTCCTTGCCTTGAGTTTTAAAATTTCCTTTCTAGTCTTCAGGAGCCAGGAGTCTAGTCTTGGGCAGCCTTGGTTAGAATCCCAGCTCCCTAAAGATAGAGAACAAACTGAGAGTTGCTGGAAGGGTTGTGGGTGGGGGCATGGGGTAAATGGGTATGGGTCATGAAGCAAGACACTTGGGATGAGCACTGGGTGTTATACATAGGGGATGAATCACTGGAAACTACTCCTGAAATTATTATTGTACTATATGCTAACTAACTTGGATGTAAATTTAAAAAAAAAAAAAAAAGAATCCTAGCTCTCCAACTTCCTAGCTGGGTGATCTTGGATATGTTACTTAAACTCCCGTGTTTCAGTTTCTTCATCTATGAATAAGATAATAATAGTATGGACTCACAGGGTTGTTGAGGGTATATGCTGTGACAATAGAAACCCTGTTGGTTTTATAAATAAAAGTTTATCACTCACATAAATTCCAGTATAGGTCATCTCTAATGCCATACGGTACTACCCTGATACTATGCTGTAGTCAAGTTGTGATATTATATTGCAATATTGTGTACTACAAGTAGTACAGTATTCTACAGGTATCATCCCTGATACCTATAGTGACTGGCCTAAGAAAGTTCTGAAAATGAAACTTGAGCTTACATGTGGACTTGATGACATAGTTAAAATATTTAAAAGCCTTCACTCAATAACTCATTTCCTCGACACACACAATACCTCCACACACATAGATTGACACCCTTCATTCAAAATGCTTAGGATAATGTGTCAACTCAGCCTTGGTATGCATAAGAACAGCTCTGATTCTTAATCCAAAGATACATTAGGTACATATCTCTGCAAAAACAAAGAATAGGGATGTGTCATTCCTCTGGAAATCTTTAATTGAGTAATCTGAAGTCTGTACCCAATGACGATGACAACAAAAGTTAATGTCAGCATCCAATCTTAGAGAGTCTTGATATTCAGGTTAAGAGTAGGCTTCACCATCTTACAACCCTGCTTCCTAATAATTGAGATAGTTAAAGTAACACATTCTTGGACTGTCCAACCAGGGTCATCTTGAGTGACAGTCTGCCACTTCTGTAAAATCTAAAAATATGACTCAAACAAAGATACTGCTGAGAACCAACACAGGCAGGGACTTTCAAAACATCACTGGCAGAGCACTAGCTCCTACATCTCCTTTCTTACTTGGATTTCAGAGATGGGATCCCAGACCTATCACTCATTCTGCAGAAATGTATAAGAATAGGGTGTAATCCAGGACACTAACAAGTGACCAAAATATCCACAAGCTGTTAGATTAACATTATTTTAGTAAAATTTTCCTTCTATTTTTTTTTTTAAATTTTAATGTTTTATTTATTTCTAGGAGAGAGAGAGAGACAGCATGAGCAGGGGAGGGCCAGAGAGAGAGGGAGTGAGAGACTCTGAAACCGGCTCCAGGCTCTGAGCTGGCAGTCAGCACAGAGCCCGACGCGGGGCTCGAACCCACGGACCGCGAGATCATGACCTGAGCGAAAGTCGGACGTTCAACCGACTAAGCCACCCGGGCGCCCCTTCCTTCTCTTTAAACATGAAAAAAAAAAAAAAAACCCAAGCCAAACAACTTCTCCTCTTATTTAAGCGATTAGGTTCACTGTTTTTGTTTTCTATAAATCCCCAAGAAAAAGTAAGTCTGGGAGGAGAAAGAGAGTTGGATATAGTACACCTTGCACCACATGAATTGCAAATGAAAGATAGGCCTCAGTTGTAAGGGAGGGTCCCAGAAACAACCCAGAAGCCTCCATGAGGTCATCTCTTTGACCTAAAGCCAGTTCTGCCAAGGACCTTGGCCAAAGCCATTTGGACCTCTCGGTTTCGCAGGCTATAGATGAGGGGGTTGAGTGTGGGGGTGACAAGGCTATAGAAGAGGGAGACCACATTGTCCTGCCGTGGGGCGTGGTAGGTGCCTGGAACCATGTACATGAACATGGCTGCCCCATAAAAGAGCCCCACCACAGTGATGTGAGAGGAGCAGGTGGTGAAGGCCTTGTGTCGGGCCTCTGCTGAGTGCATGCAGAGAACGGCCCTCAACACATGGCTGTAGGAGGTGGCAATGAGTGACAGGGGCAGCAGCAAGATCAGCACTCCTGAGATGGACAGCGACAGCTCATAAGCAGAGGTGTCTGCACAAGAGAGCTTGAGCAGAGCGGGTAGCTCACAGAAGAAGTGATCCACAGTGTGTGAGGCACAGTAGGGGAAGTGCAGGGCGATGGAGGTCTGGATGGAGGCCACAAGCACACCTGACAACCAGGAGGTGCCCACCATGAGCAGGCAGACCTGACGTCTCATGAGTACAGGGTAATGCAGGGGGTGGCACACGGCAACATAGCGGTCATAAGACATGAGGGAGAGCAGGACACCCTCAGAGACACCCATCAGCATCAGGAAGCACATCTGAGCTGCACACCCCCCAAAGGAGATGGAACCCTCTCCCTGCAGGAAATTGGCTGCCATCTTGGGGATAGTGACCAGTGGAAAGCCAACATCCAATAGAGAGAGTTGACTGAGCAGGAAGTACATGGGAGTGTGGAGCCTGGAGTCTGTGCGAATCAGGAAGAGCAGGATGACATTGCCCAGAAGGCCTATCGTGAATATGACAACCACAAGGGAGAATAGGACCAGATGTGGCCCTGAGTGGCTGAAGAGCCCCATGAGAGTGAAGTCTGAGGTCACTGACTGATTTGATTTCCCCATCCTCCAGGAGGCTTCACCTATCTGAGGAAGAACAGGAAGGAGTCTTAGTAGGTAGTAGTTTTTTCTTACATGTAAGTAGAATTGTTTGGTAGTGGTTGCTTTGGAGTCTCAAAAAAGATGATGAGCACACTCAGTCTCAGTAAGAAAAAAATCACTGATTCATTATATCTGCTTTAGTCAGGAGATAAGGAATAGCAAAGTCTTGCCTTTACCCTCCAGGCAAGCACTGTCCACCAATACTTTCAGTTAAACTCTCTACCCCCAAGCTGGGGAGTACAAGTCAGTCCCAGTGCAATATTGGAATATGCTTATCCCAGATGCCCTGGAGCCAAAGCAGAGGTTGTATTCCAAAGAGACCTTGCCAAAGATAATAGGAGAGGATGAGTCTGGAGAAGGAATATAGTGTGTTTGGATTGTTTGGCATGTAATTAAGAGAATACACTTTGGGCTAGAGCAAGATTTGAATGCCAACTCAGCTGTGTCCTAGCTTTAGACAAATTATTTAACCTTTCTAGGAGTCAGTTTCCCCATATGCCTATGGAGATAAATAATACCTTCTTCATAGGAGTAGCTATGAGTGTTAAATGAGAGTGAATTAAAGAGCTTAGCACAATGACAACCATACGGTAATTTCTTGATTTAAGTTCACAACTATTATTTATATTGTAAAGGAAATGTAAACATTAAAAAAGTTCAGCTATAGTCGGATAATGTATGCCTGGTGCTTAGCTCAGTGTCTGGGATATAGTAATACTATTCAATAAATATTAGCTCTTTTGTTGATGTTACTCAACATTATAATTCTTATCCAGTTGCATGGCAAAAACCAATCGAGTTTATTCTTAGTCATGATCTCTTGAAATGACAATTTCCCAGTTCTTACCCTAACTCAGTGATTCTCAACCAGAGGTAATTTGGCCCTCTTTCCTGTCCAGGGGACATTGGTAATGTCTGGAGATATTTTTGATTGTCATGACAAAGAGTGCTAATGGATCTAGTGGGTAGAGGTTAGAGATGCTACTGAATATCCTATAATGCACAGGATGACCCCTACCACAAAGAACTGTTTGGACCCAAATTTCAATAGTGCCAAGGTTGAGAAACCCTTCAACTGATATCCATCAACTCTTCTCTGACCTGGAGCTGAGCCTCTGGGAGATCTCTTGAGTCCATTGTCTTGGTCTTCCAGCAGAGATGAGCTTCATGTCCCATGCATGCCTAGAGATTAATCTGTGAAGTTGAATTTCTAGATACATTTTAAAGGAAATATTATTAAGACTAGTCCCAACTGAAATCCCTGGAGAATTTTAATGTTTCCATGACTCTGTATAGAGAGGAGTTTGTTCTTTAATCATTATTCCTTGGGGGCAAATTCATACCCAACCAGTCCCTCTGGACCTTGCCAAAAGATTTCCAAGTAGACAGTGTACTTAGTTCTTCTCATTTCACCCATATCTCCCCCTCAACCCATCCAACAAAGGGAAGAAAAGTAAACTGATTCCTATTAAGCATTTACTGTGTACCAGGCACCCTGCCAAGGTCAGAGAAAGACTGATGGGTTATTTCTCAACATTGGCACTATTGACATTTTGGGCCTGATAATTTTGGATATGTTACAGGCTGGTTTTTTGTTTTTTGTTTTTTTTTTTTTTACTTATTTTGCTGGTAGGTATTATCATCTGCCTTGTATACATGAAGGAGCAGAGATTCAAAGAGGTGCAATAGCTGAGTATATTGGGTTGAACAACGTCCCCATGGAACCTCAGAATGTGTCCCTATTTAGAAAAGGGGTCTTTGCAGATATAATTATTAAGGATCTTGAGACTAAATCATCCCGGATTTAGGGTATCCTTTGGAGAGGACACAGGGAAGGTGGCCGTGTGAAAATGGATGCAGAGATTGGACTGCCCCAGATAAAAGACAAGGAACACCAAGGATTGCCAGAGCTGCCAGAATCTAGAAAAGAGCATGGGACAGATTCTCCCTCAGAACCTCCAGAAGGAATCAATCCCATCAACACCTTGAGTTTGAACATCTGGCCTCCAGAACTGTGGGAGACAAATGTCTGTTGTTTTAAATGGCCTAGTTTGTGGTTCTTTGTTACAGTGGCCCCAGAACACTCATACACCAATCCAAGATCACCCAGCAAACAAGTGTTAGAATTAATTTTTAAACAACAGCTGGTGTGATTCCAGGGTTCCTATGTTTTTTCTTCACATCCTACTTTCTAACAAAAAATAATGGACCATTCAAGTCCTGCTTCTCTAAGTAAACCCTTGGCATTCCTGCTCTAGTCATGATATGTTTGTCTCTTCTGTTGGACAATTATCTACCTGCCTGGCCTGGGGCAGGAGCCACTTCACCAGCTGTAGATCCATGATCTTGAATACCCTTACCCTGGGGCTTCCCCACTCACTCACCTGGCTTTGGCATGGAGGTCCTTTCAGTGGATTGGTCAACAGTCCCCTATTCTCCACCTTGAGAAACCATGAAGATCAACTCTGGTTTACCTCCAAGAAGTGTCAAGTGGTCTGGAGCATGATGCGAACTCAGTACTACTTGCCCTGGTATCTTGAATCCTCTATCCCTGAAGACTATATGATTATCTCCCCGATGTCATACCCATTAAAAGCCCCCTTCCCTCACTCTCAACACTGTTTCCTTAACTGCACTTTCCCTTCCAGAATGGTTAGGTGGTCTCTTTGCTAATGATGCATCCACAGAGCAGCACATTCCCCCATCGCGGGCTTTTGGAAGCTCCTGTAAGCAGCTTCTTCAACAGGGCTGTGATCCTTTCTATGATGGTTTGTTTGCCTTGGGCTTTGCACATATTCTTCCTTCAGGACAGGATACTTCCTTCCACTAAACCTCCTTCCCCAGCCAGGCAGTAGGGAGCACAGGACAGAGAACAGTTGTGGCTTTGGGTGTGTTGTCTCCTTGTTCTAAGTCAGCCAACTCCCTCCCATCTTAGGATGAAAGGTCTTTCCAACTCCAGCCAGTTGTTTTCTTTCTTTCTTTCTTTTTTAAGGTAAGCTCTACACTCAGTGTGGGGCTTGAACTCATGACCTCGAGATCAAGAGTTGCATGCTCTACCTATTGAGCCAGCCAGGCACCTCTCCAACCAATTTTTTGAGTTGACTTTTAAACTCCTTCCTTCCTACCTTTTCATCATTACTGTTTGCATTTCAGATCGGATGCCCTTTGCTGAGATGAAAGATGAGAGAAGAGGCACTAGAGTTAGTGAACTCCCTGTTGCCAGTAAATCCTTCATACCATCTCCCACCTTTGAGGAAGTATGGCTGAGCCCTCCCCCATCAGACAGAGGGCATCTTCTATGGAAGTTTGTGTGTTTAAATATACACCCCACCTCCCCTTCCCAGATCTGGCATGCTCAGGCTCATGGCAGTGCTGATGGATTGAGATAAAACAGATGGTAAGATGCTCACCTGTGAGCCGAGGAAGATTAAGAGGCATATACAATCTCTCTGTCCCTGCAAACGTCTGCATATACTCAAATTCTGCACCATCATAAAAATTAATATAAAACTATCAACTTCTGAAGCTCTTTCTTGCCCTCAATATCTCTTCTCTAATCATGCTCACTCTCCAGAAAGCTTCATAAGTAGTGGAGTTCCAGGCTCTCACCTCTGCTTGCCAGGGTCTGAGAGATTCCCCCCCTAGGACCCCACACACTTTTCAATTCTTCTTATTCTGGGATGCTTTCTTGCTAAAATCTCCCCGGAATTCAGCACCTTTGGTTAATGAATCTTGCCTTGGTCTATGGGGTGACTGACAAAAATTGTCTGAGGATCGAGGCTCTGGGGGACCGTGTTGCATCAGAAAGCTTCTTTTTATCTCCTTTTGTCAGAGAGAGAAAATTAATAGCCATGGGAGCTAGAACCCTTGAGACTGAAATTATGCCAGGAAATAACATTCGTCCAGCCCTCCATCCCAGGAAGGTGGGAAGCACTGTGGTAGATAACTGAACTTTCCAAAGAATCTAAAGGCAAACAGTAGTGTCTGATAACCCAGAAGTCTTTATTTGTCCTCTTCTAAAAGAAGGGGATGTGAGAATCCCCCTCCCTTTTTAAAAGCATGGATACACACAAACACACACAAAAATAACATTTCTAATTTTCAGAGAATCTCTTTTGAGCGAAGTAATGAAGCTGTGATGTTGGAGGAATAACCAGGAAATCACCCCCACTTATTCTACCTATTCTAGAGTAATTCCCTTCTCTAATCAGTACTCTCTGAGGGCACTCACAGAACGCCCAGACACAAGAGAACTCAGTGACGATTGAAGGTACTGGTGGTCTTAATGACCTTGGCCAGGTAACTGAAGACATGAGAAAGGTTTTCGTGTGTTTAACCAAAACCAAGGGATGAATCAGGGAGTGCACAAAAGTAATGAACCAAGATATAGAACTGACTGGGCCCAGAGCTGTAAGTTCATAGGTCATAAAGGCAGGGAAGACCCATGGCTACAAATAAGTCGTGGTCAAGGAGAGAGTTGTTCATTCCAGCTAGAACCCAGCAGGTGAGGCAGCTTGCCAAAGTGATTGCTTTGTGCCCTCTGGTTATTGTCTGGTATTCTGGGGACCACGGTGGAGGTGCCATCTTGTGATGGCAAATAAAGGAGGGGTTGGAGAAGATGAAGCCCAAGGGAGTGTAGAGGTGGGAGTTGGAGATGACAGCAAGCGAGGACTCAGCCGGGAAGATCAAGTTCAGCCCAAAGAGAAGCTACTGATCCTCTGTCTCCTGTCTCAAGAATTCCAGGAGGAATGATTCCTCAGTAATGATTACTTTTTCTTTTGATTCTATGAACCTGCACGTGCCTCATGGGAAAGACCACCAAGTCGAGGAAAGAGATAAAGAGAGTCATATATCCAGTAAAGCCATCTTTCAAAAAGGAAAGTGAGAGATACTCTAAGATAGAAACTGGGAGAATTCGTTGCTAGCAGAGGATCTTACAAGAAACATTGAAGGAAGTTCTTCATGCTGAAAGCAACTGACCTCAGATAGTAATGTGAATCCACAGAGAAAGAAAGAAAGAAAGAAAGAAAGAAAGAAAGAAAGAAAGAAAGAAAGAAAGAAAGAAAGAAAGAAAGAAAGAAAGAAAGAAAGAAGGAAAGAGGAAGGGAGGGAGGAAGGAAGAAAGGAAAGAAGGAAAGAAGGAATAAAGGAAGAAAATGGGAGGGAGATAGAACAAAGACGCTTAACCGACTAAGCCACCCAGGCGCCCCAACCCCTGTCGTTATTTTTAAATGCTGCTGCATTGGGGAGCCTGCCTGGCTCAGTCAGAAGAGCATGCAGCTCTTGATCTCAGGGTCGTGAGTTCAAGCCCCATCTTGGGTGCAGAGATTACTTAAAAAATAAAACCTTAAAAAAAAA
>NW_027532172.1:38270-54922 GCF_008692635.1 Crocuta crocuta | reverse complement strand
TTCCTCCCCCTTCCAACTCCCCCCACCTCCCCCTCCTGCCCCCAGTAATTCAAGAGAGGAGGATTTGGAAGAGAAGGGACTTATTTTGGGTGCTGGCTGCGGGGGCAAGTGGCTGGCTGAAGCCTTAACAACCGACCTCTGTGTCCGCAAGAGGGACACCTAGATTTTTATAAGGCGTGGTTGGGGGCTTGGTTTGCTGCACAGCAGGCAGAGAGCACGTGATCAGGCTGTGGCGGTGGGGGTGGGGCTGGGGCTGCGTTCAGCCTGGGATCTCGGTAAAGGGGCCATGTGGGTTGCGGTCTAGACGGTGGGTGCTAGCAGGGCTTTTCTGGTCTGGCAGTTGGAATGTTCCGGTCATTGCACAACACCTTCACCAACGTCTCCAGAAAGTGCGATAAGAAATAAGCATAGTGGATTTTAGTGTGTGAGTTAAGGGGTCTTGTCTCTTTCTGGTTTTAACTGTTGGGGTTTGTTGGTTGAGCAAGAGGGATGAATATCAGGACGAGGGGTTGCGAGGTTTGGAATATCTGCTGAGTGATTAAATTTTATTAATATTAAATATAAACACATGAATATAAATTAAAAGTGTACTTATAAATACTTTATACATATAAAGTATATGGACATTTATAAATAGTTACATAAAATTTATAGAAGTTACACAATTTGTATCTAGATAAAGGAGGTGATTGGGCGTATGGGCCTTGGACTGGCTGATGTTCATAGGAAAGATATGCTCCCAGATGCATTGTTCGCTATCTCTAGAAATTGCCGAGTTTCTCCAGGATCAGCAAGGCCCCAGGTGTCAACACATCAGAAAAGAAAAAGGCATGACTAATACAAAATACCAGTGCAAATTCAGTAACTGCTGACTGCTTCCTAAAGGGTGATGGGTGTCAGCTGTGATTTTAATTCCTTATAAATAGAGCTGAACGTTGGCATCTTTGTAGCCAATTACAGGCTGCACCCAGGCATCCTGGATCCTTTCTTTGTCCAGTAATAAACTGAGCTAATTCCGTATTTAGGAATTGGCATGTTCTTTGGGTTTTAATTCTTATATTTCTCCAACACTTTCAGGTTCCCAGATGGTGAATCCAGGGATATGAAGGCTCTGTCCTTACCTTTGACCTTCCTTGAATAATTTCTCTCCAGGACAGTGGAAATAGAATTTATGGGAATCATTTAGAAGGCAATATTACCCAACGTCAGACATAAAAAGGTTCTGAAATTAGTGGTTACATAGGAGCCAACTGTGTTGTGTAAGAGTAAGATGACATTATTGTTATGCTGACCTCTAAAATAGGTCCTTAGAAAATGCCTAGGATACTCTTAAATACAGAACAAACAGAGGGTTGCTGGAGGGGGTGTGGGAGGGGGGAGGGGCTAAATGAGTAAGGGGCATTAAGCAATCTACTCCTGAAATCATTGTTGCACTATATGCTAACTAACTTGGATGTAAATTTTAAAAAATAAATAAAGAAAAAAGAAAATGCTGTTTGGTAGTTGGATCTCAAGTAGGACATCCAAATGGAAAAACCCATCTTTTTTTTTTCTTTTTTACATTTGATCACAAAAAGCAAGAGGACTATAAAAGTCCATTAGCAACTACACAGCAGTTAAACTTTGTGAAGTATTTTTATATTCCTTTTTATGACATTTTAAAACCTCTATTATGAAATATAATGCATATACACAAAATATGTGAGCAAACAGGTATAATCAATGGATGGTTATGTGCTAAATGTTCCCACATTTACAACCCAAGGGCAGTAAAAGATGCCTGCCCGACCCAGACGGCCCCACATACTCCTCAATCACATGGGTTAATTCACCAGACTTAGCCAGTATCTTGGATTTCTGATCATCATTTGCTGATTTTCTTTATAATTTTCTACCCATGTGTATATACACCCCTAAACAATATAGTTTAGTTTTATCATTAAAAAAAAAAAACACCACACAACAACTTTAGGGTTGCCTGGGTGGCTCAGTCAGTTGGGCGTCTGACTTCAGCTCAGGTCATGATCTGATGTTTGTAGGTTCGAGTCCCACATCGGGCTCTGTGCTGACAGCTTGAAGCCTGGAGCCTGCTTTGGATTCTGTGTCTCCCTTTCTCTCTGTCCTTCCCCCGCTCATGTTCTGTCTCTTTCTCTCTCTCAATAAATAAATAAAAACATTAAAAAAATAAAAAAATAACTCTATTGACAGTTTACATAAGTTGACCTCATTATAAGTTATATATATATATATTTTTTTTTCATTTTTGAGAGAGAGAGAGTGTGAGCAAGGGAGAGGAGCAGAAGGAGAGATATAATTAACTCCATCTCATGACTGTGGGATCATGACCTGAGCCGAAATCAAGAGTTGGACATTAAACCCACTGAGCCACCCAGGTGCCCCTTAAGTTATCTCTTCTCATGAGTTTGGTATGGAATCCCCACCACAATCAAGATATAGAATATTTCCATTGTCAATCCCCATATCCACAACCTCAGACAACTATATTCTGCTTTCTGTCACTATAATTAGCTCTGTACAGGTGAGACCCTATAGTAAGCTGGTACTTTTGGTCTGGCTTCATTCAACATGCTTGTTTGTATGTATGTAAGTATTTCAGAGAAAGAGAGTGCGAGAGGGAGAGGGGCAGAAGGAGAGAGAATCTTTTTTTTTTTTTTTAATATTTTTTTTTTATTTCTAGGAGAGAGAGAGAGAAACAGCATGAGCAGGGGAGGGTCAGAGAGAGAGGGAGACACAGACTCCGAAATAGGCTCCAGGCTCTGAGCTGGCAGTCAGCACAGAGCCCGACGCGGGGCTCGAACCCACGAACCGCGAGATCATGACCTAAGCGAAAGTCGGACGCTCAACCGACTAAGCCACCCAGGCGCCCCAGAAGGAGAGAGAATCTTAAGCAGGCTTCATGCTCAGTGTGGAGCCTGACTCCAGGCTTCATTCCACGACTCTGGGACCATGACTTGAGCTGAAATCAAGAGTAAGATACTCAACCGGCTGAGCTACCCAGGTGCCCCTCAACATGCTTTAAAGAATCATACACGTTGTGGGGGTGCCTGGGTGGTTCAGTCGGTTAAGTGTGCGACTTCAGCTCAGGTCATGATCTTGTAGTTCGTGAGTAGAAGTTCCATGGCAGGCTCTGTACTGACACTTCAGAGCCTACAGCCTGCTTCAGATTCTGTGCCTCCCCCTCTCTCTGCCCCTCCCCTGCTCGTGCTCTCTCTCTCAAAAATAAATAAACATTAAAAAAAAAAAAAGAATCATTCATGTTGTTCCATAGATCAGGAAATCGTTCCTTTTACATTGCTCAGTGGTATTCCATTATGTGAATATTATGATTTGTTTATCCATTCACGAATTGATGGACATTTTAGTTATTTCAGCCTTGAGGCTATTAAAAGTAATACTGCTATGAATATTAGTGTTTCACATTTTTTAATGTTTTCTCCACAAAATTCAAATTGAAAAAAATTTAGCTCTACAAAAAGATTGTAGGAATGGTCCAATGAACTTGTGTGCCTTTCATCTAGCTTCACCATTTATTAACTCAGTGATATATTTACTTTATTGAGTTATCTATCTATCTATCTATCTATCTATCTATCCAACTATCTATCTATCTAGATTGATATCTATCTATCATCTACTCACCTACCTACCTACCTACCTATTTCACACACACTGTTCATTGCTGATCCATTTGAAAGTAGGTCACACAAATTGTTTTTGAATAATTGCTTTAGCTGCTGAAGAGAGAGTTTAGGTAATCTTGTGTAGAGTTTTTTTTTTCATCAGAGTAAAATATGTAAGACTCATCCAAGCTGCTGTATATAGCTCTTATTGGTTTATCTTTATTGATGTATGTTTTTTGGTTTTCCATCATTTGGACATACAATGATTTATTCTTCTATTCTACTCAGATGGGTTTTTGATAATTCTCCATTATGACAATGACAAAAAATTGTGATGAGCATTCTTCTTCCCACCGCCTTACGCAAATATGCACACCCCGGTGTTGGGTATACACTTACACGTGCAACTCCACTTGAGTGTGTTCTCAGCTTTGTCGTATGTGCTCAACTGTTTTCTAGAATTACTGCACCAGTTTACACTCACACCAGCAGCATAGGAATGTTCCAGTGGCTCCGTATCTCCAGCAACACTTAGTAACACGGACTTAAAGATTTGCCCCAATCTGATACACATGTAATAATATCTCCTTGCCATTTGGTTTGTGTTTTCCTGATTACTAATAAGTGCATGCGCTTTTTCCTACTTAAAAATGATCAGGGTTGCCTAGAAGCATGAGGAAACTCTCTGACAGACACTACTATGGTCATAACTGTGTAAAATATGTATGTATGTGGTTAAGGATTGCAATGCAATACGCAGAAGAGGTGGTATGTCAGTTTCCTGGGGCTTTTGTAACAAAATGCGGCACACCGAGTGGCTCAAACCACAGAAACTTCCTGTCTCACAATTTGGGAGGATAGAAGTCCCAGATCAAGGCGTCAGCCGACCGCTTCCTTCTGGTGGGTGTGAGGGAAGGATTTGTTGCCAGCCTCTCTCCATGCTGGCAATCTTTGGTGTTCCTTGCCTTGTAGAAGCATTACCTCGACCTCTGCCTTTATCCTCATGTGGCATTCTCCTTGTGGACTACTTACTATTTTTTATAAAGACACCAGTCAAGTTGGTGAGGGGGCCCACCCTACCCCAGTATGATTTCCTCTTAACTGATTACGTCTGCAATGACCCTATTTCCAAATAAGGACCTTTCTGAGGTCCCGGAGGTCCTTTCTGAGGTTAGGGCTCTAACACATACATTTGGGGGGGGGATAGGGGGTTACTATTCAACTCAGACAGTTAGGCAACTTCTCTTTCCTTTCTTTCAAGTGCATAGTACTGATGTTGGTAACACAGCAGAGAATAATGGGGAAAACTGCTTGGTGTCAGAAAGGATTGATTTACATCCTAGCTGTGCTTTTTATTAGTCTTGTGTTTTCACCACTCTGTGCTTTGCATCTGTTCTGTGTTGAAGGGTCGCCATTTTGGATAGTTTTTTGTGAAGATGAAATGGGATACAATGTATAAAGGCATTTCATTGCATATGACAAACAGAGAGCAGTCAGTAAATGCCAACTGCTTCTTCCTTTGTCATTGCATTATATTTGGCATTTTAAAACTTTAAAATAATAATCAGCTAGCTAGAGGAATGCATGAATGAAGGCATGAATGAATGAATGAATTAATGGTGCTGGGAAATGGCACCTGCCTTGGTAGCCAAGAAAAAAGTCACACAAATGATTTCCTGAGGCCAAATGTCCATCACTTACTGTGCAAACCTGAGATGACTGTACCACGAAGCTGTTAGAAGCAGAGAGTAGTGATGGTGTGAGTACAGGGATTTGGATCCGGTTCTGGGTTGTTTTGTGTCTTAACCTCCTTGGGCAGATATCAAGTTTTCAGGGGAAGCTTGATGCCCACTGCCTCTGCCCCAGGTGCCCAGGTCCCTTCCCCCATCAGATTACTTGATCACATGCCATCTAGAGATCTTGGGGCCCCACGCTGAGCCAGGAAGGAAGACAAATGTGGGAGGGTTGGGGAGGGGGGTGTTTCCTTCCAAGGGCTGGGTAGAGTCACCAGAGATGTAGGGGCATCTCAGAGCAGAGTGAATTGTGGCCATGGCTGAAGCCAGGAACTTCCCAAACCCCAATGAGATTACAGCACTGAAAGCCAAATCCACCCCACCGCAGGGAAGCACTGGTGAGTCAGGGAGCTGGGACCCTTTTCCTTGTCAGCAAGAGCTGGGTGCTGGATTTCCTGGATTCCCTCACAGGTTGGGGGAAGGGAATATCTGAGGTTTGAGTCTTCCTGAGGCCCTTTTCATCCAGTGGTTTCCACCCCCATGACTTATACTAGAGCAATAGGCATCCTTTTCCAACCTTTTCTGAGTCCTCCTGGCCTGGTGGGTCCAGTAGTGAACCCAGAACACCCTGGGGATACGGCAGTTTCCTGCAGACTGTTTGAGGCATCTCAGGGGGCGAGAGAATGATATCCTTGGGGAGAGAGAGGCTGACCTGGTTTCCCCCAGGGCGATGGGGACAGATGCCCCCGGACAAGACTTGGAAGTATGTCTGCCTGGCCGTGTTCCTGACACTGCTGCTCATGCTCATTATCCTCTGTGTGGTTCTGTCCAAAGGTAAGGTATCCGGGCCATTGGGGACAGGGTGACCACAGTCTGGGGCTGGTGCAGGGGTGGCTGGTCTGTGTCCCTAGTGAGATCATAATGGTAACAGAATAGAGCTCACCCCCCCCCCCACATCAGTCTAACAGGCATTTGGGGGGCCTGCATGGGCTCAAGTCAGTCTGAGTTATTGGTGAGTGTCTCCCCAAAGCTCATCCCCGAACGGGACTCGAACTCCAGCCTCCCTGCTGAACAGTATACACCTGAATAAAAGTCCTGCCTTGCTGCTCACTAGCTGGCTGCCTTAGACAAGGGCGTTTACCTCTCTGGGCCTCTCAGTTTCCTCGACTGAAAAATGGGTGGGGCATTTCAGAGCTTCAGAAAGCTTTGCCCTGGGAAAGGGAGAAAGCCTTGGTTTCTTGGGGTTCGGGGGACAGGGAGAGACCCCAGGGAGGTTCTGGGGTCCAGAACACCTACTTGCGCCTCTCCCCAGTCTTGAAGAGGACAAAGCAGGTGCAGAGGGAAGTCATTCAACTGAACGAAAAAGGTGAGTAGGGTTCGACATGGTCGGGCTCCTGCCCCCCACCATATCTCTTCCCTCTGCCAAGCTCTTCACCAGCCCTTTCTTTTTGGGCCTCCCAGTGACTCAGGGACTGGGGGACGCCAGGCATGACCTGGACTTCATCCGGGGTGAAATGTTCCGGCAAATGAAGGCTGTACTGGCGGGCAATGGTAAGGAGTGGGGGCGGGGAAGGGGGGAGGGAAGAGGCTGTGCTCTGGTCAGCACCTGTAACAGTGGGGCTTCGGGTGCGTGGCTCTCAGAGGGGCACCCCGATGCCAATGGCTCCTCGGAGCTTTCCAGAAAGTTCAGGTGACATAATCAGATCGTCCTTACAGTAGAGGGCTCCCAGGAAAACAAGACTTTTGAGACCACCAGATCTGGTCTGAGCTCATGGTTGTGCATGAACTTGGGTGGCCCATTTAAACTACTCTGAGCCTCAGTTTCCTCAACTGTAAAGTGGGGAGAAATTAACACTATCTTCTTCAAGACAGACTCTCAGGATCCAGAGCCCCCACTCTCAAAGCACACCAGTGTGCTACAAAATGTGGTCGGTCCTTAGGGGTACAAGTAACTGCAGAACTTGCCACAGTGTAGATTTCTGGGTCCCGAACAATAACACTACAGGATCAGATGCTACTGGAGGGAGTGTTCTTGGCCCTACACACTTCTTATGTAACTTTTGCGTGAGTGGATGAGATACACTATACATACATTCCGTCTTATTATTCATGTAGCTGTGTTTTATAGCGTCCCTGCAAATGGTGAATTGGTGAATACTGAATCATTGCTCTTAAGGGAAATAACAGCATTAGTTTTATTTGACCCTCTGGTCAACTGATCAATACATAACCTTGTTTTTGTGTGTTTATGTATACATATAAAGTTTATTTATTTTTATTTTTATTAAAATTTTTTAAATGTTTATTTATTTTTGAGAGAGACAGAGTGTAAATAGGGAGGGGCAGAGAGAGAGGGAGACACAGAATCTGAAGCAGGCTCCAGGCTCTGAGTTTTCAGCACAGAGCCCAACATGAGGCTTGAACTCCTGAGCTCCAAGATCATGACCTGAGCCAGAGTCAGACACTTAACTGACTGAGCCTTCCAGGTGCCCCTAAAGTTTATTTATTTTGAGAGAGAGAGAGGGAGAGAGAGAATCCCAAGCAGGCTCTGTGCTTTCAGCACAGAGTCTGACCCGTGGCTCGATCCCAAGAACCATGAGATCATGGCTTGAGTCAAAACAAGAGACAGATGGGGCGCCTGGGTGGCTCAGTCAGTTAAGTGTTCGACTTCAGCTCAGGTCATGATCTCATGGTTTGTGGGTTCGAGCCCCACGTCGGACTCTGTGCTGACAGCTCAGAGCCTGGAGCCTGCTTCAGATTCTGTGTCTCCCTCTCTCTCTGACCCTCCCCTGCTCATGCTGTCTCTCTCTGTCAGAAATAAATAAAACATTAAAAAAAATCAAGAGATGGATGCTTACCTGACTGAGCCACCAGGTGCCCCTATTTAAATATATTTAATAGATACTGTGTCATTAACATTGAACTCATGGCCAACAGCATGAACGAAGGTTATCTAGTGCACACGCATTTTCTCCCTAAGGCACACTGTAGCCCTCTGGCACATTTAGCAACACTGACAGCACTTTAGCACAACACTTGAGGGCCTTTGCAAACAGCAAAATCGCCAACAGAAAGCATAAAAATGTGAAGAGCGTGGCACAAAATGGCCCACAGGAGACACACTTGCTTACAGTACGAGAAGTGAAGCAGGGAGGCAGAGCTTGCCTTATTCATCTCAGAGTCCAGCTTTTGCCACTCTTCGCAGGTCTGTGAGAGACCAAGAAAACCTCATAAGTACTGATTTCGGGGTTACCAATCAATTTTAGCAAGTAGCTGAATTTGAAAATATGGAGTCTGCAAATAACAAAAAATCAACTGTGTGTGTGTGCATGTGCGTGTGTGTGTGTGTGTGTGTATTCACTAACTGGATATAGATGAATGCAGTGAGAATTCTATCACCCCTGAGCCCTCACTGCCGGATTCCCACCTACCCCTCAGGAACCGCTGTAATTATAGTGTATAGTTATATATGTTTTTCTTTAGAGCAGTTTTTTAAACTATGCACCATTGACGTTTGGGGCTGAATGATTCTTTCCAGTGGGGGGAAACTGTCCTGTCCATTGTAGCATCCCTGGCCTTGACCCCCCTGCTGGGACAACCCTCTCTGAGTTATGACAACCAAAAAAGGTCTCCAGATGTTGCCCATTGTCCCCTGGTGACAGAATCACAGTTGAGGACACTGCTTTAGAGTTTCTTTAAGCAAGTAAAAAATATCAAAACATACATCCCTCTATTTTATACAAAAGTAGGATATTATTCACACTGTTCCTTGAGTCCCTTTTTCCCATCTCATAAGCTATCTAGAGCATTTTCCTATTTCCGTCTGATGAGTTTCAATAATGGGGAGCACCATCTTACCAGGTAGTGAGTTTCCAACTGTTGGGCGTGTTCAAGGGGGGGCCATTGGGAATGTGGGGGTGACGGGCGACACACCGCTTCACCGGATAGAAAACTGGACGTGCCGGTTTGGCTAATGGCTCCGTTCTCACAGAATCCTCATGTGAGCCCTGCCCCCTAGACTGGAAGTTCTTTCAGGGCTCCTGCTACTTTTTCTCCCTGGACAACCTCACCTGGACGCAGGCTAATGATTCTTGTGCCCGGAAGCAAGCTCACCTGGTTATCATCAACAGCCGAGCAGAACAGGTGGGAAAGGGAAGGCAGAATCTTCGCGGGTGGGGAAAGGGATTATACAAGAATTTGGGGTTTCATATTTCTGTCCCCTTTGGGATCTACCATGATAGTCCGAGTATGGTCTTCAAGACCTGCCTCATCTCGCTTCAACCCAAGCTCACTGCTATGACATGCAGGGAACGGACCCTGTGCACTGAGGTCCTACCTCCAAGCTCTGATTCATGTAGGTCCCTCTGTTGGGAGTGCCCTTCCTCTTGCTATCTGTGTGGAGAACTCCTACTCACCCGTCAAAACCCCAATACAAACATCCCTTCTCCATATTCTCTCATAACATCACCAGAGGCCTTCGTCACAGAACTTCACACTGCATCAGGTTGCCTGCTTGTAAGTCTGGAGCTCGATCTAAATAATATCTGGCTCTCCTGGTCCAGGAAAAACTTGGCCCAAAGAAGGGAATTGAAAATGTCTTTTGAGTTGGGTTTCCAGCCAGAGATATTCCTACAGCCTACAGATCAAACCCCTTGCTCTGATATGGATTGACCTTAGAAAACAGTCACAGCCAATATTTGTCCAGTCCTTCTTTCTAGGTGCACATGCCTCATACAGTCTGTTCTTTGGATCTTGAGAACATGCTGGGAGGTGGAGACTCTATTCTTTCCATTGTACAGATGGAGAAACCAAGAGGTAGATAATATGTCTGAGGCCATACAACACGCACATAGTGGGTCTGGAGGTCGCATCAGGGTACAGAGTGCTGTGCATGGCAGCCTCTGTCTGCCAGCCCACCCGAAATCTCTGCACCTTAGCCCTCCTCCAGTCCCCGGACACTCCAACCTCTGTCCTCTGAGCTCTGATGGAATCTTACCTCTCAGTGTGCCTTCTCTCATCTAGGACTTCCTGACGTCAACTGAACAGGTGACATCCTGGATAGGCCTCTTCAAAGAGAGCCAGAAAGGAAACCACAGGTGGACAGATGGCTCAACCCCCACCTACACGTGAGTCTCCCTGTCTGTGATGCAGATGCCCCTAACAACCCAAGACAGTCTTCCCTTAAGAGACCAGCAGGGCTTTTAAAGAGCAATTTTATGACCGCTCTGGATATTCCCGTCATTCACCCACTGTTTACGTGCAGCAGCTCCCAGAACACAAGCCACCCGTTCTATCCTGCCAGCTATTGTTATTTTATTATTTGGGAAGAGTGTTCCCATTTAAATGCTCAAGAAACAGTGGATTCAACACCAACCTGGTTCTTTGTTGCAGGACTTCTCAGAGCCTTGAATGTGCCTATTCAGAAGTATAATAATGTAGCATTTGCCAACTGTATGGGTTTCTTGTAGCTGCTGTAACAAAGAGCCACAAACTGGGTGGTTAAAACAACAGAAAACTATTCTCTCACCGCTCTATAGGACAGAGTCCTAAACCAACCCGACAGCAAGACTATACTCCCTCCAAAGACTGTAGGGGACAGTCTTTTCCTGCCTCTTCCAGCTTCTGGTGTCTCCAGTTATTCCTTGGCTCATGGGTCCAGCACTCCAACCTCTGTCTTTGTGGTCACATACCCTCCTCCTCTCCCCTGTGCCTTCTGTCTTCTATCTCTTATAAGGACACTTATCATTGGATTAGGGACTCACTCAGTGAATCGAGGATGATCCCATCTTTGTATCCTCTACTTAATTTAATATGCAAAGACCCCTTTCCCAAATAAGGTCACAGTCACAGACACCTGGGGTTAGGATGTGGGTGTACCTTTTCAGTTGGGACAACATTGAACCCACTATACCCTCCTGGCAGTTACCTGCCTTTTCACACTCTTTGCTTTTGGACATTTCCATCTGCCAGCATTGCCTTTCCCTGTATCATAAACTGCTCCGGATGGGGCCAGGCCCAGGGAAGAGTTCATCTCTTTGGCAGACTCATCTGCTGTCTGCACACCTACCATATATCTTACATGCGCGGGTCATCACATCCTCAGAATGTGCTCCCATTTTGCAAAAGAGAAAAACAGAGGCTCGGATATTAAGACTGTTGCCCTGGTCACATAGACAGCAGGTGGAAGAGCTAGAATTTGGACAGGGTAAATGTGGCTTCAAGGTGAGTGGACCTCGGGGAAAGGGAGAGGGTCTGGGAGATGAGGCAGTCAGAGATAGTGGCCCCAGAGCTTGGAGACCCCCAGCTTCTCTGAAGACTGTTGCCACTCCCATTTGAGCTCAGTGTCTCCACTTACGGAAAAAAAAAAAAATGGGAAGGGGTTGACCAGATGACTACTGTAAGATGGGCTCAATAAGTGATTCCCACTGGGGACCTCAAGAACCTCAGGGCCAGACCTTCTCTGAGAGAGAGCAGGGTGGGGGGCTCAGGCACTGGCCCATCTACTCAAGAATTTTGTGGGCATCTCTTTACAGCAACTGGGAGTCCAAGGAGCTGCATGATAATGGAAGTTCCCCAGCCTGCATGATTATACACAACTATGGATACTGGAGGAACTTCTCTTGTGAATCAGACAGATTTGCCTTCATTTGTGAGAGGCGGCAAGACTGCTAAGCCTTATACTCCAACCTGGGACTGATGTAGAACCCTTGATAAACAGCCTCAAGCCCCATTCCTGCCTTCTCTGGGTTCTGAGCTCACAGAGGCAACGAGAGAGGACATTTCTCCAAAGCCTAGGTCCTTTTCTTGGCATTGGGCTTGCTCACCTTTGATTTCCTTTCCCAATTTCTGCTGAGTGGAAGGAATGCCCCAGAAGCCATCTGGGGCCCATCCCTGCAGGAGGATGATAATTCTTAACTTCGATTAAATCCAGGCTTGGCCATGATCTTGCTTGGGCCAGTGAAATGTGGTGGGAATTGACATGTGCCACTGTTAAGCAGGAACCTCAAGAGCCTCGTGTGGGTCTGCCATCTTTGTTTTGTTCTTGTCACAAGACCAGCTCTTCCCAGAGCGGGCAACTCCTTCATATACGGTCCTGCAGTGAAGACGACCCCCTCAAGCAGAGCATCTACTGACCCATAAACATGACCAAGAAGTGAAGTTCTGTGGTTGTTGGCCACTAAGATTTTGAGGTCACCAGTTGGTACTGCAGCATACTTAACTTACGCTGACTGATACAGGGGACCAAGCTCTGTTTCATAAAATCCCCAGATCTGGGGCTTTCTTCCAACACAAAAAGCCTGAAGCTTGTGGCTATGGGGTGATTGGGTCCCTCACATTCATTCAACATTACCGTTACCTCAGCTAGCCTCTCCAGTTCCTCCTCAGCATCTCTTGCTGCTCCAGTCTCCTCTCTGGTTCCCAGTGATATTGTTCTAAGACAACCCCAAAGCCCCTTCACAGTCTGCCCACTTCCTTTTCTTCATGCCCTTCACACCTCCATGTGTTTGCTCTTGTAGATTTCTCTGCCTGGAATGCTCCCTGCCCCTGACTTCCTGTGAACCACTTCCTCATCCTCCTTTGGGCCCAAATCAACTGGTACCCTCTGCATGGGCTACTCAGGAGTCTGACTCTTGCTTTCCTCTCAGAGAGCTTCATTGATTATGAAACCTTCGTGATTATGATTTACGTTGTACAGAGCAGCGGGTCTGTATCCTATTAAAAAAAAAATCCTTCAATCTGTTAATTGTGTCTGGCCATTTCCGTTAATCCTAAAACCTACGCCAGTTTCCACCACATCTATAACCCTGGATTCTTTTTTTTTGTTTTAATGTTTATTTATTGTTGAGACAGTAACATAGCATGAGTGGGGGAGGGGCAGAGAGAGAGGGAGACACAGAATCGGAAGCAGGCTCCAGGCTCTGAGCTGTCAGCACAGAGCCCAACGCAGGGCTCGAACCCACGAACCGTGAGATCATGACCTGAGCCGAAGTCAGACGCTCAACCAACTGAGCCACCCAGGTGCCCCTGTAACCCTGGATTCTTGAGACCAAGGTCTCTGGGAAAGTGCAGGCATCAGGCATGGTCATTCCAGGCACCTGGCCCAAGCTCGCTTACATACGCATGTGTCACTCATGGCTAGATAGTCATGGCACAAGAAAGTTAAGGTCTTTCTGAATAATTGTTCTCCAACAAGTGTCATTTTGAATAAGGCAAAGTAGCAATTTGGTCTGGTCCTTGCTATTTCTTCCTTTAGAATCTGAAACTGTGCGGGGATGAGATGCATGCTTGTATCCCTGTNTCCTCCTTTGGGCCCAAATCAACTGGTACCCTCTGCATGGGCTACTCAGGAGTCTGACTCTTGCTTTCCTCTCAGAGAGCCTCATTACCTTCATGATTATGATTTACGTTGTACAGAGCAGCGGGTCTGTATCCCATTAAAAAAAAATCCTTCAATCTGTTAATTGTGTCTGGCCATTTCCGTTAATCCTAAAACCTACGCCAATTTCCACCACATCTATAACCCTGGATTCTTTTTTTTGTTTTAATGTTTATTTATTGTTGAGACAGGGAGTAACATAGCATGAGTGGGGGAGGGGCAGAGAGAGAGGGAGACACAGAATCGGAAGCAGGCTCCAGGCTCTGAGCTGTCAGCACAGAGCCCAACGCAGGGCTCGAACCCACGAACCGTGAGATCATGACCTGAGCCGAAGTCAGACGCTCAACCAACTGAGCCACCCAGGTGCCCCTGTAACCCTGGATTCTTGAGACCAAGGTCTCTGGGAAAGTGCAGGCATCAGGCATGGTCATTCCAGGCACCTGGCCCAAGCTCGCTTACATACGCATGTGTCACTCATGGCTAGATAGTCATGGCACAAGAAAGTTAAGGTCTTTCTGAATAATTGTTCTCCAACAAGTGTCATTTTGAATAAGGCAAAGTAGCAATTTGGTCTGGTCCTTGCTATCTCTTTCTTTAGAATCTGAAACTGTGCGGGGATGAGATGCATGCTTGTATCCCTGTGGCGGAGAAGAGAAAAATAAAACGTGATCCTCTTCCAGGACCATGGAGATGCGTCATCAGAAACTAGGAGTGGCTTCCTGCTCTTTGTTCGGAAAGTTTAGCTGAAGTCCAGCTATTAGGAAGATGCAATTGCCGGGTTGACCAGATGTCTCACGATGACTTGGAGAAGTGGATCAAACCATGTGCTTTCTCTGGATGTATTTTGCGACTGATTTATTCAGTAAAAACTCACAGTATGGAAGAGACAGTGATGAAGAACCAGGGTGACACACCTGTCACCTGGGTGAACTTTGCAGTTCATGGCTGAGGGGAACTGATAGCACCAGTGTAGAGAGCAAGATGGAGCCACTCATGTCAAGCAGTAGCTTACGTCAAGCGGGGACACACACAGCCAAAGGCATTGCTGTTCAGACCAGATATCATCGAAACCAGCTCAAGCTGATGGCATCCAGAATTGGAAACCAGCAGAGCCAAAAGAGATCTGCTGAGGACTGAGGCTGATTAAACTCTGTTTAAAAAGGGAGAGCTGATGCATAGGTACACATGTGCCCCGAAGCAGCACTTTCAACAACAGCCAAATCAAGGAAAGAGCCTAAATGTCCATCAAGTGCCGAATGGATCAAGAAGATGTGGTTTATCTATAGGATGGAATACTACATGGCAATGAGAAAGAATGAAATCTGGCCATGGGTAGCAACGTGGATGGAACTTGAGGGTGTTATGCTAAGTAAAATAAGTCAGGCAAAGAAAGACAGATACCATATGTTTTCACTCATATGTGGATCAGGAGAAACTTAGCAGAGGACCAAGGTGGAGGGGAAGGGGAAAAATAGTTGGGGAGAGGGAGGGAGGCAAACCATAAGAGACTCCTAAATACTGAGAACAAACCGAGGGGTGATGGGGGTGGGCAAGAGGAGAAAATGGGAGATGGGCATGGAGGAGGGCACTTGTTGGGATGAGCACTGGGTGTTATATGGAAACCAATATAAAAGAAAAAAATAAAATAAAAAGGGAGTATCTTTGCAGCAAACTGTCGGACTTTCCAGACGCTGCCCTTCACATCTGACTGCATCAGAAAGGCAACTGCTCACAAAAGTTCTGCCGGATTGATATCTGAATATAACAGAGATCCTTTAGTGCTTGAACATAATAAGCAGCGTGTGCAGGGAGCTGACCCAGACCAGACCGAAGCCTCTTCCCAGCTGTGAGCTCATAGACGGGCTTCGCATTTGGTTTGTTCACGTCTTACCCCTTGCGGTGCCTTGTCTGTTGCGTGACTTTGACTTGTGCTTTGCTTTGTGTGGCCCAAATGAAGCCAAGTTAAACGTGTATCAAACGTTGCTGAGTTTGGAATCCTGAACCTGCTTTACGATTATGTTAACCTTGCTTCATGACTGAATAAAGCTGACAAGGCCGAGACACACACGATGTGTGTACGCACCTCCATAGCATTCTTGTGACGGGAGGTTTGAACAAGCAACAGGGGGACCTGATCCTCGCTGGGGAAGGGTCCAAACCCAGGAAAATGGTTTCATCACAGCCCACCCTGACTCTGGTGTAATATCCGTTTATTGGTTGGCTCCAAGGCTACAGCTGGCCCAAAGAATGCACAAATCCGGTTCCTTGAAATTAGCATTTTGTTTGTGTGGCTCAGTAACTCACATTTCCACAAACTAGTTTCTCTTCCTGAGAAGGTAAACTCCAGAAAGAAGCTCATCTTGCTTGCTCGGTGTTTGAATTTCTAGAGCCTGGAACGCAGATATCCCTCGATAACATTTGATGAACAAACGGATGGAGAAGTTCCAAAGGCATGGGGTCAGGCAGGTGAACTTCCCCAGGCTTCATTCACTCTAGTCAAACTCCTACAGGGCTCTCCCGAGTGACGAAAAAATAGTATCCAGCACTTACCCAACATTTGCTAAGTGCCAGGCAGTTTATACATTAGGCAGATGCTATTACTATTAGCCTCCCCGTTTTCAGACAGAGCATCGGAGGATTCCCAGGATTTCCACCTGACTCTGTTGACGGAGCCAGTGCCCTAAGGCACAAAATCTCTCTTTGCCTAAGAATCTGTTTGAGAACCCGAAGAGAACTGGAAGAATTCACTTCGCTGGCTATGAGTCTTTGTTTAAAGAAGTAAATTACACGCCCCAGGGAATTCACTGGAAGCAATGTCCTGGGGTAGCAGGGATTAGTAGGATTGTCTGAACCCACCGTCTCCAGCCCCCCCCCCCCCCCCGCCTTCTCCTCTGCTCATAG
>NW_027532172.1:30102-37718 GCF_008692635.1 Crocuta crocuta | reverse complement strand
GCTCACTGGACAAGGCCCCTGGGGAAACTTCCTGGAGGACGCAAGAGGTGAACACAGTCCGGCCCATCAGGAGTGAGTCAATGACATTAAAGAGCACATTGGGACCCATTCCCTGCACAACCTGCATACCAGTCCCTGGAAGCCAAGATGGGGTTCATTACCGAACAAGTCATAGGACTTCAAGTGACAGCCGGGGACTCATTAAAAGTTGGCTCACAATTCCCCACCCTCCACTTCATTTGTGGAAATTAAGGAGTCCCTGCGGATCAGCCACAGAGCTGCAGGCAGAGGAGATCTGATGCACGGCTCAGCGTTAAGGTGGAGACAGAGCCACAGACTCACCCCACTCCGGAGACCTGGTCCCCAGATGGTTTTCTGACTTAGGATCAAGCTAAAAGTTGGCCATGTGATTAGCACCAAGAGACATAAGTGGGAACTGGAGGTGACAGTCTCTTCCCCCAAGCCACAAGGTTCCCGGATCTGCAAACAGCCAAATGCTACAACATGCACACCGGCATCTGGGGCAGCAGAACTCAGGCATGCGAAGTCCCTGGTTCGGGGCGTGGCTGCTGTGACGGCTCCACACTGCTGACCACGCGGGTGGAGGTCTCCAGGGCTCCAAGGGCCGCTGAGAATCCTACACCCACAGCATGCTCACTGCACCGTTACAGATACTACCTGTCCAACACCGCCCCTCCTTGCCCCCCAGACTGGCAGCCCCGAGAGGGCAGGGCCAACCTGAACTAGCCAGCATTGTGCTCCCCCAGCCGGGCACCTTGTAGGTGTTCAATAAAACTGCCTGAGAAAACAAACTAGCCTCTCACTGCAACCCTATGGAAGGTCCATGTGCTGCAAGATCCCACTGAAATGTGAATGGCTATTCCCCAATTTATCTGAAATTCACTGACATCACAGCCAGTGTTCTTCTTGTAAATGTGCGTCATCTAGTGCCTGTTGGGGTTATGGGGCGATGTACTCTGCAGTCTGACCCCCATCTGCCATCTTAGGCCATTTTGAGCCACTCACCCCTCCTTGCTGCCCCAGACCCTGTCATGTTGGCCTCGCTCTGTTCCTTGGATGGGCAATTACCTTCCCACCTCAGGTCCTTTGCACATGCTGTTCCCTCTGCCTGGTGTACCCTTTCTGCTCATTCTGTCCCTGGAACAAAATGTCTCAGCTGAAATGTCACTTTATCCATGAATCCACCCCCTACGCCTACCCCCAGCCTCTCCACACTCTGTGGATTAGGTTTTTAGGCTCTTATAGCCAATCGCCTTCCTTTCCTCAAACTCCTCACCCTCTTGTCTAAATTCAGTTATTCATCATCCACCCTCGCCCTTCTACTGTGATGTTCACAGGGGAAGGTATGCCAGTCCCGGTCACTGTGGGCTCCCCGGGAAAGGCTCAGGTGTTGCATACACAGCTGTTGGATACAGGCTGGCTGGGGCTGGACTTCCTCTGAGCTGGAGATAAGACTTATCTCGTGCACTGTCTTTGGGAACTGAGGCTGGACATGCTTATCACACTACCCAGCTGGTGTGCCCTGTTCCGACTTTACCCAGTAATCAAAGGGCAGATCAAGCATGAGGCTTCCTCCCTCCATACGCCGTTAGACAACCGCTTAGCAGAATGAGGGCGGACTTCTTAAGCAAGACGATGACCAAGGATTTGAAGAGTTCTTCAACTTGACTTAACTGTGCAATCCGCAGTGGGAATCTTGTCCTATAAACACTCACAGAGTTCCTACTTTGTGCTAGAGAATGGAAGTGACTGGACCCAAGTTCCACCTCTGAGTAACTGGGTGGGAGGTGGGCGGGTGCTGGGTCATTCAAATCTGGGAGATAAATGCCATCAAGATGCAGCAGACTCCCACGACGTTAAAACCCCCTGACTTCCCTGAAAGCCACGGAGGTATAAAGATCCAAGCAGGAAATCCACTGACTGTTGACTTAACCACTAACACTAGCGCCATTCTGTACTTGCGTCTGGGATCAGATGGGAGACAGACACAGGGGTGGTATGCAGTGGAGGGAAGTAGGTGCAGGGCATTACTCTCAGGGACAGGCTGGGTCTGACCCACCTCTCTGTCTGCAGCTGTGAACAAAGACTCTGGCACCAGCAGGGGCTGATGAAAGTCTGGGAACAAAGCGACTTGAGCAATATTTCTTGGTCACCCCGGTCAGAGCTGGTGGGGAGCCCCAGAAATACACGGTCCTGTCTGGGAGAACAGCTGAGCAAAGCTGCAACGCTGTGGTTCAAAAGGACTTTGGTCATTGGTGTTTTTATCTCCAGTGGCCACGCACTGACTGCCCGGCACACAGTAGGTGCACAGGCAACACCTGTGAGATGCAGTTCATGGTGCAAGAAAAAAATTGAAATGAGGGTTGAGCGGGGAGAGGGGTTCACCTCGACCAAGCACCTATTGTGTGCCAAGTTCTCTGCACGCATTGTGTCTCTTACCATTATCTTTCAGCCCCTTTTCACAGAAGAGACAGTGAGCCCCAGAGAGGCCAAACCACTTCCGAGGGTCACAGTGCCCTCTCCAGGCAGGGCTGCAAGATGCAGCTGAACTGAGACCTTGGCCTCCACTCCTCCTGGCTTGGTATTGAGCCCCATCTGTGGCATTCATTCGCCTTATATCCTGAACCTCTCTGGGCATCCAGAAGCGGCAATAAAAGATATTTCTCCTTCATCCTGAGCTCGTTTCTTGGTTGAAAGCTCGTTTCTTGGAGAAACGCCTGTTTCACTGATGCTCTTGCCGACTTGAGTTGTGCCAGGAAGTCCCCCAGATTTCCCCCACATCAGGCTCTTCTGCTGTCCCCGCGGGATAGAGCTTACACGAGAGTGTTGGCTGGACCTCAGTCCAGGCTGGCCCCTCCTGCCAGCCCAGTCTCCCCCTGGGCCCTAGAGGGTGGCCCTAAGGTGCCTCCAAGTTCCTTCACATTTTGGCTCCAGCCTGACTTCCCAGCCTCCTCTGACCCCACTCTGGACACCTCTCCATCCTTTGCTCATGCTGGTTCCTCTGCCTGCTGCCCGCTCCCTGACAACAGGAGACTGTTCATGCTTCGTTCCGCTCCGAGGGCACCTCCCTCCCTTCCCGCCTGGGAAGGTGCGTACCTTCCCTCACCGTTTTCTTTAATGCATTTTTATTGGACATTTGCTATGTGCAAGAATCATTCTTGATGCTGGGAACACAGTGAGGCACGTCCCTGCCCTCAAGATGTCACAGTCCCGTGGGAGACACAAACCCATAACCAGGTAAGGTCAATGCTGCATGACAGGGGATCGCTGGGGAAGCGAGGAGTCAGAGAGGCACAAGACCCAGCCAGGGATGGAGTAATCACAAAAGGCTTCCTGGAGGAGGAGGTGGCATGTGATCTGAGACCACGTTAGTTGAGGCAGATGGGAGCGAGGCATGAGGGATGTGGTGGGACCTGGGGTCAATTCAGGAAATTGAAAATGCTCCCATCTCATTTTAGCCTTGAGAGGCAAAGTGGGTGTTGGAAGAGAGAGAGAGAGAGCTGAGCAGAAACTGGAGGGGCTTGGGGCGCCTGGGTGGCTTAGTCGGTTAAGCGTCCGACTTTCGCTTAGGTCATGATCTCGCGGTTCGTGGGTTCGGGCCCCGCATCGGGCTCTGTGCTGACTGCCAGCTCAGAGCCTGGAGCCTGTTTCAGTCTGTGACTCCCTCTCTCTCTGACCCTCCCCTGCTCGCGCTGTCTCTCTCTCTCCTAGAAATAAATAAAAATATTAAAAAAAAAAAAAAAGAAACTGGGGGGCGCCTAACAAGGGGCAGACTTTTGGCTGCAGTGAGGCATCTGGGACTAGGGAGCCACGGATGGTTCTAAGCAAGAGGAAGGATGGAATCTGGTGTGTTTAGCAGGATCCGTCTGGTGTTGTGTAGGAAGCAGATGCAGAGGTCACGGCCAAAGCAGAGAAGTGAATCAGGAGGGAATCCGTAGGGGGTTTAAATAGCGTCACTCAGAAATGCATGTTCTATGCACCTGTGTGGCTCAGTCAGTTAAGCGTCCAACTCCTAATTTCGGCTCAGGTCATGATCTCACGGAATGAGATTGAACCCCAAGTTGGGCTCTGTGTTGACAGCGTGGGGCCTGCCTGGGATTCTCTCTTTCCTCCCCTCTCTCTCCCCCTCCCCTGCTTACACGCGCACTCTCTCCCAAAATAAAAAAGACAACAATAGAGAAAGCTCAATGACAATTTTTTAAAAAAAGAAAGAAACACATGTCCACTTGGAACCTCAGAATGTGACTTTGTTTGGAAGTAGGTTTTTTTTTTTTAATTTTTAATGTTTAATTTATTTCTGAGAGGGAGAGACAGTGTGAGCAGGGGAGGGCCAGAGAGAGAGGGAGACACAGAATCTGAAATGGGCTCCAGGCTCTGAGCTGTCAGCACAGAGCCCTACACGAGGCTCGAACCCACGAACCGTGAGATCATGACCTGAGCTGAGGTTGGATGCTCAACCAACTGAGCCACCCAGGCGCCCCTGGAAGTAAGGTTTTTACAGACGTAAATCAGTAAGGATCTCAAGATGAAGTCCTGGGTGCTGCTGCCTTCAATGGCTGGTGTCTACTGATTGGTGGCCTTATAAGGAGAGGGGAAGATATACAGACGTGAGAAGTTCATGGGAAGACACAGGCAGAGATTAGAGTGATGCGGTCAAGGGTACTGGTGGCCACCAGCAGCCAGGAGCGAGGCATAGGACTGGCCCTCCCTCGGAGCCTCGGGAAAGAGCTCACCTGCCCACGGCTGGCCTCCAGAACTGTGAGGGAGCACACCGCTGTTGTTTTGAGCTACCCAGTTTGTGGCCATTTGTCTCTTCAGCCCCAGGACGCGAACACGGGGGCTGGTGCTGTCTTCCAGGTTATATGTGCCCGTCCCAGGCGGGGGTCTCGGCGGTGAGAACACGGGTGCAGAAGGAGAGTGGACTCTGAGCTGTGGTGAGACCCAAGGGTGAGCCAAGCCTGGCTGCTGGTGCCTGTGATGGCCTGGCACTGTCTCCTCCCTCCCCCCTCACCCTTAACCCGGGGGGCAGCCTGGGGCCCGAGCAGGGCCGCGCTAAGAGATCCCATCTCTGGCCAGGCGTCTCTGCTTCTGCAGAGGCGGGACATCAGCCCCTCTTCTGGACCACTCCCAGCGGCTGGGCCCAGGCCTTCCTCACCAAAGCTGCACAAGCCTGCTCTGGGAAGCGGGGGGTGCCTGTTGGGGAGAGCACTGACAATGGAGTGTCCACACTCCCCACTCCCTGAGAGGGGAGGGCTATGCCGAGAGAGCAGGGGGGGGCACCAGCCTCCTTTTGTGTTCCCTCCCCTGCCCAGTTAGAGACAGGGGTCTTGGCACCTCCATGTCCCTCCCTAACCCTCTCTGCGCACAGCCTGGCTCCCAACGGGGCGCGGAGGCCTCAGGGAAGGTTTGGGGGCCGCAGGTACCGCCGTGGGCTAATCTCAGGGAAGCCTCTGGAAGTCTCCCTGAGGCCCCCTCCTGACTCTGGGGCCCTGGGGGCGGCCCCTCCCCTCCCGCCCCTGCCCCGCACAGGTCTCCTCTGGGGTGCCTTGGGAGAAGAGCTTGAAAAAGCGCAGGTGCAGCCTCCCGCCCCGCCCGCCGCACTCTGGAGCTCCTGGTGCCGAGCGTGAGTGGGGAGACCCAGGGCTTCCTCTGCTACCGCAGCAGAGCGCTCCCCGCAGCCACCAACAGAGTGTGCGCCCCTGGGCGTCTTCCTGGAGGAGGTGATGCAAGCGCAGAATGCGGAGAAGGACGGTGGGTAACGAGTGTTGGTTGGGGTGGATCTTGGGACCCAGAGCCCGGCCGCGCGAAGTTTGAGGCAAACAGGGTCCGAGCGGAGGCCGGGGGTTCCTGAATTGTTCACCCAGGCTGGCTGCGCACGCACAGTCCACGCACGTCCGGTGCGCACTCTGGGGGTCGCGGTAGATCTTGGGGTGAAGGCTGTCTGTCAGGGATGCGGGCGTCAGTCACCATCTTCCCTCTTCTGCTGTGTCGTACTGTGCGAGTGACGTCTGTGTGCACCTGCACGCCTGCCTGCGGCCGCGACCCGCAGGTGCGCGAGCCCTTCCCCGAGGCGGGGTCTCCGATCTGCGTACGTGCGCGGGGCTGAGCGGTGCGGCAGGCGCCTGCGGGCCCCGCTGTGTGCGCATCTGGTGTGAGAGTTCACAGCAGCTGCGCGGGGTTGGCTCCAGGTGTGTGGAGGTGTGGGGGCACGCCCACCCACATGTAGGTGGGCTCCCGGGTCCCAGTCTGTACGAACAAGAGGCCCCACCCACGCCGGAGCACGGCGGTTCTGAGATGCCTCCCCTTCCGCTCCCACACACACCTGGGCTGCGCTCAGGGCCCAGGGCTGCTGCCCGAAGGAGCCAGAAGGGTTAAGGGAGGTGGTGGGCTCTTCCTCTCTTTGCTGCCGGCTGGCCCTAGGCGCTCGGACCCTCCCTCTCCTTCCCTGGGGACGCGCTGGGCTGTGAACCAGGAGACTGACAGCGCAGAGGTAGAAGAAGGCCAAGGAAAGCCCATTTTACTTTCTATTATTATTATTAATTATTATTATTATTAATTAGTTTAGGGAGAGAAAGAGCACCCAAGGAGGGGGGAGGGGCAGAGGGAGAGAGAATCTTTTTTAATGTNGCAGAGGTAGAAGAAGGCCAAGGAAAGAGCATTTTACTTTCTATTATTATTATTAATTATTATTATTATTAATTAGTTTAGGGAGAGAAAGAGCACCCAAGGAGGGGGGAGGGGCAGAGGGAGAGAGAATCTTTTTTAATGTTTATTTATTTATTTTGAGAGAGAGAGAGAGAGCAGGGGAGGGGCAGAGAGAGAGGGAGAGAGTCCCAAGCAGACACCACACTCAGTGCAGAGCCCAACACAGGGCTCGATCCCACCACCCTGGGATCATGACCTGAGCCAGTATCAAGAGTCCGACGCTCAACCCACGGAGCCTCCCAGGCCCCCCAGGCCCATTTTGCTTTCTAAAACAATGGGGCAAAAATCACACAATAAAGAATCAACGGTTTCAGAAGTGGCTTTTTTTTTTAAAGTGCATTTATTTATTTTGAGAGAGACAGAGACAGCACGAGTGGGGGAGGGGCAGAGAGAGAGGGAGAGAGAGAATCCCAAGCAGGCTCAGGGCTGCCAGCACAGAGCCCGACGTGGGGCTCGAACCTACAAGCCTCGAGATCATGACCTGGGCTGAAACCAAGAGTGGAGTCTCAATGGACTATGCCACCCAGGGGCCCCAAGAGTGAACCATTTTAAAATGTACAGTCCGTGGCATTTAGCATATTCACAGTGTTGTGCAATCACCATCTCTTTCTAGTTGCAAAATACTTTCCTCATTGTCAAAAACATTGTCTTTGTTAGAGTCAGTCCCCCATCCGCCCAGCCCTCCCCCCTTCCCTGGCCCCAGCTCCTGGCTACCCCTATGAATTTGTGTAATATTTCATAGTAGTGGAATCAGGCAACCTTTTGTTCAGACAGCATTTTGTGCCTGGCTTTTCTCAAACAGTGTAATGTGTTCAAGGTTCATTCATGTCGAAGTGTGTGATATAGTGCCGCAGTGTTGAGTATATTCACGTTGTTATGTAAAAGAGCTC
>NW_027532172.1:0-29978 GCF_008692635.1 Crocuta crocuta | reverse complement strand
CTGGCAGTCAGCCCAGAGCCCGACGCGGGGCTCGATCCCACGAACCGCGAGATCATGACCTAAGCGAAAGTCGGACGCTCAACCGACTAAGCCACGCAGGCGCCCCTTGAGAGAGAGAGAGAGAGAGAGAGAATCTTAAGCAGGCTCCGTGCCATCAGCGTGGAGCCCAACGTGGGGCAAGAACTCCCAAACCGTGACATCATGACCTGAGCCGAAATCCAGAGTCTGCTGCTCAGCCGACTGAGACCCCCCCCCACCCAGGCGCCCTCATCCTTGCCATTTAAACATTCAGTGTCGTGCCACCCGCGTCTCTATTTAGTTCTAGACATTTCAACACCACAAAGGGAAATCTGCAACCCATTAATAGTCACTGTCCATTCCATCGTACTCCCATCCCCTGGCAACCACTGCTCTGCTTTCTGTCTTGATGCGTTTCCTTCCTGTGGATCTTTCTAATAAATGAAATCGCACTATGTACAGTCTTTGTGGCTAGCCTCTCTCACTCAGCATAATGTCGTTGAGGTTCATCTGTGTTGTGGCAGGGGTCAGTGTGTCATGTTTTGGATGCCTAAATGACATTCTGTTATATGGACATGCCACTTTTCCTTTATCCATTCATCTGTTGATCCATCCTGAGTTAAAAAAAAATGTTGCATTTTTGCATCAAGCCTGTTGGTGGCAGAGAGAGGAAGACAGAGAGACAGAGAGGGAACACCAGATGGATCTGGTGCTTGGGAGGAGGGCTGCCCTCACAGGGAGCTGGGCCAGATGTGAGTCTGTGTCACTGGGGGAAAGGGAAGAACCTCCAGCTGGGAGCCTCGGATGCTCCAGGAAGCAGGAGGTTGGGGATAGCAGAGTGGGTAGCGCTCAAGGAGGTGGGGGGATTCAGAGAATGGCACTGTGAAATGATGAGCGACAGAGCGGGGGTCAGAGAACACGGCGCTGCTGATGCCAGTCAGGCCATGTACTTGTGAGGGACTCATGCAAGTCGGGCCACGCAACAACCACAGCAGCTAAGAGCTGAACGCGCATCACGTCACCTAAGCACCATGCAGCCGTGTGGCATGAGCATTGTTATTCCGTGTCCCAGCTGAGCTAGTAAGGGAAAATGCTGAGACTCAGCCGGGGCCCACGTCCTCTCCATGACATGCAAGAGACGAGACCTCTAGCTGAATTGGCACTTAGGGAATCGCTCGCTCTTAAAATTCAGGAAGGATTTGGAATCACAAGATGGGGAGAAGCATGGAGTGGCCAGCATGCCAAAGACAGGAAAGCCAGGTGGTGGTGCATGGACTCAGTAATAGTACTAACAGTAGTCATTATTATTACCAGTATTATATTTTACTGAGTTCTTACCATGCACCAGGGCCTGCGCAAAAAACTGGAGGCACACGATCTTCCGTGACCCCGGGCAACTCCGAGGAGCACTGATCGTCCTCATGAGCAGCGTGTGGCCGAAGGACCGGCCATGGCCTGAGGGGTTGGGGGGCCCCTCCTCCCTGAAGTTCTCCCAGGCCGGGCTCAGCGCACACCCAGAACTTGCGCACACCCAGGGTTCCCGTCCACCCGGCCGCCCTCCCTCTCTCCCCATCCAGGGATGGCCGCCACGCTGGGCCGAAACCACAGCTTCGTGTCCGAATTCATCCTCGTGGGCTTCTCCACCTTCCCGCGGCATCTCCTGCCCGCATTCTTCCTGCTCTTCCTGCTCATGTACCTGTTCACCCTCCTGGGCAACCTGCTCATCACGGCCACCGTGTGGAGCGAGCGCAGCCTGCACACGCCCATGTACCTCTTCCTGTGCGCCCTGTCCACCTCCGAGATCCTCTACACCTTGGCCATCACCCCGCGCCTGCTGGTCGACCTGCTCTCCACACACCACGTCATCACCTGGGCGGCCTGTGCCAGCCAGATGTTCTTCTCCTTCACATTTGGCTTCACCCACTCCTGCCTGCTCACCGTCATGGGGTATGACCGCTACGTGGCCATCTGCCACCCTCTGCGCTACAATGTGCTCATGAGCCCCCGTGGCTGCGCCTGCCTGGTGGCCTGGTCCTGGGCAGGTGGCTCTGTCATGGGGCTGGTGGTGACCACGGCCGTTTTCCACCTCACCTTCTGTGGACCCAATGAGATCCACCATTTTTTATGTCATGTGCCCCCTGTCTTGAAGCTGGCCTGTGGAACCGATGTGCCCACCGTGGCCCTGGGCGTGGGGCTGGTGTGCATCACCGCCCTGCTGGGCTGCTGTCTCCTCATCCTCCTCTCCTACGTCTTCATCGTGGCTGCCATCTTGAAGATCCCCTCAGCTGAGGGCCGGCACAAGGCCTTCTCCACCTGTGCGTCCCACCTCACTGTGGTCATTGTGCACTACGGCTTTGCCTCTGTCGTCTACCTCAAGCTCAAGGGTCCCCAGTCTCTGGAAGGAGACACCCTGATGGCCATCACCTACACGGTCCTCACGCCCTTCCTCAGCCCCATCATCTTCAGCCTCAGGAACAAGGAGCTGAAGACCGCCATGACGAAGACCTTCCTCAGCAAATTTCATCTCTCCATCATCTAAGTGGCCATTGTGGACATGGTTTTAGAAGAGGGAGAAGGATGACCACCCCCTCATCTGTACAATGGGCTTAATAATGCCTACCTAGTAAGAATGGTATAACGATTTATGTGACGACACCCGTGACAGAGCAGGTGCTCAATAAATGTGAAATCATCTGCTTCTTCCTCTCTTGGTTTGTGTCTTGGATATTAGTTTTATTTTATAATCAAACAGGATCACTGAGATAGAGTCCATGTACCAATCACCACCACAATCAATTTGAAACATTTTGTGTCACCCAAAAGAGAAATCCATACCCATTCAGTCACTCCCCCATTTCCTCTCCAACCCTTTTAACCCCCAGTCCTAGGAAACCACTTTTCCCCCCCAAAACATAGTTTTTTTAACTTTTAGTTGAAGTATAGTTGCCAGACAGTATTACCTTAGTTCAATAATACAACATCTAGTCAGACAACTGTCACCACACAACGCAATTCCAACACCACTGACACGTTCACTATGCTGCACCTCCATCCCCATGTCTCACTCATCTGCTTTGCCTCTTCTGGACATTTTCTACATATGGAAGAAGTATACGTTAGGGAACCTTTTTGACTTTTTTTTCACTTAGCCTAATGTGTTCAAGTTTCCTCCATGTTGTAGAACGTATCAGAACCTCATTCCTTTTTTTTTTTAATTTTTAATGTTTATTTTAGAGAGAGAGACAGAGTACAAGTGGGGGAGGGGCAGAGAGAGAGAGGGAGACACAGAATCTGAAGCAGGCTCCAGGCTCTGAGCTGTCAGCACAGAGCCTGACACGGGGCTTGAACTCATGGACTAGGAGATCAGGATCTGAGCTGAAGCTGGACCCTTAACCAACTGAGCCATCCAGATGCCCCAGAACCTCATTTCTTTTTATTGCCAGACACTATTCCCCTGTATGGACATACCGGACTTTATCTGTCTGTTCATCGCTTGGTGAAGATCTCGGTGCTTCTACTTTTGCTATTTTGAATATTGCCACCAGAAATGTTTGTGTACAAGGCTTTTGCTTGAATATATAGTTTCGTACTGTTCCATATATACCAAGTAGTGGATTTTCTGGATGCAATGGTAACTCTATGTTTAACTTTGAATGACGTTCCAGACTCTTTTCCAAAGTGGCTGCACCATTCTGTATTCCCACCAGCAGTGCAGAAAGGTTCTGATTTCTCCACATCTTCACCTGCATTGGTTATTAACTGTCCTTTTCATTGTAGCTATCTCTGTGGTGTGAAGTGGTATCTCATGGTGGTTCTGACTTACATTTCCCTGATGAGTAGTCACGTTGTGCATCTCATCACATGCTTGGTGCCCATTTCTGTGTGCTTTTGGAGAAATGCCCTTGACACTCCACTGAGTTTTAAAATTGAGCTGTTTGTCTCTTTGTTAAGTTGTGGTTAATTGTTTAGAGTTTCTGGTTTCAAGGCCCGTAGCAGATCTGTGAGTTCTGAATATTGTCTCAGATTCCGACTTGTCTTTTCAAGATCCTGTTGGTATTCTTTTCAGGACAGAAGATTTTAATTTTGATGACATCCAATCTATGAATTGTTTTCTTTCATTGCTTTATGCTTCGTTGTCATGTCTATGAAACTATTGCTGAGTCCAAGGTCACAGAGATTCACAGCTATGTTGTACTCTAAGAACATTATACTTTTAGCTTTTACACCTAGGTCTTTGATCTGCTTGGAGTTAGTTTTTGTACATAGTGTGAAGTGGGGGTGAATCTTAGTTTTGGCTGGGTTTAGTGTGGTTGCAATCTGCTTGGAAATGGCCATGTCTGAACTTCCACTGGTTCCCCGTTCCTGTGATTGTATAATGTTGTGGGAAAGGAGAGTCACCACACGCATATGCGTGGGGCATACATTATTCAGATCGAATTAGCAAACAGTAATATTACCTCTGGCTCTTGGGCTGCTGTCACTGACGCTGGTATAGCAATGGTAAAAGTTAGTGATGATCAGTATATGAATATATACTATGTGTTGAGCATTATACTATATTCATTACTTTTGTGGGTTTTTTCATGTTTATTTATTTTTGAGAGAGAGAGTGACAGAGAGCGTGTCCGCGTGTGGGAGAGGGGCAGAAGGAATAGGGGACAGAGGATCCGAAGTGGGTTTTGTGTTGACAGCAGAGAGCTTTTTTCAGGGCTCGAACTCATGAAACCACGAAATCATGACCTGCACCGAAGTTTATGCCTAACCGATGCCACCGTGGTGCCCATATATTCAGTACTTTTAATATAGCATTTCTTTATTCCTAAAAATCCATAAATGGAAAAAAAGGCAATTCATGCCATCAGAATTGGCTTGTTATTTATAATTTTCTATTGCCTTTTAAGTCATAGGAATAGACTTATTTCTGAGAGGAGCATTAGGTGTGAGGATGCAGAACAGGAGAGGGGAGAGGAGGGGAATGGAGGGGAGAAAGAGGGAGGCTTTTGTACATTAGCAGTGGAACAGAGAGAGGTAGCCAGGCAAGGCAAGGAAAGAGGTAGTGGCTTCACCTGATAGAGCTGTGGGCTCTGCTGGGTGGGGATAAAGTGGGAGAGAGGTGAAGACCCTATTGCTGGTAATGATCGTACCTTTGGGGAAAGAGAAAGCAATTGGCTTGAGCCTGGGCAAGAGCCTGGTGCAGAGAACACAGGTGTTACATTTTAGACAGTTTCCATGTGACATCAATTATAAGGCTTTTTCCTTGGATGCCCGTGAAACCTTCAGTAAGGTGTCATTGTCATGACCTTGCTGAGCTGCGCTGGTCTGCTGAATGCATTTCTGTCAGCTCTCACTGCAAAGTGGACACAGGAGGCAACAGTCTTCCTGCCTTGGGAGTCTATTCCTCTTCCCCCTGGGTCGCCCTGACATGGAGTGAAGGAAACAAATGGGAGGGGGCATCACCCATGCGACAGGTGGAATTCCCTCTAGTGAGCTGGCGCTTTGGTACAGGCAATGAAACCAAGGAAGAGAGAAAATACGTAGATGGTATTTCCAACGTGCAGCTGCCACTACCTCTGATCCACCCACTCTTACTCAGGAAGCTTCAAAAGTAAGTCAGCACAGCAATATCCTCTTCTCCGGTTCCCATTTCCTGAAATGAATCTTCTCTCAATTTCTGCTTTCTATCTGTATTTTGAACATTTTGTCTTCCTTTCATGCATAGTACCCATTTCTCCCTAATTACCCAACTTTTACTGGTGAAATATCTATTTGGGTTGGTAATTTGCCAAATGTTAGCAGCATGTCACCTCATTCAGAGCTCACACTCTTTATATCGATTCCGTTTGAATTTTCCACTACAGTTGACTGGGAAGCCCTTGAGGAGGAATTCAGACACGGAACTGGGATGTAGCCCCAGCATGGCAGCCATCCGTGCTGGGGAAGGAGGAAGAAGGCTCAGTGGACATGACTCAGACTCTCTGCTGAGCCCGGCCTGGGAGAGCTTCCTGGAGGGGCTCCTGCAACCCCCTGACGCCATGGCCGGTCCCTCGGCCACATGGGGTTCATGATAATGGTCTGTGCTTCACGGAGCTGCTCGGGGTTTATGTAAGATCATACCCCTCAAATGCTTAGTATACAGGTCCTGGTGCATAGTATTCAAGAATTCAAAATAATAATTATTATTACGGCTACTATTAAAACCCCAGTGGAAAGCTCAGGGTCTCTCTTTAGCCCCACCTGGGTTGAATCTCACTTCAGAGCTTGTCAGTGCCTGTAGTCATTTTTCTAAGTAGGAATGGAAAAAGATAGAAAGAAAATCTAGTCTATGAAAAATAATATAATTTATTAATATTAATAGCATGTAATAATATATTATATGTAAAGATATACATAATAAATNACCCTGTGCTCATCCCAACAATGGCCTCCTCCATGCCCATCACCCCCCTTCTCCTCTCCCCCACCCCCATTAGCCTTCAGTTTGTTCTCAGTATTTAAGAGTCTCTCATGGTTTGCCTCCCTCCCTCTCCCCAACTAATTTTTCCCCTTCTCCACCATTGTCCTCTGTTAAGTTCCTCCTGATCCACATATGAGTGAAAACAGACAGTATCTGTCTTTCTCTGCCTGACTTATTTCACTCAGCATAACACCCTCTAGTTCCATCCATGTTGCTACACATGGCCAGATTTCATTCTTTCTCATTGCCATGTAGTATTCCATCCTATAGATAAACCACATCTTCTTGATCCATTCGGCACTTGATGGACATTTAGGCTCTTTCCATGTTTTGGCTATTGTTGAGAGTGCTGCTATGAACATGGGGGTACATGTGCCCCTATGTATCAGCACTCCTGTATCCCTTGGGTAAATTCCAGCAGTGCTATTGCTGGGTCATAGGGGAGTTCTATTGTTAATTTTTCGAGGAACCTCCACACTGTTTTCCAGAGGGGCTGCACCAGTTTACATTCCCCCAACAGTGTAGGAGGGTGCCCGTTTCTCCACATCCTCACCAGCATCTAGAGTCTCCTGATGTTCATTTTAGCCACTCTGACTGGTGTGAGGTGGTATCTCAGTGTGGTTTTGATCTGCATTTCCCTGATGATGAGGGATGCTGAGCATCATTTCATGTGTCTGTTGGCCATCTGGATGCCCTCTTTGGAGAAGTGTCTGTTCATGTCTTCTGCCCATTTCTTCACTGAATAATTTGTTTTTTTGGGTGTGGAGTTTGGTGAGTTCCTTATAGATTTTGGATACTAGCCCTTTATCTGGTATGTCATTTGCAACTATCTTTTTCCATTCCATCAGTTGCCTATTAGTTTTATTGATTGTTTCCTTTGTCGTGCATGAGAACATTATTTACTCACAACCTTCAGTTTCCAGTCAACTAACAAATATTTATTAAGAACCTGCTATGCGTCAAGCATGGCAGGGCTATAACGGTGTCCAGACAGAGTCCCTGCCCCCAGGAGCTCCCATCCTAATGGGGAGGTTACCAGGGGAAAAGAGTACCAATGTGTGCTGTGCTGTACGGCAATCATGCTGTGTACAAATAATTCATATAAACTACCCTGCAGTGCACACACAGGGTCTCCGTACCATGTGACAGCGCTAAGAGCATCAAGAGCTGAGGGTTGACCTGCCCGCCCCCCCACCCCTTTCCAACAAATTTATCGAAATCCCTCACATTCTGTGGAAGTAAATGACTCTGGCAAACAGAACAGTTGTAGCTGCACATGGAAGCCGGGCTCCCTCCACCCCAGGCCCCGAGGTCTGTGAGGACAGGGGCACACCGAGGTGTGAGCGGGGCTGCGTCCTTCGGGGGGTCAGGGGAGAACCTGGCGCCTGCTTTCCCAGCTTCGAGGGCAGCATGCACCCCCGGCTCATGGTTCCTGCCTCAGCTACTCCAGGTCCTCCTTCCGATGTCACATCCCCTACTTCCTGTCTCTGGCCCCTCATGCCCTGCCCCCCTTGTATAAGGACACTTGCAATTATAACAGCCCTTCTGGGTGATCAGGGTAATCCCCCTGTCTCAGGTCCTTAACTGCATCTCATCTGCACATTCCCTTTTGCTGGNTAATTTGTTTTTTTGGGTGTGGAGTTTGGTGAGTTCCTTATAGATTTTGGATACTAGCCCTTTATCTGGTATGTCATTTGCAACTATCTTTTTCCATTCCATCAGTTGCCTATTAGTTTTATTGATTGTTTCCTTTGTCGTGCATGAGAACATTATTTACTCACAACCTTCAGTTTCCAGTCAACTAACAAATATTTATTAAGAACCTGCTATGCGTCAAGCATGGCAGGGCTATAACGGTGTCCAGACAGAGTCCCTGCCCCCAGGAGCTCCCATCCTAATGGGGAGGTTACCAGGGGAAAAGAGTACCAATGTGTGCTGTGCTGTACGGCAATCATGCTGTGTACAAATAATTCATATAAACTACCCTGCAGTGCACACACAGGGTCTCCGTACCATGTGACAGCGCTAAGAGCATCAAGAGCTGAGGGTTGACCTGCCCCGCCCCCCCACCCCTTTCCAACAAATTTATTGAAATCCCTCACATTCTGTGGAAGTAAATGACTCTGGCAAACAGAACAGTTGTAGCTGCACATGGAAGCCGGGCTCCCTCCACCCCAGGCCCCGAGGTCTGTGAGGACAGGGGCACACCGAGGTGTGAGCGGGGCTGCGTCCTTCGGGGGGTCAGGGGAGAACCTGGCGCCTGCTTTCCCAGCTTCGAGGGCAGCATGCACCCCCGGCTCATGGTTCCTGCCTCAGCTACTCCAGGTCCTCCTTCCGATGTCACATCCCCTACTTCCTGTCTCTGGCCCCTCATGCCCTGCCCCCCTTGTATAAGGACACTTGCAATTATAACAGCCCTTCTGGGTGATCAGGGTAATCCCCCTGTCTCAGGTCCTTAACTGCATCTCATCTGCACATTCCCTTTTGCTGGACAAGGGAACACAGCCGCAGGCTCTGGAGAAGCACATCTGAGCAATGGCGGGGGCATCAGTCAGCAACACCGGTAATGAGTAAAATGATGAATGAAACCCCGAAACTTCTGTAGCCGGTTTTCTCAAGGTCTCATTGTCAGTGTTAATGAGGCAAGTGTGTCATGAAGTCCCCTGGAGTCAGTGTTTCCCTCTGGCTGTGTGCAAGGGGTGTGTGCCTAGGGCTGCACCTGCCCCCTTCCCTGAAAGGGGCCTGTTCCTTCTAATGACAACCTTCTCCTCCCGGTCAGCACCACACTTCTCTCTGCAGACACCTGAGAGGCGGGTTCCTGATCACCAACTGCACACACATGCACATTGTAATCGATTCCTGCTTCCCATCTTCACGGTGCTGTGGCCTGGGACAAATGATCTATCAGATTTGTATTTTCTGCATTTCAAAAACGTGAATAGGAGTAGATGTGGGTCATATCTAAATGTGTAGAAAGAATAATTTGAGACTCTGAAGAATGAATACATCAGAATTGCTTCACACAACATTGGGCAAACAGCAGTCACTCTTATGTGACAGCCATCCCTAGGTTTATTATTGTAAAAAAAGTTCTGCCTACAACTCAAATATCTTACCACAGTTTATGTAAGAATTTACACCAACAGAAGACCCCTTCCTGGATCCTCAGACATATGATTTCCCAAACCCCAGCATGGGAGTCAGACAGACCTCAAGTTGCATGTAGCCCCTTCCTTCACATGTTGTGTGACCCCCACCAACATTTCTCATCTGCATAAGGGGGGTACCCACACCCTTGACCTCATTTTGTGTCATCTTTAGATAACACTGTGCCCTCCAACACATCCCGCAGACAGATTCAAGTGAACATAGAAATGAGAAATTGATGTTTAATTGAAAGTAATGTGGGGAAAATGGAAAAGGATTTCCGTAAGATGTCAGATAGCGACACCCTTTTGATATTCTGTGTGTTCTCATCCAGGCACTGAACCCTCTCATCCCTTCACTCCTTCCCCTCCCTCAATTCCTTACCCCCTCTCTCCCTCTTTCCGTTCACTTCACATTCTGACATTCTTCACTCAACACAGATCAAGGTAGAAAAACTCCCTCAGACTCTATCCCCCACCAAAGACAGAAGCAACTATACACAGTCAACTAGCTTCTCAGAAAGAAATAGCTTATTTACTTTTTGTACATTTTTATGTGATAGGATACTTATAAAATACTGGATATGTGCCTGAAAGAAAACCCAAGTGCTGGTGGCATTTATTATTATGCATATTTTTATTTATCCATAGAGTAGACAAAGGAAAGTCTTACCCTGATTTTCCATTCAAGAAGAACCATGGGCATCAGTGCCCAAACACATCCATGTGAACCTCCCTCCCCCCACCAAACCATAGCTAGATAGTACATTCCTAAACAGAATGGGATGGAGTTCATCCCATGGAGTCTTAAACAAGAGATCATGATTGCTAGAACCTATGCAAAAGGGGTGCAAACAGTTTGGAAAAAACAAATACCAACAAATATCCAACACCTATCGATGCATCCAACAATACTTACTCAGTATTTTCTTATACTGATGCCTAACGCAGTCTTATGGGGATGGACCTTCTTATTGGCAACCCTACTGTCATTTTCCTCACCAACAAACAGGCCATCAGGACCTTAAGGGACTGAATTTTCTCTGGAAGCTTTTCTTTATGGCATTCTTGAGCTCCTTATTCCTGAGACTGAAAATGATTGGGCTGAGAAAGGGGGTGAAGACTATATAGGTCGTGGCCATCAGCGTGTTACTGTACATAGAATGGGGGCCCTTGGGCTTGAGGTAGATGATGGAGGCAAAGCTGTAGTGCACAATGACCACAGTGAGGTGGGACACACACGTGGAGAAGGTCTTGTGTCTGCCCTCGGCAGAGGGGATCCTCAATATGGCGGCCACGATGAAGACATATGAGAGGACGATGAGGAATAAACAGCCCATCAGAGCTGAGACGCACACCAGGATCACACCCAGGGTGACGGGGAATGTCTCCTTCCCACAGGCCAACTTCAAGAGGGAAAACACATGGCATAGAAAATGGTGGATCACGTTAGACCCACAGAAGGTGAGGTGAAAAACTATCAGGGTCGACATCATCCCTATGATTGAGCCACCAGCCCAGGACCAGGATACGAGGCGGGCACAGCCACGGGGGCTCATGAGCACGTGGTAGCGCAGAGGGTGGCAGATGGCCACGTAGCGGTCGTAGCCCATGATCATGAGCAGGAAGGAGTGTGTGAAGCCGAACGTGAAGGAGAAGAACATCTGGCTGGCACAGGCCGCCCAGGTGATGGTGTGGTGAGTGGAGAGTATGTCAACCAGCATGCGCGGGGTGATGACAACAGTGAACAGAATCTCGGAGGTGGACAGCGCGCACAGGAAGAGGTACATGGGTGTGTGCAGGCTGCGCTCACTCCACACGGTGGCCATGATGAGGAGGTTGCCCAGCAGTGTGAACAGGTACATGAGCAGGTATAGCAGGAAGAAGGCGGGCAGGAGATGCCGCGGGAAGGTGGAGAAGCCCACAAGGATGAATTCGGACACCATGGTATAGTTCTGACCAGCCATGGATGCTGCATCTGGTGAGATCAGAAAGGGAATGAAGGTGACCGGCAAGAAGATCATGAATCTAGACAACAGTACACCCCAGACAATTTACAAAACAGGGAGACTATAGACGCAGTATGTTAGGATTGGGAAAATGACAAGGATACTCACTGGTTCTGCTGTCCTTCAGCATGGAGCTGAAAGTCGTGAGCGGTGCTATAAAGTAAGAAAAAGAAAGAAGGTACGTAAGGATTGGAAGGAAAGAGACATGCTTGCTTGTTCACCCAGAAAAAGGAAAAGATTGAAGACATAACATACCATGGCAATAGAGAACAGTCTGCAGAAGACTAGATCTGCTCGCAACACTCAGTATTTCTCACAGAATTACCCCAGCAGTAATCACTCAAAGTATGAACTTTAAGTAAAAAGTAGGATAACATTCCCAACACTGACACAAACTGTAAAGAAACAGCTCTCCAGCACTGTGGTCTGGTGATTTCTTCACACTCAAGTAAATCTGAGACGCTGATGAGATCTTGTCTAGATGCAGTATAACTCTCCATTTTTACCATATTAGAAATTAANACATTCCCAACACTGACACAAGCTGTAAAGAAACAGCTCTCCAGCACTGTGGTCTGGTGATTTCTTCACACTCAAGTAAATCTGAGACGCTGATGAGATCTTGTCTAGAAGCAGTGTAACTCTCCATTTTTACCATATTAGAAATTAACACAGAGATTCTCTGAAAATATATAGTTATGGATACATCCATGGGGCACCTGAAGCCTTAGTTGGCTGATGGTCCAACTCTTGATTTTGGCTCAGGTCCTGTTCTCACGGTTGTGAGATAAGCCCCACGTTGGGGTCAGTGCTGAGTGTTGAGTAGGTTTAAGATACTCTCTCTCTCTGCCCCTCCCCCATTGGCATGTGTTCATGTGTTCTCTCTTCTCTATTGTAAAGGAAGGAAAGAAGGAAGGAAGGAAGGAAGGAAGGAAGGAAGGAAGGAAGGAAGGAAGGAAGGAAGGAAGGAAGGAAGGTTGGAAGGAAGGAAGGTTGGAAGGAAACGAGGGAGGGAGATGGAAGGGAGGAAAGGCCAACCTGTTCAATGTCAATATAAGTAACATATTTTTAGCAAAGTAACTACATTCACAAAAATAACATTTGGTGAGAAGAGTGGCTTTTTAAAAAACATTTTAACAAATTTGGATGGGAGACAAATTGATGCTTGTATCTGCTTATTCATTCAGCCCGTGGAACATGTTGTTTTCGTTGAAGCATATGATGAAAATACATCCCTACATCAATTGGAAAAGTAAGGACCTGATGGTCCCCCAGAAAGGGTCTCCGGGACCCCAGGGTCCTCAAATCACACTTTGAAAACCTCTGTTATATGATATCTAGGAATTAATCAAACACACGCAATACTTCCATGTGCAGAAATGTTAACCGTGAGAAAAAATGCAGATGATGGTCTGAATACGGGGAGGACAATCTACCCTCTCGGATGGGTGAGCGAGTGTGGTGATGGTTATGTCATCAGGACGCCTGCAGTACGGACAGTGAATCCAACGTACATTTGATAAAAGTTTCCTCAAGTTCCTTCTGAAAAATAAAGTTAGTGCAAAACTATGCCAATCCTCTGAAGATGGATGAAATAGGACAGAGATGCCCTGGCAGGTGTGGAGACCCAGGATAGACAGTACACACCACTGTCACGTTCAAGTGGGAACCTGGAACAGACAGACACCGATCAAGTTGGCTGCATACCTCAGAAAGTGTCCCAACACGATTCAAACCTTGATAAAGGCGGGAGCACACATCAAAGAGAAAAGATGGATTGTTTAGGAGTCTGTGGTGGGAAAACTGGCCCTTTTATGAAGCAAAGCAAATCTGGATTTCTGCCCAAGGTCATACACACGGGTGGAATCCAGGTGGATTCTGGACTTAAATATGAAACACAGCACCCTGATGCTAATAAGAGAAGGTGCAGGAAAAGACTTTTGTTGATCTAAGAGTGGAGAAGGACTTCTTAAACAAACTTCAGAAGCACAGCCATTGGGAGATTTTGAAAGACATGAAAACATCAGCACAATGGGTTTCTGATCAACAAGATATCCTGGATCCAGGTAATGGGAGATGGAAAGGGGAGAAAAATCATTTTCATCGTACAGGAAGGACCAGGGAATATGATCTAGAATAAACAGTTATATCTACAAGAAGTAGAAAGCTTGATACAGAAATAAGCAAAGGGAAAAAGAAGAGAAATAACCAAAGTCTGAGCAGAGAACTCACAGAGAGTGTAGCGCAGCCAAATAAAAAACATGCAACAAGAAGAAAAGAGAGAGGGACAGAGAGAGAAGGGAAGGAAAATGCAGTTGAACTTCAGTGTGTATCTATTCAATGCCCCAAGATGGAAGCTCCCCGGTGTTGATCAGCTTTGGAGAGAAAGCAACCCTCATGCACAGCCTGTGAGAACTCAAAATAGTGGGAATGAGGAGTTCACGTACTCTGTGCACCGGCACATGTGCTCCTCAGCATCTATTGTGAGTGCTCAAAGGTATTTACAGGGGAGCAGATCAGCTCCCTCTTTCCATAGCATTGCTTTCAGCGGGGAACTGGGTGGGAAGGCTGCTTGTCCATTCTTTGGAAGGGAGCAGGTCACATGGGCTGGATGCAAATCCCTGGAGCCCCAGCCAGGAGTCTGATGCACACACAGCAGCATAAAAGAACACGTAAAATGATACGGAGTGTGAAGCAAAACGCAGATGAACACTCCAGCGTAGTAACATTTCAGCATATTAAATCTAGAGCACCTGACACTATTCTGCAGGGTTCTGTCGCAGTGGATACGTGCCATCATACATGTGTCAGAATCCACAGAATGTGGGACGCAGACAGGAACCCTGGTGTCTCCTGCAGGTCTAGTTAGTAACAAGTAGTCGTATCGGCTCACCGACAGGAACAAATGCTCTATTGCAAGAGGTAAAAGAGGAAACGGTCTGAGGGAGAGAGGAGGTATGTATTTTTTTGTAAACTTATAACTTTACTATAAAATCAAAAAGTAAAAAGTTTTTTAAAATTTAAAAGGCTANTTCTCCGGGCTGGGCTCCCCCATCTCCTCTGACAGGTGCAGGAGAGAGTTCTGTCCACTCTGGTCTCACACGGGATGGCTCACACACAGGTGCTGAGCTCATGTCACACACCTGCATCCAGGAGCGCCTCCAGCTCAACCCCTCTGCCTCCCCACAAGGCTCACCTCCAGGTTAGCAAAGGCCACCGTCACCCAACTCAGGACACAACAGTACAGGGAAGATACACATCAGGAGCCAGGTTTCTGAGCCTCAGTACGCACGGGATTTGGGGCCAGATCATTCTCTTGGATGGTGTCTGTCCTGTGCATTATACAATATTTAACAGGATCTCTGTCCTCAACCCACCAGGTGTCAGTCTCATCCCCACCAGTCAGGAGTCATGTCGATGCGAAAGGCCTCCAGACACGCCCACCTGTGTCCAGACCCACCCTAGGCTGAAGACCACTGACCTAGAAGCTGCCAAAGGTATTAGGCTGGGTAAAGAATCCAAGACCCGGAACAGGTAACTTGAGAAGACTTTCAGCAGCTGCCCAAAGGTAAGAGCTGTCTTACAACCCTTCTCCCAGGACCTGTCCCCACCCCTTGTCTGGATCTTGCTCTCAACAAATGTTCCACTATTGCCACCTACCCTGTCCCTCCTGGTCCCCCTCAGCTTGGGATGCCTCTTCCGGGAAGCAGGCAGCAGGGGAGGGCAGAAGACGGTCTCCTGTGTTATTCTGACAGCAGCACACAGGGGCAGGTGTGGGCCAGACCTCTGGGCTCCCAGAACTGATGCTGTGTGCTTTATCCCTGCGGCAGCTCCCAGCACGCTGCTCCCCAGGGCCACCCCAGGATGCCAACTGGGAAGGGCTGCCCTCAGGGTCTGGAGAGGCCAAGAGGATCATCAGAAGGCCTCCAGGGACCTCCAGCCTCTACTCCTTCCTCCTCCAACTTTCTAACACAACCATGGCTCCCTGCTGTCTCTGTCTGCCCAGAGAGCCCCAGTCCCTGCTGAGGACTAGGAGCTCCCAGTCTTGGGGGAGACAGGGCTGGAGGAGATGCCCTCAACCCCTTGGGATCAGGGCAGGGTCAGAGGGGAGACAGGAGCTGGAGCAGCCCAGAGTGGGAATCCAGCGCTCTGCCCTGGGGTCAAGGCACCTGGAAAGCTTCCCAGAATAAGGGTTACTTAGAGCTGGGTCTAGAGGAGTGGTTTCTTTAGTCTATAGAAGAGTTCAGTGTCTCCTGGCCACACTGGATCACCCCACCTCCCCTCATGGTCAAGTTCTACCCTATCCCTGTCATCCTGGTGATCTGAGCCAGAACATCTACATTAGAGTGTGCATCCTTGGGCTGTAACACATTTGGTCTTTGTCTAATTCCTGACACACAGCTCCTAAAGCCCTTGTCTCCTGAGTGATAATAGTACCTTTTAAATGCTAATGAGATCATGGTGGTTGGAGGCCCCTGGATAGTCTTAGGTAGGAGGCTGCTCCCCTGAGCAACCAAGGTGAGATTAGAGATGGGACTTCGAGGGTGGGGGGCTACGGATTGATATTCAACATCCAAGGCCCAATCATTTAATCAATCATGTCTGTGTAGTAAAACCTCCACAAAAACTCCCTAAACAATGGGACTCAGATACCTTCCTGGTTGGTGAACACGTGCAGGTGCTAGGAGGTGGCATGTCCAGAGAAGGCATGGAAGTTCCCTGGTCCTTCCTCCATACCTTGCTCGATGCATCTCTCCTACCTGGCTGTTCCTGACTTGTATCTTTTATATACACTGTGAAGAATGTGTTGCATCTTCCTGACTTCTGTGAGTCATTCTAGCAAAGCATCGAAAATGAAAGGAGGGAATGTGGAAACACCCAACTGTGCAGTCACGTCAGACAAGAGTGCAGCTTCCCTGAACACCGAAAACTTGTGACTGGCATCTTCAGGTAGTTAGCGTCAGAAGTGAACTGAATTATGGGACAGCAAGTTGGTGTGTGGGGAGTTGAAGAATTGGTCATTGGTGTGGGTAGAACTCATACATTTGATCTTAAGTGTTAGGAGTAGAAACTGTTCACTTCCTGTCTCCCTGTGTCCAGTCAGCAACATTGTCCATTCTACCTCTGAAATCAATCTCCCATCTGTCACTCGACCCAGTCCAGATGCCCCCGTGCACCTCTGCCCATCTCTTCCTGCGTCTGCCTACCCTGCCTGCCTTCAGCAGCCTGCTTCCCTCACAGCAGCCAGAGGGGCTCCCTACAAACCAGAATCTGACCATCCTGCTTGGACTTTAAATGTACCTCTTGATATAACACTTTGGAAAACTGTGTGGCAGAATCTATTCAAGCTGAACATAGGTATCCCCTATGACTTGGCATTTACATTGCTAGCTTTACCAAATTTACCAAATTGCTAGATTTACCAGAAATTTACCATTGCTAGACCCAACGCAACATGTGTTAATCTACTAACAAACATGTAGTAGATATCATAAGAACCCCCAAATGGAAGCATCTATGAATATATTTATGTAATAGAATATCATACAGCTCTTTTCTGTATGTATTTTAAGAGTATTTAGAGTTCCCCATTGCCCTTGGAACAAATTCCTCAAGTGGACACCATGGTCTTGCATGTTCTTGCCTTACCCACCTGTCTGCCTTCACAATTCAGAATCCCCTAGCCACCTCCAACTGTCCAGGGTGCACTGGACAACAATTGTCCCCAAATGCACCATGCCTCTGTCACCCTGATCCTTTGCAGTTGCTACACCTTCTGTCTGGAAGCCCCTCTTCCACCTGCTTGTCTCATCTGAATCATACCTACTCTCCCTTCAGGTCTTGATGTAGCCATCACATATTGCCAAGTCTCTAAATTGCAGGCTGGGTTTCTGACCCACAGTTAACTTCTGCAGATCCCTAGAGTGCCCACATTACACCTCTGACCACTCTGTGCAGTCATCTTTCATTATATGACAGCTTTCCTCAGTAGACCATGAAAAGGAGAGCGCAGAGACCTAGTCCTGGGTCAATGCTGGATCCTAGCACCTATAATATTTCTGTGTAAAACAATCCTTGAATAACACTTTCTTTTTTTAATTGTTATTTATTAATTTATTTTGAGAAGGAGAGAGGGTACATGAGCAGGGGAAGGGAAGAAAGATAGGCAGAGAGAGAGAGAATCTCAAGCAGGCTCTGAGCTGTCCGCTGTGGTGCCCAATGTGGGACTCCATCTCAGAAACCGTGAGGTCATGACCTGAACCTAAGCCAAGTCAGACACTTAACTGACTGAGGCACCCAGGGACCCCTTGAATAACATTTCTTGACTATTTATATATATATATATAATATATATATAAATATATATATAAACTATATATTATATATATAATAAATATATATATATATAGTTAACCTGGCTGTTCACATATATATGAATAAATCAGGGCCTAGTGCTATGAGGATACAGGGCACTTCTTTTTGCTCATCATCATGGGCTATGACCACTACCTGGCTATCTGCAACCCCATCTGCTACAATGTGCTCATGAGTTCTTGTGGCTGTACCCATCTTGTGTCTTGGCTCTGGGCTGGTGGCCTCTGGAAGAAGGGACTCAAGAACACCATAAGGAGGCGCTTCCAGAGAAAATTCATTCCCCTAACCTCTTGATGACCAGTTTGGTGGTTAGGAAATATGACAGGAGGGCTGGGGATAATGACATCTATCTCCAGGAGACTGTTGTAAGGATTCAGTATATGAAAATCTACATCGATAGCTATTGTATGCATACTGGGTATTTGTTTTTCCCCAATTTGTTTACCCCCTTCTTGCATGGACTCTAGTGATCATGATCTCTTGTTCTTGACCCTGTGTGATGAACTCCATCCCATTAGCTCTATCTAAGAATGTGTTATCTTCTTATGGACAGGTGGGGGGGGGCATCACAAGGATTTGTCTGATCACTGATGTGTCTGAGCACAGTCTTCTTGACTGGACAAGCAAGAGAAAACTTTCCCCTCCACTCACGCCACCATCAGATGGTTAAATAAAAATAAGAACAATACTAAATGTCACCAACCTTGGGCTTGTCTTACCAAGAACTGTATCCAGTGTTTGATAGTATTGTTTTTTAAATTTTAACAAATGAACAAAATAAATTATTTGTTTTCAAGATGATGATTCCTATTTATTATTCCTCACTGCCTTGAAGGAGTAGACCCTAAGGGAGATTTTCTATGCTAAGCTGGTTCAGAAGATGAAGGGGGGAGAGAGAGACAGAGACAGAGAGAGACAGAGAACTAGTGGGAAGTTGGATAAAAGTGCATATGGGACAAATTCTGGGAATGGCAGGAAGAAGGAGGTTGGTTACAGGCTATTTTTATATGAGGAAGGGAAAGGGAAAGGAGAGTGAGAGAGGAAGAGGGGGGAGGGGAATAGAGATGAAAAGAGAGAAAAAAAAGGGGAGGGAGCTTAATGCTTGGGTAAGAACATAAAGTATGTTAAAAGCATGTTGCTCTCTGACAGCTTATGGAAAGTCTTTTCCCCTTTCCCCCATATTACTTTCCATAAACATCAATTTCTCATTCCTGAGTTTGGATGAATCTATCTGGGGGACATGTTGTAGGTCAACTGCTATCTCAAGATGGCACAAAGAGAGGTCAAGGATTGGGTACCTCTTTTATGCAGATGAGAAATGGTGGATGGAGGTCACACAGCCCATGGAGGAAGGGGTCACATGGAGATTGAGGTCTGTCTGACTCCCATGCTGGCATTTGGGAAACCATAGGTCTGAGGATCCAGAAAGGGGGCTTTCTGTGGATTTAAACTATTACTCAAAGGTGAGGCCAGAATGAGAAACAATGAAATCTGGCCATGTGTGGCAACATGGATGGACCTTGAGGGTGTTATGCGGAGCGAAATAAGTCAGGCAGAGAAGGACAAATATCATATGTTTGCACATATAGGAGGATTAGGAGGAACTTAACTGAGGAACAAGGGGGAGAAGAAGGGGGGAAATGGTGGGGGAAAGGGAGAGAAGCAAACCATGAGAGACTCTTGAATGCTGACAAAAACTGAGGACTGATGGATGTGGGGGGGAGGGGGGATGGGCATGGAGGAGGGCACTCGTGGGGATGAGCACTGGGTGTTATGTGGAAACTAATTTGACAATAAACTATTTGTAAAAAAAAAAAACAAAACAAAAAACAAAAAACAAAAAACAAAGGTGAGGCCAGAAGTTTCCACTGGAGGAAGAAGATGTGTTATAATGTTAAGCCCACAGCTACCAGTTATCACATGAGCATATCAAGACTGTCATCAGTGGTCAATAAACAAGGACAACACAGGAGGCCAAATATCTGTTTGGTGATATCACAGAGAGGCTTATGTTGATGTGGACTCTCAGGCTTGGATCACCAGGACAACAGGGATAGGGTAGAACTTGACCATGAGGGGAGGTGGGGTGATCCAGTGTGGCCAGGAGACACTGGACACTTCTGTTGACAAGGAGAAACAGTTCCCCAAGACTCAGCTCTAAATAACCCTTATTGTGGGAAACCCTCCAGTGCCTTGACCCCAGGGCAGAGCTCTGGATTCCCACTCTGGGCTGCTCCAGCTCCTGCCTCCCCTCTGACCCTGTCCTGACCCCAAGGGGTTGAGGGCATCTACTCCATCGCTGTCTCCCCCAAGACTGGGAGCTCCTAGTGCTCAGCAGGGACTGAGGTCTCTGGGCAGACAGAGACAGCAGGGAGCCGTGGTTGTGTTGGAGAGTTGGAGGAAGGAGTAGAGGCTGCAGGTCCCTGGAGACCTTCTGATGATGCTCTCGGCCACTCCAGACCCTGAGGGCAGCCTCCAGATTGGCGTTCCTGGGGTGGCCCTGGGGAGCAGCGTGCTGGGAGCTGCAGCAGGGACAAAGCACACAGCATCAGTTCCGGGAGCGCAGAGGTCTGGCCCCACACCTGCCCCTGTGTGCTGCTGTCAGAATAACACAGGAGAGCATCTTCTGTCTTCCACCACTGCCTGCTTCCTGGAAGAGGCATCCCAGGCTGAGGGGGACCAGGAGGGACAGGGTAGGTGGCAATATTCAGACAGTTGTGGGGAGCAAGACCAAGACAGGGGATGAGAACAGGACCCGGGAGAAGGGTGGGGAGACAGGCTCTTGGCCTTAGGGAGCTGGTGGACTTTTCTCGGTTGCCCCTGTTGGGTCCTGGGTTCCTTTCTCAGCCTAGTGACCTTTGCAACTTCTAGGTCACTATTGTTGTTTGGGGATGATTCTGCCCCCCCCCCCAAATATTTGTACATGTCTGGAGACCCATTGGTTGGCACAGCTCATGGGAAGGGAGGGATGCTATTGGCATCTGGAGGGTTGTGGCCAGGGAAGCTGCCAAACATTGTACAGTCTGGTAAGAGTGTGGGGCTCGTTCCAGGTGGTGAACCAATCAGGATACGTTATATTAGCTCAGCCCACACTTACATTAGGGCTCCCTGTCTGTGTTGCACTCTCTGTGCGTTTTGACAAGTGTATAGTGTCATGTATACGCCATTACAGCATCCTACAGAAGAGTGTCGGGTGCTCTATTTTTAATGTGCCCAAATGGAATATGCTGGAACGTTCAGCTTCCTTTTGCCTCATTCACTCAGCATCATTTTATGGGTCTATCTGTGCTGCTGTATGTGCAGCAAAGTCCTGGCTGGGCCTCCAGTGTTTTCATCCAGCCATGGGACCTGCCCCCGCCCAGTTATGGGTCCCAAGGAGGCTTGTACTTTCCCGCACCACAAGCAGTGCTATGTCCGACGTGCTCCCTCCAGGTAGGTCTGAGCCATCGAGGTAGATGTTCAGGGGCACATGTGCTGGTGCACAGAGCACGTGAAGGCTGCACTTCTCCATTCTCTGTTCTTGCCAGCAGGCCATGGGGACTGATTTCTCCCTGTATATCTATCAACATTGGGCACTTTCTAATCTGGGGAAATGAATGGGTGTGCAGTGAAAATCCATGGTCGTTTTCCTCTTCCCTTTCCTTGTCTTAAAACCATCTGTTTGCTTGCCTGTGTAACCCCTTCTGCGAGTTCTCTGCTCATGTCCTGGACTCATTTCTGATGTAGGTCTCTACTTCTTAATGTAACTGGTTTCTCATTTATTCTAGATAGTATTCCCTGGTCAATTTTAGTCAATGCATAGACTATATCCCCAATTTTCCATCTGCCTGTTTGCGTATCCTGGATATCTTTGTTTAACAAAATCTTTGTGAAAGTTTTTATGTCTATTTCTTTTTCTAAGGAGTTAACGTTTGTCTACTAAGAATAGAATTGGGGCCCCTGCGTGATTCAGTTGGTTCAGTGTCCAACTTCGACTCAGGTCTTGATTTCACAGTTCATGAGTTTGAGCCCTATCGTGGGCTCTTGCTGTCAGCACAGAGCCTGCTTCAGATTCACTGCCCCCCCTCTCTGCCCCTCCCTGTTCATGCTCTCTTTCTTAAAAATAAACATTAAGAAAAAAAGAATGGCATCAGTACTCACAGAAGATGATTATGAAATTCAAATGCCACATATATATATATATATATGCATATCCACAGTTCATTTTTTAAAAGTTTTTCTTTAAAACTCCAGTTAACAGGGGCGCCTGGGTGGCTTAGTCGGTTAAGCGTCCGACTTTCGCTTGGGTCATGATCTCGCGGTTCGTGGGTTCGAGCCCCGCGTCGGGCTCTGTGCTGACAGCCAGCTCAGAGCCTGGAGCCTGTTTCAGTCTGTGACTCCCTCTCTCTCTGACCCTCCCCTGCTCACGCTGTCTCTCTCTCTCTCCTAGAAATAAATAAAACATTAAAAAAAATTTAAAAAAAAATAAAACTCCAGTTAACATACAGTGTAATATTAGTTTCAGGTGTAGAATATAGTGATTCAACCCATCCATACACGTTTGTCCCAGGGTCTCACCTTAAAAAATGATGCTGTATCAATAGAAGAATGGATAGACGGGGGGAAAAATAAAATTAAAAAACAAATGATTCTGACTCGGTAGTGAGTCTCCACACCGTGAGGGACATCTCTTTATTATCTCTCTTGTGGGCTCCATTCTTAGAAGATCTGTATGGTTTTTCACTGACTTTATTTTTGAGAAGTAGGCTTACGATTGTTCTTAAATTTAATGTCTTCAATTGTAAATGCAGCTGCACTGAGTATAATTTGGGGAAGAACCACCGTAACTGCTGTAGAGCTCATCTCATCTGAGAGTGCACATGGAGTTCCCGTTTCCTTGTAGCCAGACCATCTTCTAAATATCTACTCGTGGTTACAGTTTCTGTGCTCGGAGGTGTTGCATGTGTTTAGTTAATTTCTAGATATTAAATTTTTTTAAAAATTTTTATTTACTTCTAGGGGAGAGAGAGACAGCGTGAGCAGGGGAGGGTCAGAGAGAGAGGGAGATACAGACTCTGAAACAGGCTCCAGGCTCTGAGCTGGCAGTCAGCACAGAGCCCGACGCGGGGCTCGAACCCATGAACCGCGAGATCATGGCCTAAGCGAAAGCCGGACGCTTAACCGACTAAGCCACCAAGGCACCCCTAGATATTAAAATTTTTTAATGTTTATTTTTGAGAGAGATAAAATGTGAGCAGAGAAAGGGCAGAGAGAGAGAGGGAGACACAGAATCTGAAGCAGGCTCCAGGCTCTGAGCTGTCTGCACAGAGCCTGACTCAGGGCTCAAACTCACGAACTATGAATCATGACCTGAGCCGAAGTCGGAGGCTTAACTGACTCAGCCATCCAGGAGCCCCAGTTTCTAGATATTTTAAAACAAAGGATATCAAAGTGTGATATGACGGCCCTGGGGTCCCAGAGACTCTTTCTGGGGGACCAATCAGTCTTCACTTTTCCAGAGAAGGTGAGGATGTGCTTCTGTCATGTGCTTCAACTAAAACATGTTGCCACAGGCAGAATGAAGAGGCAGATACAAGCATGATTTTGCATGCCATCCAGCCAGTATTGGACAAATTTGCTAAAATGTAAAAGAAATCCACACTTCTTACTAAATGGGTTTTTAAAATGTTGGTTACTGTTCTAAAAAATTACTTATATTAACATGATACCAATTGTTCCTTAAGTTGAATCAATGATCACATTGTTCTTTTAACTGGATTAAGAATTCAATATTTTCATGGGGCGCCTGGGTGGCTTAGTCGGTTAAGCGTCCGACTTTCGCTTAGGTCATGATCTCGTGGTTCGTGGGTTTGAGCCCCGCATCGGGCTCTGTGCTGACTGCCAGCTCAGAGCCTGGAGCCTGTTTCAGTCTGTGTCTCCCTCTCTCTCTGACCCTCCCCTGCTCACGCTGTCTCTCTCTCTCTCCTAAAAAAAAAAAAAATAAATAAATAAACATTAAAAAAAAAAAGAATTCAATATTTTCAAAGAATCTCAGTTTAAATTACTAAGATAGTAAGAATGGAGAGTTCCAACTCACTCAAACAAAAGCTCTCAAGAGGACTCAGTAGTTTTTTTAACCTAAAGAAATACTGCAACCAACTGGGGGTACCAGGGTGGCTCATAAGTATCTGACATTGGCTCAGGTCAAGATCTCATGGTTTGGTTCCTGAGTTCAAGCCTCACGTTGAGCTCTCTGCTGTCAGTGTGGAGCCCGCTTCGGATCCTCTTTATGCCTATCTCTCTGCCCCTTCCCTATGGGCACACTCTCTATTTGAAACATAAATGAAAGTTAAAAAAAAAAAAAAAAAGAACTACTGCAATCAAAATGTTTGAGAGCTGTCTCCTTATAGTTTGTATCTTGCTTTTTCCCTGAATTCTGTCTTTCAAATGATTATTATGACTGCAATTCTCTGGGAAATATAATGAGTTTGGGAAGCTGATCTAGGCTTCCACAGCATGTGTTCTGTCTTTGCTCAAAAATATTCTGCCTTCGGCAGAGAAGGACAAATATCATATGTTTGCACGTATAGGAGGATTAGGAGGAACTTGACGGAGGAACAAGGGGGAGAAGAAGGGCGGAAATGGTGGGGGAGGGGGAGAGAGGCAAACCATGAGAGACTCTTGAATGCTGACAAAAACTGAGGACTGATGGATGTGGGGGGGAGGGGAGGATGGGCATGGAGGAGGACACTTGTGGGGATGAGCACTGAGTGTTATGTGGAAACTAATTTGACAATAAACTATTTGTAAAAAAAAAAAAAATATTCTGCCTTCATTCTTGTACGTTTCTAGGTAGATGATCACGTCTCTTTCCTTGCAATCCCGGTATTCCTTCTTTCTTTATCATTCCTCAAGCACCGCTCCTGGCTTTCATTTCCCTGCTAATGAACAGCAGAGACAGTGAGTAACCTTGGCTTATTCCTGATTCTAAAATAGTCTGTCTTGGGGCACCCAGGCGGCTTAGTCGGTTAAGTGTCCCAATTCATCTCAGGTCATGATCTCACAGGTCTACGAGTTCAAGCCCTGTATTCAGCTCTGTGCTGACATATCAGAGCCTGGAGCCTGCTTCAGAATCTGTGTCTCTCTCTCTCTCTCTTTATTCCCTTCCTTTGCTCACACTTTGTATCTCTCTGTCTCTCAAAAAATGAATAAACATTTAAAAATTATAAAATAATGCATCTATTTGTCTCCCACATCTTGTACTATTTCCTAGTTTGCAGTACATATTCTTAGTTAGCTAAGAAAGTTTCAGTCAATTTGATGTTGAGAAGAGCTTTAAAAAAACTCTTGAAGATGTGTAAATATATCACCATTATGCTGTATATTAAAATAATATAATGTATGTCAATTACATATCAATTTTAGAAGTCAGGTAGGAATTGAGCTTTAGCAATCCAGGATTGCTTCCTAGATTGTTATAATTATATGACATTCCCTTTTTAGCTTATTCATGTGACTAACCATATGACAGATTTATTTTGAATCATCCTTGTCATTCATGGGATAAACCACATACCTTCATTCCCTTTCTGATCTCACCAGATGCAGCATCCATGGCTGGTCAGAACTATAGCCTGGTGACTGAATTCATCCTCGTGGGCTTCTCCACCTTCCCGCGGCATCTCCTGCCCGCCTTCTTCCTGCTATACCTGCTCATGTACCTGTTCACACTGCTGGGCAACCTCCTCATCATGGCCACCGTGTGGAGCGAGCGCAGCCTGCACACGCCCATGTACCTCTTCCTGTGCGCGCTGTCCACCTCCGAGATTCTGTTCACTGTTGTCATCACCCCTCGCATGCTGGTTGACATACTCTCCACTCACCACACCATCACCTGGGCAGCCTGCGCCACCCAGATGTTCTTCTCCTTCACGTTCGGCTTCACACACTCCTTCCTGCTCATGATCATGGGCTACGACCGCTACGTGGCCATCTGCCACCCTCTGCGCTACCACGTGCTCATGAGCCCCCGTGGCTGTGCCCGCCTCGTATCCTGGTCCTGGGCTGGTGGCTCAATCATGGGGATGATGGTGACCCTGATAGTTTTTCACCTCACCTTCTGTGGGTCTAACGTGATCCACCATTTTGCCTGCCACGTGCTTTCCCTTCTAAAGTTGGCCTGTGGGAAGGAGACATTCCCTGTCACCCTGGGTGTGATCTTGGTGTGCGTCTCAGCTCTGATGGGCTGTTTATTCCTCATCGTCCTCTCCTATGTCTTCATTGTGGCCGCCATATTGAGGATCCCCTCTGCCGAGGGCAGACACAAGACCTTCTCCACGTGTGTGTCCCACCTCACTGTGGTCATTGTGCACTACGGTTTTGCCTCCATCATCTACCTCAAGCCCAAGGGCCCCCATTCTATGGACAGTAACACGCTGATGGCCACCACCTATATAGTCTTCACCCCCTTTCTCAGCCCGATCATTTTCAGTCTCAGGAATAAGGAGCTCAAGAATGCCATAAAGAAAAGCTTCCAGAGAAAATTCAGTCCCTTCAGCTCCTGACACTAGAGGAAACATGGTGGTGAGGAAATAGGACAGAAGGGCTGAAAATAATAACATTATCTCCATAGGACTATTTTAGGGATTCAACATATGTAAATACTGAAAAGGTATTGTTGGATGCATCCATAGGTGTTGGATACCTGCTAGGTATTTGTTTTTCCCCAGTTTGTTTGCCCTCTCTTGCATAGACTCTAGGGATCATGATCTCTTGTTCAAGACCCCATGTGATGAACTCCATCCCATTACCTCTGTCCAAGGATGTGTTATCTACCTAATATGCCAGTGGGGGGCATCACATGGAAGTGTCTAGGCACTGATGCCAATAGTTCTTCTTGAATGGACAAGCAAAGGAGGACTTTCCCCTCTTTCTCTATAAGGATAAACAACAACAACAATAATTAATCAATAATAATAATAAATGCCACCATCATCGGGGCTTTTCCCATCAGGCTCTGTGTCCAGTGTTGTTTAAGCATATCTTTAATTATACCAAATACACAAAAGAAAATATACTATTTCTGTCCAAGAAGATGATTGAATATGTATAGCTCCTTCTGTGTTTGGAGGGGACAGACTCGAGGGAGGTTTTCCATGTTGCACTGAGTTGAGTGAAGGCTGTCAGAATGCAAAGTGAAGAAAGAGAGAGACAGAGAAAGGAGAGAGGGTTCAGTGCTTGGGTCAGAACATATAAAATGTTTAAAGGGTGTGGCTATCTGACATCCTATGGAAATCCTTTTACCTTTTTCCCCATATGCTTTCAGTCAACCTCCTATGTGTTGGAGGGAACAGTGCTATCTCAAGATGACACAAAGAGAGGTCAAGGGTGTGGGTACCCCCTTTATGCGATGAGAAATGTTTGTGGAGGTCACACAAGAGGTGAAGGAAGGGGTCACATGCAACTTGAGGTCTGTCTGACTCCCATGCTGGGGTTTGGGAAATCCTATGTCTGAGGATCCAGGAGGGGGGGGTCTTCCACTTGTGTAAATTCTTACTCAAAGCTGTGGCTAGATATGTGAGTGGCAGGCTGAAGTCATTTTATAATAATGAACCTAAGGGTGGCTGTCACATATGAGTGCCTGCTATTTGCCAAATGCTGTGGGAAGGGTTTCCTATGCATTCATTCTTCTAAGACTCAAAATAAATTCTCTCTCCATATTTAGATATGACCCACATCTACTTCTATTCACGTTTTTGAAATGCAGAAAATACAAATCTGATAGATCATTTGTCCCAGGCCACAGCACCGTGAAGATGGGAAGGAGGAATCGATTACAATGTGCATGTGTGTGCAGTTGGTGATCAGGAACACGCCTCCCAGGTGTCTGCAGAGAGAAGTGTGGTGCTGACCGGGAGGAGAAGGCTGTCATTAGAAGGAACAGGCCCCTTTCAGGGAAGGGGGCAGGTGCCGCCCTAGGCACACACCCCTTGCGCACAGCCAGAGGGAAACACTGACTCCAGGGGACTTCATGACACACTTGCCTCACTAACACTGACAATGAGACTTTGAGAAAACCAGCTACAGAAGTTTTGGGGGTCCATTCATCATTTTACTCATTATTGGTATTTTGACTGATGTCCCCACCATTGCTCAGATGTGCTTCTCCAGAGCCTGCGGCTGTGTTCCCTTGTCCAGCAAAAGGGAATGTGCAGATGAGATGCAGTTAAGGACCTGAGACAGGGGGATTACCCTGATCACCCAAAGGCTGCTATAATTGCAAGTNGGACACTTTTACAAGACCTCTTGTTCTTTTAGGTTTTTTGTTTTTTGTTTTTTGGTTTTTTTTGGTATTAGTTAGAGTTCGCTAGAAAAACAGAACCCTTAGGAGGGATGTGCATACACACATGTGTATATATGTGCATGTATAAATAATATAACCGATGTAATAATGTTACAGTATGTTTAAATTCATCTTTTTACTGCTTTGTTGGTATTCTCTTTTCAGTGACCAATCTCATAGCACACATAACATGCTTTCCCTGGTACTATAACAATAGTCTTGCAGCTAAAGACTAAGTGGTTCCAACTACTAAGCTAATGTGATACAAGATGTATAATTTGGTTTACAAATTCTAAAGTTTTCATTTTTGATACCAAAAGAATACGAACTAAGGTCTTTAAAATACACACCCAGAAGACAAAAGTGGCTATGCATACAGTTCCAATCTAAAAAGTTGATTATTTTCTACAGCAGCACATAGAATTACCTGCTCTCAGTTGAGGACAGACACCGAAACTGGAGATGGCAGCGGGATCTTGCTGGAATGGCCACAGCAAATGGGGATGATCACAAAGTCCCCAGGGCCGTGCTCCTACCTGCTCCTTGTGTGACCCTCCTTCCAATCAGTGGTTCCTTAAACTGTACAAAAAATATTTCAAATTTCAGGTTCAGAGGCGCCTGGTGGCTCCGTCAACTAAGCATCACGTCTCAATGTAAATATTACCAATTGCCAAAATCTCTAAATCGCAGGCTGGGTCTGTGACTCACACTTGGCTTCTGCAGATCCCTAGGCTGTCTTCGTCACACCTCTGCCCACTCTGCGCTGTCATCTTTGGTTATATGACAGGTTCTCTCCATGGACCGTGAAAAGAGGGGAGCAGAGACCTAGTCCTGGGTCAATGCTAGATCCCAGCACTTAGAATATTTCCATATAACATGAGCCTGGAAGAACATTTCTTGTCTATATGCATGCTGAATGAGGGGAAAGAGCTGTGACAATAAAGGCACTCCTTTGTGCTCATGATCATGGGCTATGACTGTTATGTGGCCATCTTCCACTGCCTGTGCTCCACTATGCTCGTGAATCCTTGTGGTTGTGCTCTCCTACGTCCCAGGGCTGGGCTGGTGGCTCAGTTGGCAATGATAATGACCCCAGCAGTTTTTCATTTCACGTTCTGGAGGTCTTGTGTGATTCCCCATTTTGTCAGCTATGTGCTTTTCCTTCTAAAGTGGGCCTGTGGACAGAGACACCCTCTGTCACCTTGGGTGTGACCCTGGTGTGTGTCTCAGCTCTGATGCGATGTATATTCCTCATCGTCCTCTCCTATGTCTTCATCGTGGCCGCCATATGGAGGATCCCCTCTGCAGAGGGCAGGCACAAGGCTTTCTCCACATGTGTGTCGCACCTCACTGTGGTCATCATTGTGCACTATGGCTTTGCCTCCATTATCTGCCTCAAGCCCAAGGGCCCCCATTCTATGTACTGTACCACCCTGATGGCCACCACCTATACATACAGTCTTCACTCTTTCTCAGCCCGATCATTTTTAGCCTCAGGAATAAGGAGTTCAAGAACGCCATGTCGAAAAGCTCATCTTTTCATATGTATGTTAGCCCTCTGGATGTATTCTTTGAAAAATTTTCTTCTTGTGCCTTCCACCCATTTCTTAATTGGGTTGTTTGTGTTTTGGTGTTGAGGTTGATAGATTTTTAAA
>NW_027532171.1:169853-178666 GCF_008692635.1 Crocuta crocuta | reverse complement strand
TGTACCAGTTTACATTCCCACCAACAGTGTAGGAGGGTGCCTGAAGAAACAAATTCTTAACTATAGAGAACATACTAATGATTACCAGAAGGGAGGTCGCTGGGGATATGAGTTAAATAGGTGATGGGGATTAAGGAGTGCATTTGTTGTGATGAGCACTGGGTGCTGTATGGAAGTGCTGAATCACCATATTGTACACCTGAAAGTAATATTACATTGTGTGTTAAGTATCTTGAATTTAAATAAAAACTTAAAAATGTATTTTAAATATGTTATCCTAATTGTATAAAATACAATTTCAATAGGGAATATAACTCTTTCAAGATTCAAAAATTAGATAGTAGTTCTTCCTTGCATATATAATCCCTTAGTGGCAATCTATTAATTCAAAGAAAAGGAATCTGTAGGGTCACCAGGGTGGCTCAGTCGTTTAAGCTTCCGACTTTGGCTCAGATCATAATCTCACGGTTTGTCAGTTCGTGTCCCATATTGGGCTCTGTGATAACAGAGCAAAGCCTGCTTCAGATTCTGTGTCTCTCTGTCTCTCTGCCCCTCCCCCATTCTCTCTCTCTCTCTCTCTCACTCTCTCAAAAATAAATATTTTTAAAAAACCATTTATTTTTCATAATGAGTCCAGCATTTGTCCTCAAAATTTTTAAAAATTCACTTTGCTTCACTGAATATCACATACTATTTCGTATACATAGAGTTATTGGACATCAGATACTTTTTCTTCCACATCTTTGCACTTTGCATCATACGTCTTATCTTCTGATTTAAGCTCTTCCAATACTGACAGTAAACATATTCCTCCATGGAGAATTTACTTTTCCTACCGACTTGTATTTGTTTTGCAGTTTTCAGGATTGCTACAAGACCAGGAATGTATATANTCTGGTACTCAACTGGCCAGGAACAGTGTTTTTGGAAGCTCTCAAAATAACTGAAAAATTAAGAGAGTTTAGTTTAGTCCTCATAGTTTAGTAAAGAATAACTTTTACTGTATGAACACAGTGAATTGTAAAAATCCTAAGTATGTTTTATTTTCAAAAAATATTATATAATATTAAGTATTTAGTAGGCATAATATGTTATATACCATGATGAAATTTTTTAAACATTTTTTAATTTTTAAAGTTTATTTATTTTTGAGAGACAGAGAGAAAAAGAGCATGAATGGGGGAGGAGCAGAGAGGGAGACACAGAATCTGAAGCAGGCTCCAGACTCTGAGCTGTCAGCACAGAGCCCAAAGTGGGGCTCATACTCACGAACCATGATATCATGACCTAAGCCAAAACCAGACACTTAACCAATTGAGCCACCCAGGCTCCCCTTAAAGATTATTAACTAGAAGATATGGGTTATTCTGGGCTGGGGCAGGAAAAGTACAAGATGAATCTAAATATTTTGTTGTCCTGGAAAGTCAGGATGTGCTGAAGGAATCATGGGGACATGTTACAAGGTCATAAGATTCCAGTTGGAAGTGATTTCTACTGGCCAAGGCAGAGAACGTCTTAAAATCTTTAAAAATAAAATTTCAAAATAAATATAGTAATAGATTATAAACTGATTGAATAAATTAAGGATCCATGAGTCTGCTTGTTTATAAATAAATGAAAAATAAAGAAATTCTGCTTCTTTGTAGTAGAAGGTCAGCTAATAAATACAAAAGAAATTTGGAGTTAGAAAATTACTATCAATAAGCTAGGGGGTCAGAGTGCCTAAAATGAACAAATCAGGAGACTATAGATGCTGGCGAGGATGTGGAGAAACGGGCACCCTCCTACACTGTTGGTGGGAATCTAAACTGGGTGCTGCCCCTCTGGAAAGCAGTGTGGAGATTCCTCAAAAAATTAACAGTAGAACTACCCTATGACCCAGTAGTAGAACTGCTAGGAATTTACCCAAGGGATACAGGAGTGCTGGTGCATAGGGGCACATGGACCCCAATGTTCATAGCAGCACTCTCAGCAAGAGCCAAAACATGGAAAGAGCCTAAGTGCCCATCAACAGACGAATGGATCAAGAAGATGTGGTTTATCTATACAATGGAATACTCCATGGCAATGAGAAAGAATGAAATCTGGCCATGTGTAGCAACACGGATGGACCTTGAGGGTGTTATGCTGAGCGAAATAGGTCAGGCAAAGAAGGACAGATGCCATATGTATGCACATATAGGTGGATTAGGAGGAAATTAACGGAGGATCATGGGGGAGGAGAAGGGAAAAAATAGTTGGAGAGAGGGAGGGAGGCAAACCATGAGAGGCTCTTGAATGCTGAGAACAAACTTAGGGTTGATGGGGGTGGGGGGGAAGGGAAGGGGTGTTATGGGCATGGAGGAGGGCACTTGTTGGGATGAGCACTGGGTGTTATAAGTAAATCAACTTGACAATAAACTAAGGAAAAAAATTAAAAAATATGAGACTGCCTTTGCAATGAAGCGGTAGACAGAGACTGAAAGAATTTGGAGGACTATGATAGGAAGAAACCTAAACCACCTTGGACAGACTGTTAGTAGAACTCTGGACTTTAAGGACACTGCCAGTGAGGATTTAGAAGGGAATAAGGGACGTGTTATTGGAAACTGCAGGAAAGAGGATACTTGTTATGAAATGGCAAAAATCTTAGGAAAATTGGCTCTTGTGATTAGGTTGAAAGCAGACCTTGGAAGTCATGAACTGGGATAGACCGCTAAGGAGTTTTCCTATGAAAGTACTGATGGTGCCACTGGATTTTTTCCCCCTGTCACTAACACTGAAATGTGGAAAGAGAGGTAATTGAGGGAAGTACTGATACACACAAAAGAAAATACTCGGTGGTTTTCAAAATTTTCAGCTTCTCAGGCATTGTCATCATGTTCACAATGAGAACAAAGCTTCATTTCCCTCAGCATCAACCTGAGGAGGCACCACTGTGGCTTTAGGACAACTTGGGGCCACATCAATAGTGAGGGAGAACTTCCTGTGTGTGGCCCTGATTGCTGGAGAGGGAACTATGTTGTGCCTTGTACCTGAATTTTGCCCCAGTGTTTTGAGGACATGGCTGTGGCATTGGCCCAGGAAGAGTGGGCCCTGCTAGACACATCCTGGAGAAAGCTGCACAGAGATGATGATGGAGAACATCAGTCACCTGGTCTCCTTGGGAAGTCCAATATCTCTAGATTTAGAGTAATCGACCATGAAGGAGCTGTCTGTTGTGCCCAGGACATGAAGATAGAGGAATTCCAGACAAGGAAGAGGGGTTCCCCTGGATCTACTGATCTCAACAATACTCGGATGGGAGTTCAAGGTGAGTGGACACAGCCAGGCAGCTCAAGAGGTCCTAGTACAGGGGAAGAAATAGTGCTGCTTTAAAAAAAAATCCAGTATAGTTAATATACAGTGTTATATTTCAGGTATACAACATATTAATTCAACAATTCTATATATTACTCAGTGTTCATCAAGATAAGTGTATTTTTAATCTCCCTCACCTATTTCTCCCATCCTTTGAACCACCTCCACTCTGGTAGCCACTAATTTGTTGTCCATAGTTAAGAGATTTTGTTTGTTTTAATTTTTTAAATGGTTTTTAATTTTTTTGACACAGAGAGAGAGAGAGACAGAGAGAGAGAGAGAGACAGAGCGTGAGCAGGGGAGGGGCAGAGGAAGGTGGACACACAGAATCCGAAGCAGGCTCCAGGCTCTGAGCTGTCAGCAGAGCCCGATGTGGGGCTCAAACTCATGAACCTTGAGATCATGACCTGAGCCGGAATTGGCCGCTTAACTGACTGAGCCACTCAGGCACCTGGAGACAGTTTTTTGTTGTTGTTGTTGTGTTTGCCTCTTTTTCTTTTGTTCCTGTGTTTTGTTTCTTAAATTGTACATATGACTGAAATCGTATGGTATTTGTCTTTCTCTGACTATTTCACTTAGCATTATACTCTCTAGATCCATACATATTGTTGCAAATATCAAGATTTCATAATTTTTTATGGATACTTGGGCTGCTCCAATAGTTTGGCTATTGTAAAGAATACTGCAGCAAACAAGAGTGCATGTCTCTTTTTGAATTAGTATTTTCATATTTTTTGGTAAATACCAAGTAGTGGAATTACTCAATCATATGGTAGTCAATTTTTAATTTTCTGAGAAATTTCTATACTGTCATCCACAGTGGCTGCACCAGTTTGCATTCCCACCAACAGTGCATAAGGGTTTCTTTTTCTCCACATCCTCATCAACACTTGTTTCTTGTGGTTTTGATTTTAGCCATTTGACAGGTGTCAGGTGATATCTTGCTGTACTTTCAATTTGCATTTCCCTGATGTTAGTGATGTTGAACGTCTTTTCATGTGTCTGTTGGCTATCTGCATGTCTTTGGAGAAATGTCTATTCATGTCTTCTGTCCATTTTTAATTGGATTATTTGTTTTTTGGGTGGTGAGTTGTATAAGTTTCTTTATATATTTTAGATACAAATTCTTTATCAGTTATGTCATTTGCAAATATCTTCTCCCATTCAGTAGGTTGTCTTTTACTTTTGTTGGTTGTTTTCTTTGCTGTTCAGGTTTTTTTTATTAAGATTTTATTTTTAATTAATCTCTACACCCAACATAGGGCTTGAATTCACAACCCCAAGATCAAAAGTTAAATGCTCTACCGAACTAGCCAGGTGCTCCAGCTGTGCAGAAGCTTTATATTTCGATGTAGTCTCAATGGTTTACTTTTGTCTTTATTTCTCTTGCCTCAGAAGACATATCTAAAAAATGTTGCTACAGCCAATGCCAGAGAAATTGCCGCCTGTGCTCTCTTCTAGGATTTTTATGGTTTTAGGTCTCACATTGAGGTCCTTATTCCACTTTGAGTTTATTTTTGTATCTAGTGTAAGAAAGTGGTCCAGTTTCATTCTTCTTCATGAAGCTGTCTGATTTTCCCAGCATGATTTGTTGAAGAACCTTTTTCTCATTGATATTCTTGCCTCCTTTTTCAAAGATTAATTGGCCATATAATTGTGGGTTTATTTCTGGGCTTTCTATTTGGTTTCATTGATCTATGTGTCTCTTTTTGTGTCACTACCATATTGTTTTGATTACTACAGTCTTGTAGTATATGTTGCATATGTAGATTATGATACCTCCAGTTTTGTTCTTCTTTTTCAAGCTTGCTTTGGGTATTCAGGGTTTCTGTGCTTCCATGCAAATGTTAGGAGTGTTTGTTCTAGTTCTGTGAAAAAAGCTGTTGGTATTTTGATAGGTATTCATTAACTGTGTAGATTGCTTTGGGTTGTATGGACATGTTAAAAATATTTGTTCTTCCAACCTATGAGCATGGAATATGTTTCCATTTGTTTGTGTTGTCTTCGATTTCTTTCATCAGTTCTTTTATAGTTTTCAGAGTACAGATTTTTCACCTGCTTCATTAAGTTTATTTCTAGGCATTTTATCATTTTGGGTGCAAGTGTAAATGGGATTGTTTTCTCAATTTCTCTTTCTGATGCTTCATTATTAGTGCAAAGAAATGCAACAGATTTCTGAATATTGATTTTGTATCTTGCAACTTTACTGAATTCATTTATCAGTTCTAGTAGTTTTGGGTGGAGTCTCTAGGGTTTTCTGTATGTGTCATCTGCAAATAGTGACAGTTTTACTTTTTCCTTGCCAATTTGGATGCCTCTTATTTCTCTTTGTTGTCTGACTACTCTGGCTAAGTCTTCCAGTACTATGTTGAATATCTTGTTCCTGCCCTTAGGGGAAAAGTACTCAGTTTTTCCCCATTGAGGATGATGTTAGCTGCGGGTTTTTCATATATGTCCTTTATTACGTTGAGGTATGTTCCCTCTAAACTTATTTTTTGAGGGTTTTTATCATGAGTGGATATTGTACTTTGCCAAATACTTTTTCTGCATCTATTGAAATGATTTATTATTTTTATCTTTTCTCTTGTTGATGTGATGTATCACATTGATTGATTTGTGAATATTGAACCAGAAACAATGCTGCTTAAGTCCCCAGACAACTCCCTTGTAAAGGACCATTGGGGCTTGGCTCTCAATCCCCTAGCAGGTTTGGAAAAGATCTTTGTGATGTGATGATTCTCATAAGCTCTTTTAGGGACTCAAGCATTTTTAGTATCTCCACCATTGCCTCTTCTTGTTTTGAGTGTTTGAAAATGCCTTACCTCAGTTCTTGAGCCAGGGAACTTACATAACTCCTCCTTCAGCATCAGATTGGTCCTCTTCAACTTTTTGTAAGTGTCTGTAATGCTCAATATATGTAAAAACCCTTTCTCTAGCCTGGCGTTCTCTAAAGATGTCTTAATCTTTGCATACTCCTTTTAAGCAGTGCTAAACTTGTCAATGAGATGAGACTTCTTCTCAGTCTGTGCAGCCAGTGTTTCTGCAAGCTGCTTTTCATGTCTTACATAAAGTTGACTTCTAACAGAACAAGTCTGAATTATAAATAAGAGACCCATCAATAAGTCAATGACAGGCAGACGCTACTGTCTCCCACTGGAGGCTATGGAAATTGAGTCATGTACTCAGGCCATTGGACAGCAGCCTTACTACCATCACCTCACCCAGCTTTCCAAAGATCAGCCCAAAGCCAAACTCCAGAGGATCACAGCCCCATCCTGGTGCTGATCCACTACAGGGCTTTACCCAGTAACTGTGGATCCATCAGTCACAATAAAACCTGAGGAACACCCCAACATCCTGCCTAGAACCCAACCAGCAGCTGGCAGCTTAGATTGGTCAGTCTAGACTGGTTCATGGTATGAGTGACTTGTAAATAAAATGTGCTTTTCTCAATTATTGTCTAATGGTTCTCCTTTTCATCTCATTTTTGCATCAATGTAAAATTAAAATATCGTGAAATGTGCCAATCTTAAGTATATGTTTTAGCAAATTGTTAAAATCTTATATCCTCCCCAACACTACTCAACAAATCTATCAATATATGGATCATGTTCATTAGCACAGAATATAATCCCCTCTAGTTTTTCAATCAATATCCACCTACCCTCATCATTTACAACCTCTGTTTTGATTTCTGTTCACATAAATCACTTTTGCAGATTCTTGAAATCCATAAAAATGAAATAAATCACAATGTACCCTTTCATGCCTGCCTCTTTTGCTCAAAATGTTTTTGAGATGCATCCATGTTTTTAATGTAGATAAGCAGTTCAGTTGTTTGTATGGCTATGGTATTTGGCCTTGTATGAATGTATCACAAAATATTTACCCATTCTCTTACTGATGGAAATTTGAGTTGCTTCAAGTGTAGAGAATATGAAAATCAATGCATAGGTTCCTTTTTTTAATAAACATGTGATTTTATTCCCTTGGATGAATACCTGGGAGTAGAAATGCTGGGTAGGTGGATGCTAAATTCTTTTGTAAACTTTGGAAACAGCTTTATTGAGGTATAATTTACATGTCATAATTTTACCCATTTAAACATGTAATTCATGGTTTTTTTGATAAATGTACAGAATTGTGCACCCATCACAGTCCAATTTTAGAATAATTTCATCCACCCCAAAAAGATCCCTCAAACTTTCTTTATTGTCTGCATTTGACAACGTCAGTCTACCTCTCCTTGACATGCTTCCATTACTTGGTTTCCAGCTGACTACATTCTTTTTTTTATTTTTTTATTTTTATTTAANCTTCCTCTCCCCCTTGTTCCTCAGTTAAGTTCCTCCTAATCCTCCTATACGTGCAAACGTATGATATTTGTCCTTCTCTGCCTGACCTATTTCTAATGTTTGTTTTGTTTTTCTTTCTGACTTCACTGGGCTTTCCTCTTCTGCCTCATTGCTGGTTGCCATTTTTTCTCCCAAACCTCTCAGCATTAGTTTTGACTGAGGATGTAGTTACTACTTGGACCACTTTTCTTCCTCGGCAACTCATCCCCTTGGTGACTTTATCCAGTCTCTTGGCTTTAAATGTTATCTGTACTATCATGACTTCTACATTTATTTATCCTTTCCAAACCCTTCCATATAGTGCAGATTTACACCCAGATAGCCACCTCCACAGGTGTACGTGGGCATCTAATGTGTCAAAACTAAACAAGACTTCTCCCCAAACCTGCTCTCCCTCAGTCTCCCCTTTTCCATGAAGCAACTCCATCCTGAAAGGTGTTCAGGCCTTAGAATTTTGGTCTTTCTTGACATCTTCCAGTATGTACATCTCGACTCCCTTCACCCCAAGCTTCAGAATATCCACATCTGACCACTTCTTTGCCTCCGACTATTCTTCCTGGTCAGTCACCATCCCATTTTGAGAAGATAACTGGCTGCTTCTAACCAAGCTCCTTATCCTGCCCCTGCCCCAAAGTCTATTCTCTACACAGCACCAGAGGATCCAGTCAGGTCACTCAATCTCCTGAAGATTTCCACCCATCAGCTACAAGCCAAAATGCACACATTACCCGTGAGTCCTACACGATCTGACCTCTGGTTACTCCATAGCTGGGCACTTCCTCCACTCCAGCCTCACAGGCTTTCTGTTCCTGGAGAGCACCAAGATGCTCCTGCCCCAGGGCTTGGCATTTGTTTTTCCCTTTGCTTTGAATACCTGACCCCTGACACCCACATTGTGGTCTCCCTCCTTCCCTTCAGATCTCTGCTCAGAAATCTCCTTGGGGGCACTTGGGTGGATCAATCAATCTGTTAAGCACCCAAACCTTGGTTTCGGCTCAGGTCATCATCTCATGGTTTGTGAGTGTAGGTCCCACATTGGGCTCTGCACTGACAGTGTAGAGCCTGCTTGGGATTCTCTCTCTCTCTCTCTCTCAAAATAAATAAATAAACTTTTAAAAA
>NW_027532171.1:167656-169780 GCF_008692635.1 Crocuta crocuta | reverse complement strand
AAATACCCATTACAAAATAAGCACACAACAAATGCATTTTGAAATAATGACTGAATTACACAAGATTAAAAAAAGTATTTTATTATTTTTATTTAATAATTCTGTGAGTTGGTCCAAATCTGCATGTGGACACACATGTTACCATTTTCCAGCCACTACTTAGTNTTCCCTGGGAAATATCTATAAATTTAGAATGTGTAAAGAGTAAAAAAAAGAATAAGGGAAAATCTAAAAATAAAATAAGTAATGAAGTATACCTACTGGCCATGGAACCTCATCTTGGGGCTACTTGTGGTAGATGATTTATGAGACAGTAATAATCTGTTTCTTCTGTGTCTCCTATCTAAGTGTAATAAATGTGTGTACATGGATGTACATTTGACCAACATGGGAAGTCACAGCCCTGGAAATCTTGTCACTATCTGCTTCTGCTTCCTCCAGGTTTGACCTCTTGCAAAATTTACAATCAGGTTCAGTCCTTGGGAATTTTCTAGGAATGACTGTTTTTTCCTGCTACAGAACTCAGAGATTAAAGCCACTTGGGTCATCCTCATGCATAAGGCACAGGCTGTGGATTGGAGTTCCCACAAGGACATTTTGCTGTACCCATGTGTTGAGGGAGGTCATCGAGAGGACGTGACCATTGGTTGACCTGTGAATTGGCCCCAGCAATCAGCAGTTCCTTACCCTTTCCCCTATCCTTGGAATGTCAGTTCTGTTTGCCTTCCCTAGAAGCTATTCCAAGGACACAGCCTTGAGATAATTATGTGGTGTTGAGACTATCATGACATGTGGTCTCCTAACATCAAGACATATAAGCAACGAAACCCAAGTTAAGACCTCTATATAAACAAGATTTGGCAAGTGGGTGCAGAGATCTACTTGTCTTGTGACTGCCAAAGGCAAGCCTCATATTAAAGTTTCCTTGCTTATTAAACCTGCCACTTACCAACCTGGAGTATGCTGCCTCTTTCTTCAGTCTCCCTCTATCCTTTGAGTTTCAGATTATGCCTGGGTGTCACAGACTTTGAGTCTGGAGTTCTCTCTTGCTCAGCAGAAGAGGGGATGCAGAATTGAATATGAGAGAGGTTAATGTCCTGGAGGAGACAGAGCCCCGAGTAAGGGTCCTTTCTCGATATTTATTATGATCGGATGGCTTAAATACATGATGGAAGTGCAGAAAGAAACAATAAAACAGTAACCATTAACTCGTGTGTGAGAAAAAAGGGGTTTTTAAAGATATGCAGTGTTAGGAGTTAGGATCAAGACAAATAAAAATCTTGGTGCCAAGCAGATGAACGTTTACTGCAGGCATCAGGCACCATATCTGTGTATCTTAACTTTTCTAGGGTATAAGACAGATAGCACATGCTACCTCAGGGTTAACAAGGCATTTTTCTCACTAATTAGCCCTGGGCACTTTTGCCCTGCCGTAGGGGCTTTCCACCTCTATTTGTTCCCGGATGCTTTTGTCCTGTGGAAGTGGCTTTCTGCTCTATGCTTTGTTATACCCTGGGTGCTTTTGGCCTGTGGTGACTTTTTGACCTAAGCCTTGTTAACCCATTGGTGCAAGCTCAGAGAATTCTTAAACTTGTTCCCCACACCTGGGAAGCTTCCAAAGTGCCTACAAACCAATACTCTAGCTTCAGGATGAGTACTCTGGAACTTATTCAAACTTTACTTGTTGGTAAAGGCCTTGTCACACTCAGTACATACATAGGGTTTTTCTCCTGTGTGAATCCACTGATGCTTTTGAAGCTAGCATTTACTTGGCAAAGATTTCCTACAGTCACCACATTCATAAGGTTTCTCCCCAGTACTTTACCATATTGATTAGGTTCATAGAATTTCTCACCTGTATGAGAATTAACACAATTAGTATAAGGAAAACTATGAGTACAATTTTGTGAACTAAGTGTTGGCTCGTAAATTATTTTTCCAAGTACTTACATTCATAATTTCTCTTATTCAATGTGTTCTTATGAAGAAAGCAACATGACTCAAAGGTCTGTTTTAGTTTTCCTTATATTTTTCTATCTGGCCATCTTCTTCCCACAGTTTTCTTTTCTTTTCTTTCTTTTTTTTTTAACAAATATTTTATTGTCAAGTTGGTTTCCATATAAC
>NW_027532171.1:165293-167615 GCF_008692635.1 Crocuta crocuta | reverse complement strand
ACATGTGCTCCTATGCCTCAGCACTCCTGTATCCCTTGGGTAAATTCCTAGCAGTGCTATTGCTGGGTCCTAGGGGAGTTCTATTGTTAGTTTCCTGAGGAACCTCCACACTGTTTTCCAGAGGGGCTGCACCAGTTTACATTCCCACCACCAGTGTAGGAGGGTGCCCGTTTCTCCACTTCCTCGCCAGCATCTAGAGTCCTCTGATTCTTGCCACGGTTTTCTATTAATAATGTAAACAATGAATAGTTCCTTTGAATTCACCCACTACTTCACTGTGAAATAAGGATTTTAAAGAAATCCTGTTATAGGATTTCAATCCTATGCTTCCCTCCTAAAAAAAGAGAAAAGAACATGAAATTGAAACATAGAATAATTAACCAAATATAGATGAGCTCTGTGCAACTGATCCAGATTGGATAGAGGGACATCAGGTGATGATGATGATGATGATGATGATGATAGTTATAGGAAACACTCCTATGGTTTCTGCTATGTGCTATGTACTTATACAGCATTTAGGACACACCAGGCACTATTCTGAGTGATACATATGTACATACACACATACATTCATACATGCCTTTAAACTCATTTAATCCTCACAATAATCATCTATGTTAGATATTATTATACATGTTTATAGGAAAGAATAAAGTTCACGGGGCGCCTGGGTGGCTTAGTCGGTTAAGCGTCTGACTTTCGCTTAGGTCNATTTTTCAAGAAGAGCATGGGTAATACATAAGAGAGATTAGATTTAAACTAAGGCAGCATGTCTCCACTTACATAGACTATCTGATACCCAGTTAGGTAAGCCTCAGCTTTACCCTAAGTAATAGATTAAGTTATACATTAAGTTACCTAAAAGGGCAAATGACTAATAGTTCAAAGATTTGTATAGAAGATGAAGTATAGTAGGTCTTTAATATTAATAGAATTAATAAATTATACTATTATCCAATTCTACCAAATTTTAAGATACTGATTATGATTGGATCACAAAATCCAGTTTTGTTCTCTTTTACAAAGTCAGCCTAGGTGTGCCTTGGTGGCTCACTCAGTTAAGTGTCTGACTCTTGGTTTTGGCTCAGGTCATGATCTCACAGTTTTGTGAGTTTGAGCCACACATTGGGCTGTGTGCTAGCAGCACAGAGCTTGCTTGGGATTCTCTTGCTCCCCTTTTCTCTGTGCCTCCCCCACTTGTACTGTCTCTGTCTCTCTCAAAAATAAATAAATCAACTTAAAAAAATCAGGCTAAAATACTGGAATCTAGTGCTTTGTCTTGTCCCCCCAAACTTCACCTTTCTTCCACTCTTATATTGTACTCCTTATATCCCCAAAACCCCTTTCCTTTATTTTGTAGATCATAAACATGCCAATTCACAGGCATGGATTGGGAACTTTTTCCAACTTTTTACTACATTCAGTGTATAAATACAAAACTTACTAGAGTGGACAATATTTAGTTAACAACTACCAATCTTCAATGTAAAAAGTTCATGCCTATGCTGAAAATAATTCTTTAACACTCTGAGCCCACAGACTTAAAGCAGTACAAAAATGGAGGCACCAGTCTGGGGAAAAAAAGCTATAAATGTGAGTTTGCATTCTACTAGTCATGAAAATTTCCTCAAAAAATCCGGTTTATTCCCAAATCCAATAATTATTCACACTCTTCTTCCATTAATCTTGCTTTTTCTGCTCCTTTGTGCCAGTTCAAAATTTACAGGTGATTCATGGATCAGTTAAGAGCCCTATGCTCTAAAAATTAACTCACAACCTCACCACACCTCTAGGAAGACATTGTTTTCTCTGAATTTTAAGAGCAGACACTATCTATAGTATCCACTTTTTTTTTTCTGAGAGGGGGGAGAGAGAGAGACAGAGAGAGAGAGCAGGGGAGGGTCAGGGAGAGAGGGAGACACAGAATCCAAAGCAGACTCCAGGTTCTGAGCTGTCAGCACAGAGCACGACGTGGGGCTCGAACCCACCAACCATGAGATCACGATCTGAGCCGAAGTTGGAAGCTTAACGGACTGAGCCACCCAGACAACCCTATGCTATCTACTTTGATGCCTTTTTAGTAAGAGCTGTCCACTTTACTGGAATGATCACTGAACAAAGGCTAAATTCTTTTTTGTCTTTAAGCCATGGTTTCCCTTACCACTAACATTCTGTTTCTTTGAATTCTTTTTGACACACTTAAAAAACACCCACTGAAACAAAACATTCTGATTTGCCTATCTCCACAAAACCAATAATTTCAATACTTGAATCTGTTTCTCCATTTTTCTGTTAGAAAATTTAAGAATAAAATACTGT
>NW_027532171.1:142268-165234 GCF_008692635.1 Crocuta crocuta | reverse complement strand
TACTGTGCTTGCTCTTATTCTTAAAGATTTGAAAAAGGATCTAGGATATAAATGATCATATACCACACAACTTAAAAACATATCTTTATATCAATGTTTCTGGAAGGAATCTAAGAAATGGTTAACACTCCCAGTCCCTGGGAAAGGGAACTGGGGAACACTCCTTGCCCTGGGAAAGGGGACTGAAGATAAAGGTGGAAGTGAGATTTTTCACTGTGTACTCTTTCACATTTCTTGAATTTCAAACCTTGTGAATGTATTACCTCTCCAAAAAGTTTAAATTAAAAAATAAAGGGGAATAGGTTCTATTTGTTCTGAGTTTCTGTGGGATGGGGATGAGGAAAGGAAAATAATATTAGGTGCTGGATTAATTAAGGAACTAATTTTATGGAACGATTGAAACCTTTATCTAAGTGGTCAGAGCCCTAAATAATCAATAGCCTAGATGGAGAAAGGAATTTCACATGTAGGAAACATTAAGCAAACTGAAGTCAGGCATAAGGTGTGGATGATATGTAGATATAAGGTTAAACTGGAAATATGTTTCCTGTTGTCACTGAGAGGAATGCTATGTAATAGGGAATAACTTCAATTTTATTTCATAAAGCTAGTATGAGATGAATGTCGTGGTTCAGGTCATGAAATCCGTTAATAGTATCTAAAATGAATTTGTTGAGGCGCCTGGGTGGCTCAGTGGTTAAATGTCTCACTTTGGCTCAGGTCACAATCTCGTGGTTCATGTGTTCAAGCCCCACACTGGGCTCTGCGCTGACATTGCAGAACCTGCTTCAGATACTCTCTCTCTCTGCCCCTTCCCTGACCAATCTCTCTCTCTCTCTCTCTCTCTCTCTCTCAAAAATAAATAAACGTTTAAAAATAAATAAAATGAATTTGTTAGAAACTGGAATTAGATAATTCCATTAAGGACAGAATAATTCAAACACGATAAAATATAAACTTGGTTTAAGTTGACATAGATGTGACTTAAGAAAAGGCATTTAAATGGCACTTTCAGAAAGATAAAAAAAGGGTAGGAATTTCAGAGTGTAGAATTTAGAAGGGGAGATGATTGTTTTGATTTGGGCAATGATGACTCCAGCTACTATACTGAGAATGAGAGAACTGAATAGCTGTGAGAAATGTCATTTCACACAGGTAACTATGGTCCTGCAGTACAGTTGTCGTAATGCAAGGACTAAAGGTATCACTATATGAGTCAATAGAATAGGAAACTAGACTTCTGAGGAAGACGGTGGAGTAGAAGGATCCTAGGATCAACTTGTCCCACAGATACACTTAGATAATACCCACATTAGTGTAAATAACCCAGAAAACACCCCAGAGACTGGCAGAACAGACTCACAGTTAAATGTAGAGACAGGCCACATCAAAGAAGGCAGGAAGGGTGGAGATATGGTTGGTAGCTAAATGGACCTGCGGGATTGTCCCTGGATGCAGAGATGAGGAGGAGCAGAACCCACACCAGGTACACTAGGCATGGGGGACCCACACTGGGAAGACAAATCCCTGTAACATTTGGCTTTGAAAACCAGATGGGCCTGGTTTTATGAATTTTTACAATCAGTGGGGTGTAACACCCGGAACTTTAAAAATCAGAAGGTAGGCTCTGGGAGAGCCACAGGGTGAGAGGAAACTGAGTTCTTGCACTTGAAGAGACAGCACAACAAACAGCCTCACTGAGATACAGCACAGAAGCAGCAGGTTGAGAAATGCCTATGTATACAGTAAGAGATTTACTTAATAATCTCAGAATGTGTGCTGGAGGATCAGGGATCTTTGAGAGATTTCTCCAAAAGCAAAAGAGCTGGAAGGAACCGTTTTCCTCCCCCAGTTCCTAGACTAGATACACAGACACCTGCAGGAACGAGGCCAGCGTGAACACTCTCCGTCTAGCTTGCAAACAGCAGGCCCTGCCTCCATGCATTTCTGTGGCTCTTCCTCCTCCAACTCCGTCGCACTCAGCGGAAGTTTCTCCAGGTGGCCACAGGTCCCCTCAGGTGGCAGATCAGTGGGGACCTTGCTGATGGGCTCTGCGTGCCCCACCCCCACATTGTCCTGTGAACATGGCCTCCAACACACCCTTGGTAGGAGTCCATAAAAAGTCTGTATCACAAGCCTGGCAGTGTGCGAGCAGCCCTGACAGGGCCAGCAGAACTCCAAAGTAACTGCTAATCCAAGGAAAGAGGAAGATAATCACAAATACCAGTCCAACTACAGCACCAGCAGTGGGCTGGAGGCAGACATTTGGTCTGACCGCGGGCCCTGCTGACCAATGAAAGCCTCTCAGAGGACAACATAGGGAAAGGGCCAGGCAGTTTGGTGCTGCTGCAGCTCTAGCAAACACATGGCCTGATTCAACTCAAGCCTAAGGCAGCTCCAGACTGGCCCACTAACAACAGAAGGACCAAACCCTTTGCACAACAGATAACAGGACTGAAGGCAAATTCAGCTTGGCCACAAGAGCAGGGCACACACAACACACATAGGAAACACCCCTTGAAGTGCCAGGTTCTGGTGAACAAGGGACATTGAACTGCAGGGCTCTGCATTGAACTACAAGACCTCTTCTTCATAAGGCCACTACTTTCAAGAGTGGGAGATAGAGCAGATTTTCCTAACACATAGAAACAGATACTGAGAGTTATAAAAAGATGAAGACACAAAGGAATATGTTCCAAATGAAAGAACAGAATAAGATCACAGCAAGAGAGCTAAACAAAACAGAGATAAGTGATGTGTCTGATAGAGAATCTAAAATAATAGTCATAAAGATACTCACTGGACTTGAGAAAAGAATGGGGGAACTTGGTGAATCTCTCAACAAAGAGATAATAAAACATAAAAAACAATGAAATGAAGAACTAAATAACTGAAACTAAAAATACACTAGAGGAAATAAAACAGTAGACTAGAGGAAGCAGAATAATGAATCAGCAACCTGGAGGACAGAGAAATGGAAAGTAATATAAAGTCGAACAGGAGAGAGAAAAAAGAATTACAAAAAATGAAAATAGGTTGAGAACTCAGCAACACCATCAAGTGAAATAACATCCCATTATAGGGATCTCAGAAGGAGAAGAGAGATAAAAAGAGGGCAGAAAATGTATTTAAAGAAATAATAGCTGAAAACTTCCTTAATCTGAGGAAGGAAACGGAAATCCAGTTCCAGGAGGCACAGAGATCCCCCCAACAAAATCATCCTAAGAAGGTCCACTCCAAGACACATAGTAATTAAAATGGCAAAAAGTGGTGATAAAGAGAGAATTTTAAAAGCAGCAAGATAAAATAAGACAGCATTACAGAAACTTTGCAAACCAGAAGGGAGGGGGCATAATATATTCAAAGTGCTGAAAGAAAAAAACCTGAAACTAAGAACACTCTATCCATCAAGGCTATCATTCAGAATAGCAGAGATAAAAAGTTACCAGACAAACAAAAATTAAAGGAATTCATCACCACTAAACCAGCCCTACAAGAAATGTTAAAGGGAGTGGAAAGGGAAGATCATAAGCAGGAGTATGAAAAGTAGGAAGCACAAAAGCAGTAGAATTAAGTATATCTATAAAAATCAGTCAAGGCATTCACAAAATAAAAGGATGTAAAATATGACACTGTATGCCTAAAACGTGGGAAGAACAAGAGTAAAAATTTAGTGCTTTTAGAATAGGTTCAAAATTAAGCAACTGTCAACTTAATATAGACTGCTATATGCACAAGGTGTTATATATAAACCTAATGGTAACCACAGTCAAAAACCAGTAACAGATATGGAAAAAATAAAGAGAAAGTAATCCAAGTATATAACTAATTTCAAGAAAGTAGGAGTTTCCAGTTACTTTGCAACATTGCCAACACTTGGTATGGTTGGTTTTTCTAATTCTACATTTTCCAATAGATATGTGGCGGTATCTGTTTTTAATATTTGTTTAATGACTGGGGCATTTTAATGATTGATGGCTCAGTCAATTTAGCATCTTGGTTTTGGCTCAGGTCATGATCTCACGGTTCCTGAGTTCAAGCCCCAAATCGGACTCTGCTCTGGTANATAAGATCACAGCAAGAGAGCTAAACAAAACAGAGATAAGTGATGTGTCTGATAGAGAATCTAAAATAATAGTCATAAAGATACTCACTGGACTTGAGAAAAGAATGGGGGAACTTGGTGAATCTCTCAACAAAGAGATAATAAAACATAAAAAACAATGAAATGAAGAACTAAATAACTGAAACTAAAAATACACTAGAGGAAATAAAACAGTAGACTAGAGGAAGCAGAATAATGAATCAGCAACCTGGAGGACAGAGAAATGGAAAGTAATATAAAGTCGAACAGGAGAGAGAAAAAAGAATTACAAAAAATGAAAATAGGTTGAGAACTCAGCAACACCATCAAGTGAAATAACATCCCATTATAGGGATCTCAGAAGGAGAAGAGAGATAAAAAGAGGGCAGAAAATGTATTTAAAGAAATAATAGCTGAAAACTTCCTTAATCTGAGGAAGGAAACGGAAATCCAGTTCCAGGAGGCACAGAGATCCCCCCAACAAAATCATCCTAAGAAGGTCCACTCCAAGACACATAGTAATTAAAATGGCAAAAAGTGGTGATAAAGAGAGAATTTTAAAAGCAGCAAGATAAAATAAGACAGCATTACAGAAACTTTGCAAACCAGAAGGGAGGGGGCATAATATATTCAAAGTGCTGAAAGAAAAAAACCTGAAACTAAGAACACTCTATCCATCAAGGCTATCATTCAGAATAGCAGAGATAAAAAGTTACCAGACAAACAAAAATTAAAGGAATTCATCACCACTAAACCAGCCCTACAAGAAATGTTAAAGGGAGTGGAAAGGGAAGATCATAAGCAGGAGTATGAAAAGTAGGAAGCACAAAAGCAGTAGAATTAAGTATATCTATAAAAATCAGTCAAGGCATTCACAAAATAAAAGGATGTAAAATATGACACTGTATGCCTAAAACGTGGGAAGAACAAGAGTAAAAATTTAGTGCTTTTAGAATAGGTTCAAAATTAAGCAACTGTCAACTTAATATAGACTGCTATATGCACAAGGTGTTATATATAAACCTAATGGTAACCACAGTCAAAAACCAGTAACAGATATGGAAAAAATAAAGAGAAAGTAATCCAAGTATATAACTAATTTCAAGAAAGTAGGAGTTTCCAGTTACTTTGCAACATTGCCAACACTTGGTATGGTTGGTTTTTCTAATTCTACATTTTCCAATAGATATGTGGCGGTATCTGTTTTTAATATTTGTTTAATGACTGGGGCATTTTAATGATTGATGGCTCAGTCAATTTAGCATCTTGGTTTTGGCTCAGGTCATGATCTCACGGTTCCTGAGTTCAAGCCCCAAATCGGACTCTGCTCTGGTAGTGCAGAGCCTGCTTGGGATTGTCTCTCTCTCTCTCTCTCTCTCTGGCCCTCCTCTGTTCATACACATTCTCTCTCTCTTTCAAAATACATAAATAATTTTTTTCCTAATGACTAATGATGTAGAGTATGTTTTCATGTGCTTATTTACTCTCTGCAAATATTCTTTGATAAAATGTCTGTGTACATTTTGTCCATTTAAAAAACTGGATTGTTTAAAAAAACTGGATTGGGGCACCTGGGTGGCTCAGTTGGTTGGGCGACTGACTTTGGCTCAGGTCATGATCTCACAGTATGGGAGTTCAAGACCCACGTTGGGCTCTGTGCTGACAGTTCAGAGCCAGAGGCTTGCTTCAGATTCTGTGTCTCCCTCTCTCATTTCCACTTATGCTCTTTCTCTCTCTCTCTCTCTCAAAAAATAAATAGAACATTAAAAAAAACCCAAAAAAACCCTGCATTGTTAACTTTCTTGAGTTCTGAGAATTTTTCATATGCTTTGCATACAAGTCCTTTATCATTAATGGAACTTGCAAATAGTTTCTCCCTGTCTGTGGCTTATCTTTTAAAGAACAAATGTTCTTAATTTTGATGAAACAGAATCTATCAATTTGTTTTTTTAATGGACCATATTTCTTTGTGTGTCACATTTAACAAATCTTTGCTTAACTCAAGGTCACAAATAATTTCCCTTAGGTTTTCTTATAGAAGTTTTATAATTTTAGGTTTTATCTTTAGGTCCAGGACCCATTTTGAATTAATTTTTGCATATAACATGAGGTATAGATGCAAGGTGTTATAATTTTTTGCACATGTATACCCAATTTTCAAAAACAGTATACTTTTTCAACAAAAATGGTACAAAATATAAAAAAGTATAACACTATACTTTTGCATCTTTGTCAAAATGGACACTGTCTTAGTTACTGCAGCCTTATAATAAGTCTTATAGCCAGGTAGTGTAAGTCAGCGAACTTTGTATCTCATATTCAAAGTTACTTGGCTATTGTGGATCTTTTAAATTTCCATATAAATTTTAGAATCAGCTTAGTCACTTTCTGCCAAAAAAAAAAGAAAACAAAAAAAAACTGGTGGGATTATAATTGGAATTGTGTTGCATGCCTAAACCAACTGGGGAAGAATTGACATTTTAACAATATTGTGTTTGCTGATTCATAAATGCAGTGTGTATCAGTTCATTGATTTAGATCTTAAGAATGTTTTTTTGATCTTAAAAATTTTTTAATGTTTATTTTTGAGAGAGAGAGAGAGAGAGAGACAGAATGTGAGTGGGGGAGAGGCAGAGGGTGAGGGAGACACAGAATCTGAAGCAGGCTCCTGGCTCTGAGCTGTCAGCACAGAGGCCAGCACAGGGCTCAAACTCACAAATAACCTGAGCCGAAGTCAGATGCTTAACCAACTAAGCCACCCAAGCACCCCATAGATCTTTTAGATTCTATAAGTTCTCTCATCAATGTTTTCTAGTTTTCGATATACAGATCTTACACATTTTTTTCAGATTTGTCCTAAGTAGCCAACATTTTTAATGCAATTATAAATGGTATTGTAACTAATATATACAAATACAATCAATTTTTGGTAAACTGATCTTGTGTTTTACAACTTTGCTAAACTCATTTATTAATTTGTGTAGCTTTTTATTATAGATTCCATAGGATTTTCTATAGAGACAAACATGCTTTACTTCACCTTTTCCAATTTGAATAGCTTTTATTTCTTTTTCTTACCCTATTGCACTGGTTAGGATTGTTAATACAGTATCAAATAGAAGGACATCCTCTTATCCTGAGAGAGGACATCTTTGACGTGTCTTGATGTTAGCGAGAAATCATACACTCTTTCACCACTTAGTGTGATGTTAGCTATAAGTTTTCATAGATGACCTTTATCAAGTTGAGGATGTTCCCTTCTCTTTCTAGTATATTGATTTTTTTAAAATCAGGAATGAGGGTTAGATGTCAAAAACTTCTTTCTTCATTGAAATGATGATATGGTTTACCTTTTTTGGTCTGTTAATCTGAGGAATTATATTGATTGCCTTTCAAATGCAAAACCAACACCTAATTCCTTTTTTTAGAGCTATATTAATCATTTATTAATCATTTTATAGTTTTGTGTACTTTTTCTCCATAACTACATTTTATGGGTCACATTGTTCTGAGGGGTCGCCACAATCAGTGACATTGGGCATCTTGTCATATGTCTGGATTGTCACAATTAGTGACATTGGTCATCTGGATGTCTTCTTTAGAGAAATGTCTGTTCATGTCTTCTGTCCACTTTTTAATTGGAATGTTTTTTGGGTGTTGAGTTTTATAAGTTCTTTATATATTTTGGATATTAACCCTTTCTCAGATGTGTCATTTGCAAGAATCTTCTCCCATTCTGAAAGTTGCCTTTTAGTTTTACTGATTATTTCCTTCATTGTGCAAAAGCTTTGTTTTTGAGAAATTTCTGATACATTATTTTTTCCATATTTTCCCTTGGCTCAGGAAACATATCTTGGAAGAAGTTGCTATGGCCAGTGTCAAAGAAGTTACTGCCTGTGTTTTCTTTTAGGATTTTTTTTTTTTTAACAAATAGTTTATTGTCAAGCTGGTTTCCATATAACACCCAGTGCTCATCCCCACAAGTGCCCTCCTCCATGCCCATCTCCCCGCTCCCACCCCACACCCATGAGTCCTCAGTTTGTTCTCAGCATTCAAGAGTCTCTCATGCCAACACCTAATTCCTAAGATAAATTCCACTTGGTCATAATATGTTATCCTTTATACACTTGTTGGATTCTATTTGCTAATTTTATTAAGAATTTTAACATCTGTGCTTATGAGGAATATAGGTCTCTAGTTCTCTTTGTTATTAGGTCACCTCTCTTATTCAAATANAGAATCAGCTTTTGGGTTTCATTGATTTTCTGTATTGCTTTTCTATTTTCTATTTAATTAACTTCTCTTGATCTTTCTTATTTTCTTTCTTCTTAGTTTTGGTTTGATTTGCTTTTAGTGTTCTAGTTTCATAAGATAGAAGACAATATGCAACTTTCTTTTCTAATATAGGTCTTTAGTACTTAAAATTTCCCTTTTATGTACTCCATCCCACAAAATTAGCTGCACTGCACAAAATTTAATATGTTGTATTTTCATTGTCACCTAGTCTAAAATACTTTCTAATTTCTTTTTTGAATTATTCTTTAATGCATGGTCATTTAGATGTGTATTATTTAGTTTTCAAATACATATGGATTTTGCAGATAATTTTCTTTTTAAAAGGTTTTTTGTGGGGCGCCTGGGTGGCTTAGTCGGTTAAGCGTCCGACTTTCGCTTTGGTCATGATCTCGCGGTCCGTGGGTTCGAGCCCCGCGTCGGGCTCTGTGCTGACTGCCAGTTCAGAGCCTGGAGCCTGTTTCGGAGTCTGTGACTACCTCTCTCTCTGACCCTCCCCTGCTCGCTCGCTCTCTCTCTCTCTCCTAGAAATAAATTTTTTTAAAAAAGGTTTTTTGTTAAATTTCAGCTAATTAACATACTGTGTAATATTAATTTTAGGTATACTATATAGTGATTCAATACTTCCATACAACACCTGGGGTTCATCCAAAACAGTGTACTTCCTAATGCCCATCACCTATTTAACCCATCCCCCCACCTCCCTCCCCTCTGGTAACCATCAGTTTGTTCTCTATACTTAAGACTCTGTTTCTTGGTTTGCCTCTCACTCTCTTTTTCCCCTTTGTTCATTTGTTTTGTTTCATAAATTCCACATATGAGTGAAATCATATGCTATGTGTCTTTCTCTGATTGTCATATTTCACTTAGCATTACGCTAGTCTCTAGCTCCAACCACATCATTACAAATGGAAAATGTTTATTCTTTGTTATGGCTGAGTAATATATATGTGTATATATATATCACTTCTTTATCCACTCATCAGTTGATGGACACTTTGGCTGTGCCCATTTTTCAATTGGATTATTCACTTTTTGGGTGTTGAGTATGATGAGTTCTTTATAGATTTTCGATACGAACCCTTTATCAGATATGTCATTTGAAAATATCTTCTCCTAATTCCACAGGCTGCCATTTAGTTTTGTTCATTGTTTCCTTCGCTGTGCAGAAGATTTTTATTTTGATTTAGTTCCAATAGTTTATTTTTGCTTTTGTTTCCCTTGCCTCATGAGATGTATCTAGAAAGAAGCTGCTATGGCCGATGTCAAAGAGGTAACTGCCTGAGTTCTCTTCTAGGATTCTTATGGTTTTCATTTCTGAGATTTAGGTCTTTAGCTCATTTTGAATTTATTTTAGTGTATGGTGTAAGAAAGTGGTCTGGTTTCATTATTTTGTATGTTGCTGTCCAGTTTTCCCAGCACCATTTGTTAAAGAGACTGTCTTTTTCCCATTCGATATTCTTTCCTGCTTTGTCAAAGATTAATTGACTATATAATCATGGGTTCATTTCTGGGTTTTCTATTCTGTTCTATTGATCTCTGTGTCTATTTTTGTGGCAGTACCATACTGTTTTGATCACTACAGCTTTGTAATATAACTTGAAGCCTGTAATCGTGGTACCTCCAACTTTGCTTTTCCTTTTCAAGATTGCTTTGGCTATTTAGGGTCTCTTGTGGTTCCATTCAAATCTTAGGGTTGTTTGTTACAGCTCTGAGAAAAATGCTGTTGGTATTTTGATAGGGATTGCATTAAATGTGTAGATTGCTTTGGGTAGTAGAGACATTTTTAACAGTATTTGTTCTTCCAGTACATGAGTATGGAAGGTTTTTTCATTTGTTTGTGTTGTCTTCAATTTCTTTCATCAGTGTTTTATAGTTTTCAGAGTACAGCTCTCACCTCTTTGGTTATGTTTATTCCTGGTATCTTATTGTTTTTGGTACAATTGTATGGGATTGATTCCTTAATTTCTCTTTCTGATACTTCATTATTAGTATATAGAAATGAAACAGACTTCTGTCTACTGATTTTATATCCTGCAACTTTACTGAATTCATTTATCAATTCTAGTAGGTTTATGATAGATTTTAGGATTTTCTCTATATAGTAACATATCATCTGCAAATGGTGACAGTTTTACTTCTTCCTTACCAATTTGGATGCCTTTCATTTCTGTTTGTTGTCTGATTGCTATGGCTAGGACTTCCAGTACTTTGTTGAATAAAAGAGGTAAAAGTAGTCATCTTTGTCTTGTTCCTGATATTAGAGAAAAGCTCTCAGTTTTTCCCCATTGAGTATGATGCTAGCTGTGGGTTTTTCCATATATGGCCTTTATTATGTTGAGGTACGTCCCCTCTAACCAGACTTTGTTGACAGTTTTCATCCTGAATGGATGCTGTCAAATGCTTTTCTGCATCTACTGAAATCATCATATGGTTCTTATCCTTTCTTTTATTAATGTGGTGTATCACATTGATCGATTTGTGAATATTGAACCACCCTTGCATCACAGGAATATATTCCACTCGATTGTGGTGAATGATTTTTTTAAATGTATTATTGGATTTGGTTTGCTAGTATTTTATTGAGCATTTTTGCATCCATGTTCATCAGGGATATTGGCTTGTATTTCTCTTTTTAGTGGAGGCTTTATCTGGTTTTTGTATTAGGGTAATGCTGGCCCATGGAATGAATTTGAAAGTTTTCCTTCCTCTTCTATTTTTTTGGAATAGTTTGAGAATAGGTATTAACTCTTCTTAAAATGTTTGGTAGAGTAGCTTAGTCAGTTAAGCATCCAACTTTGGCTCAGGTCATGATCTCATGGTTTGTGAGTTCAAGCCCTGCATCAGGCTCTCTGCTGTCAGTACAGAGCCTGCTTGGGATCCTCTGTCTCCCTGTCTCTCTGCCTCTCCCCTGCTCTCTCACACGCATGCTCTCTCTCTGTCTCTCGAAAAAAATAAATACTTTTAAAAATTAAAAAAACGTGTTTGGTGGAATTCACCTATGAAGACACCTGGCCCTGTACTTTTGTTTACTGGGAGTTTTCTGATTACTCATTCAATTTCCTTGCTGGTTATCAGTCTGTTCAAGTTTTTTATTTCTTCTTGTTTCAGTTTTGGTATTTTATGTGTTTCTAGAAATTTATCTATTTCTTCCAGGTTGTCCAATTTGTTGGCATATAGTTTTTCATGATATTCTCTTATGATTGTTTATATTTCTGTGGTGTTGATTGTTCTTACTCCTCTCTTGTTTATGATTTTATTTATTAGGTTCCTTTATCTTTCCTTTTTGGTAAGATTGGCTACAGGTTTATCAATCTTGTTAGGTTTTTCAGAGAACCAGCTTCTGGTTTCATTGATCTGTGTTGTTTTTAGTTTCTATGACATTTATTTCTGCTCTAATCTGTATTATTTTCTTCCTTTTGCTGGCTGTAGGCTTTGTTTTTTTCTTCTTTTTCTAGCTCCTTTAGGTAAGGGTACAGTGTTTATTTGAGATTTTTGTTTCTTCTTAAGATTGGTCTGTATTACTATATACTTCCTTTTTAGGACTGCATTTGCAGCATCTCAAAGGTTTTGGACCATTGTGTATGCATTTTTCCATGCATTTTTAAATATATTCTTTGTTTTCTTGGTTAACTCAGTCATTGTTTAGTAGCATGCTCTTTAATCTCCATGTATTTGTAGCCTTTCTAAATTTTTTTCTTGTGGTTGATTTCTAGTTTTATAGCATTGTGGTCAGAGAAGGCGCATGGCATGCTTTAAACCTTTCTGTATTTGTTGAGGTCTGATTTGTGAGCTAATATATTATATATTCTGGAGAATGTCCCATGTGCTCTTGAAAAGAATGTGTATTCTGCTGTTTTAGGATGGAATGTTCTGAATATAACTATTCTGCAGGGCCTCAGTTCTACTGGAAGTGGTGTCACAAACAGACCAGAGCACAACAAGTTAAATCTCACCATATTCAAGCTTCAGACCAAACACAGACCATAGCAGGCCAAGAGAACCTCTGCAGAAGACTGGCTGAAGAATAGAGCATCCAAAACACAACAGCAGAGCACATGCAGCACATACCAGAGACACTGCCTGAAGCACCAGGCTCTGGGCACTACATGACCTCTTCTTCATAAAGCCATTACTTTCAGAAGCAGGAGACATAACTGGCTTTTCTAATACACAGAAGAAAGCAGAGATCTAGACAAAATGCCAAGACAGTAAAATTTATCCCAAATAAAGAACAAGATAAGGCCATGGCCACAGGTATAAGTGAAACAGATATAAGTAGCATGCCTGATGGAGAATTTAAAGCAACAGTCATAAGGATACTCACTGGGCTTGAGAAAAGAATAGAAGACATCAGTGAGATCCTTACCACAGAGATAAAAGAGTTAAAAAGGAATCAATCAGAGAGGAAGAATGCAATGAACAAGACTGGAAACAATCTTGATGCAATGGATAGCAGGTTAGAGGGAGCAGGGGAATAAATTAATGACCTAGAAGACAAAGTAATGGAAAATAATGAAGCTGAACAAAAGTGATAAAGAAGAATATTGCAGCGTGAGAATTGACTTAGGGAAGTCAGTGGCTCCATCAAAGGTAATAACATTTGTATTACAGGAGTCCCAGAAGAAGAAGAGAGAAAGGGGGCAGGCAAGTTTTTTTTTAAGATAACATAGCTAAAAACTTCCTTAATCTGGGAAAGGAAACAAACATCCAGATTCAGGAAGTACAGAGAACTCCCATCAACATGNAACACCAAAACTTATTATAAATAAGTTTGCAAAATATAGAGGTAAAGAAAAACTCTTAAGAGCAGCAAGACAAAAGAGGTCCTTAATTTACAAGGGAAGACCCACATAAGTCTAGCCGGAGACGTCGCAACAGAAACTTGTCAAACCAGAAGGGAGTGGCACGATATATTCAAAGTACTGAATGGGAAAAATCTGCAGCCAAGAATACTCTATCCAGCAAGGCTATCATTCAGCATAGAGGGAGAGATAAAGAGTTTCCTAGACTAACAAGAACTAAAGAAGTTTGTGACCACTAAACCAGCCCTGCAAGAGATATTAGAGGGGAACTCTCTGAGTGCAAAAGAATGACTAAAAGTGACAAAGAGAAGAAGAGATTAAAGAAAATCTCCAGAACCAGTGACAAAACAAGTAATAAAATGGCAATCAATACATATCTATCAATAATTACTCTGAATGTAAATGGACTAAACACTCCAATCAAAGACATAGGGTGTCAGAATGGATAAAATAAACATACACACACACAAGATCCACCTATATGCTGCCTACAGGAGACTCATTTTAGACCTAAAGACACCTGAAGACTGAAAATGAAGGGATAGAGAAACATTTATCGCACAAATGGATGTTAAAAGAAATCCAGAGTAATAATACTTATACTGAACAAACTAAACTTAAAACAAAGACTGCAAGAAGGGACCAAGAAGGTCACTATATCATAAATTAGGGGACAAACCAACAAGAAGTTTTAACAATTATAAATAATTATGCACCCAACATGAAAACACCCAAATATATAAAGCAAATAATAACAAACATAAGGGGACTAATTGATAATAATACAATAATAGCAGGGTACTTTAATATCCCACTTACATAAATGAACAGATCATCTAAACAGAAAATATAAACAAGGAAACAATGACTTTGAATGACACATTGCAGACAACTCTGTACTGGTTTCTAACTCAATTCTCCTGTGGCTCGAGATCATCCTTTGTATAACATGAATATTTGTACACTTATTGAGATTTTTTTTATAGGCATGAATATTGTCTAGCTTTAAAAATTTTTGTGTGTACTTGAAAGGGCTGTGTATTCTGCTGTTGGTTAGTACAGTGTTCNTGTTAAATATCCTTACTGATTTTCTATCCACTTTCCTGTCAATTACTGAAAGCATTGTTGAAATCGCCAATTACAAATGTTGGCTTCTCTAATTCTTGCAATTCTATCAGTTTTTGCCTCATGTTATTTTGCTTTATAAAAATTTTTATTTTAATTCCAGTTAGTTAACATACAGTTTTATATTAGTTTTAGGTGTATAATATAGTAATTCAACAGTTCCATACATCACCCTGTACTCATCAAAAGTGCCCTCCTTAATCCCCATGACCTGTTTAACCCGTCTCCACATGCCTCATGTATTTTGAAGCTCTGGTCTTATGTGCATATACATTTAGGATTCGTTTGGATTCTTTGGATTAGTGTTAACATGGTACATTATTTTCCATTCTTTTACAGTTGGCCCCAGGGGCTAGGGGTGCTGATCTGCCATATAGGCAAAAATGCATATAAGTTTTGACTCCCCCCCAACTTAACTACTAATAGCCAAATGTTGATCAGAAACTTACTGATAAGGGGGGACTACTGTATCTTCACTGTGGTGTGGCTATGAAAAACTATACATGTGATAAAATGTATAGTGATAAACACACACACAAATAAATAAAAGTAAAACTGGGAAAATTGTAATTAAGGTCAGTGTATCGTATTAACATCAATATCCTGGTTGTGATGTCATATCATAGTTTAGCAAGATGCTACCATTGGAGGAAACCGGGTGCTATGGATGGGGTGTTTGTGTTCCCCTCCCTCACATTTCATAGGTTGAAATCCTATCCCCCAAGGTAATTGTATTAGTAGATGAGACCTTTGGGAGGTAATTAGGTCATGAGGGTGGAGCCCTCATGAGTGGGTTTAGTGCCCTTACAGGAAGAGATATGAGACCTTGATGTCACTCTCTTTGCCATGTGGGGATTCATTGATGAGATGACCATCTGCAAACCAAGAAGTGGGCTGCCACCAGACACCGGAACTGCTGGCATCTTAATCCTGAAATTCCCAGCCTCCAGAACTGTGAGAAATAAGTTTCTGTTGTTTACATTATCTAGTCTATGGTATCAGCATAGCAGCCTGAACAGACTAAGACACTGGGTAGGGAGTACACAGGATCTCACTGTATTATTTCTTACAACTGTATGTGAGTCCACAATTATCTTAATTAAAATTCCAATTAAAAAAGATATTTGTGGGACAACTAAGGACATTTATATACCAAGTAGGTAACAAATGATATTAAGAAATTATTGTTAATATTTAAAGTATGATAGTGGTGGGGTGCCTAGGTGGCTCAGTCAGTTGAGCATCTGACTTCGGCTCAGGTCATGATCTCACCATTTGAGAGTTCAAACACTGCATTGGGCTCTGCACTGACAGCTCAGAGCATGGAGCCTGCTTTTGATTCTGTGCCTCCCTCCTTCTCTGCCCCTCCCTGCTTGCACTCTGTCTCTCTCTCTCAAAAATAAATAAACATAAAAAATAAAGTATGATATGGTATTGTAAAACAGAGATACATACTAAGGGAAGTAGGAATGAAATATCATTTCAGTAATTTGCTTTAAAACAATCCAGGGGCGCCTGGGTGGCTTAGTCGGTTAAGCGTCCGACTTTCGCTTAGGTCATGATCTCGCGGTTCGTGGGTTCGAGCCCCGCGTCGGGCTCTGTGCTGGCTGCCAGCTCAGAGCCTGGAGCCTGTTTCAGAGTCTGTGACTCCCTCTCTCTCTGACCCTCCCCTGCTCATGCTGTCTCTCTCTCTCTCTCCTAGAAATAAATAAAAAAAATAAAAATAAAAAAAATAAAACAATCCAGTAGTAGTTGATAAAACAAGATAGGTCATAGGCTCATAACTGGTGATAATTATTGTACATGGGTGATGGGTATAAAGAGGTTCATTATACTCTTTTTGCATTTCTGAAATCTTGAATATTATATACTACACATGGATAAGTTCTGTAATGTCAAAACTTAAAAGACAATTATTTTCTTTTTTTTCTTTTTTTAAATGTTTTATTTATTTCTGAGANAAAGTCAGAGAGAGAGGGCGACACAGAATCCGAAGCAGGCTCCAGGCTCTGAGCTAGCTGTCAGCACAGAGCCTGATGCGGGACTCGAACCCACGAACCACGAGATCATGACCTGAGCTGAAGTCGGATACTTGACCAACTGAACCACAGGCGCCCCAAAAGACGATTTTTTTTAGAAAAAAAAGGATAAAATGACCACAATAAAAAGCAGGACTTAAAACGATATATGACTAATGCTCCTTATAACTTTGATCTATCTGTGGTTCAAGCAGTGCCACAGGCTAACCAAGAAAAATTATTATGGAGGATTACTAAAGTACATTCAGCCCACCTATTGATACATATACTTTAGCTTTTTCTGTTTGTATAAAGTCAGACCGTCAGAAACGTATGTCCTCAGGCATGGTTTGGGTTGCTCATTATAATACATTTGCTGAGATCTGCTTTGACCCTAGGTGTTTGGCTTCTTCTGAAGAATGCTCTAGAGCAGAGGTAGGCAGGTACACTCATTTTAAAAATATATATATATTGTCTATGGCTACCTTCATGCTACGAAAGCAGAGTTGAGTACAGTTGAGTAGTTGTAACAGAGACTGTATGACCCACAATGCCAAAAATATTTACTGTCTAGCCCTACAGAAACAATTTTCTAAGCCCTGCTTTAGAAGACAGCCAAAGCAAACATTGTACTACATGTAGGATGGGTTGTTATACATGACACTATTTCTCTATTATTAGGCTGACTATATGTCCAAGTTTATACTGGCTATCACAGCGTAATTATGAACAGAGCACCCATCTATCAATTTACATGAAGATCAAAAATCTTTTTGAAAACCCAGGAAGTCTCTACCACAGAGGAATTTGTCAGAGAGTGCAGACAATTTATTCATGTAACTGTGTATTTCTTTCATTCTGTATCTGCCACAAAGAACACAAATTTGCAGCTTAATTTGAGCAGCCATGTTACCACAATTCATTCAGCATCGTGTGTAATTTAAAAACAATTTTTTAACATTTATTCAGTTTTGAGAGACAGAGAGCGAGCAGGGGAGGAGCAGAGAGAGAGGGAGACACAGAATCCAAAGCAGGCTCCAGGCTCTGAGTTGTCAGCGCTGAGCTTGATGCGGGGCTCGAGCTCACAAACTGTGAGATCATGACCTGAGCAGAAGATGACTGAGCCACCCAGGTGCCCCTGTGTATAATTTTATTTTGATCAATCAGACCTACAGTCTAATTAATGATCTGTTGTGGACTTTGTCCATTCTGTCTCTATTTTCCCTGATCCTAACTTAATGAATCATATGTTGTTCATTTTCCTATATTGATATATTTATTATCAACCTCCTAAATCCAACAGTAAATGGAAGCAACAACTAAACAAATAAAGGAACAAATGGCAGTTTGCCAGAGACAGTATTTCCTGACTCTTCTGGGGAAAGAGAAGAGATCTGTAGAGTCAGATATGGGGAGGTGAGGAGGTACAGGTGAGAAGGCACCTTGCAGAGTCTAGAAGCAGCAGGGAGACCCCTACCCCCACACCTAAGCTGTGGCACTGACCCTCCCATCCCACTTTTCTTCCATCAGCCGCATCACATTTTCCATCAAAATCACAACACACAGGGCTCTGGGTGTGGAACATCAACCACGTGGTGGTCATGCAACAGGAAGATGGTGAGATGTCTTAAAGACAGTGCATCTAGAATCTGTCAGGCCCTGGTGACTGGTCGGGTGCCAGGAGATGAGGCTATCTCACCCTCCTCACCTCACACAAATGGCCACGTCCCTCTGTAGCCAGGGTTGGGGACCACTGGGGACAGCTCCAGTTAGCTGGCATGCTCCCGCCGGGCCTCAGCCCTCAGGCTCTCTTGCTGATAATTCTGTTTTTCCCAGGAGCTTGAAGCCAGGCAGGCACCTGTGGACTCAAACCAGCTGCCGGGGCCGGGAGGGAGGTCCTGCAGCCTTCACTATGGGGTCCGGCCCAGGGGCTCCTCAGAGACTCCAAGAAACCCTGGAAAGACAGTTTCCATGTTGTCTGTTGCTCCAAATTCACCCCACAAATGCTTCCTGGGGCACCTAGGGGTGACTCACTGGGCAGGATACTATAGAATAGAAAAGTTCAGAAACAAACTAACTCTAATTAATAATCATGGTGGAATATAGGAAAGATTATAAAATGTGGACTAAATTCAGTAAAGGTTTGAATCCCAGATCACTCACATTTTAGCTGGGAGAGTATTAAGTAGTTACCTGTGGATACAGATTCCAAAACAAGGATGAATATGTCTGTTTACAGGGTGATGAAAATGAAATACTTTTAAAGGTAAGCAGTGAATAAATATTAGTAATTACTGTTCTTAAAAAGTACCTATCAGGTATCTCATTTAATTTTCACAACTGTGATAATTAGTTGTTACTATTATTATTCTACCCATTTTACAGATGAGAAAATAGAGACTTAGAAATTTTATAAGTTTTTTTAATAGTTTATTTTTGAGACAGAGAGAGGCAGAGCATGAGTGGGGGAGGGACAGAGAGAGAGGGAGACACAGAATCCGAAACAGGCTTCAAGCTCTGAGCTGTCAGCACAGAGCCTGATGTGGGGCTCGAACCCACAAACTGTGAGATCTGACCTGAGCCGAAGCCACACGCTTAATCGACTGGGCCACCCAGGCACCCCGAGACTTAGAAATTTTAAAGCCTTATGTATTAAGGTCACAGAGCTAGCAAATGGAAAGACATGATTCAACCCATATCTACTGGTTCCAAAAATCACACTCTCAGCTACTATGTAATATTGCACCAAGTGTCCAATCCCTGACCTACTCTAACCTATTGATAATTGGTCACCACAGGCCCCAGATTCCTGAGACCACATTATTGGCACCTCTAGCTGGTAGCAGAAGCTGCCAGTGATCTACTGAACCACATCAAATGCAGGATGATACTGAAAAACTAACCAAACATTGACATGGCATAGGCTCTTAACATAAACTCAAAGAGATTACAAACTACTTTCCCAAAAGGTAATTAGCCTAGCTTTCAAAGGCCCCTCAAATAATACCAAACATAGGATCCCAAAAACATACCCCTACCTGGAATCCAATCATTGATCTCTCCAGATAGCCAATCAAGGATCCTTACAGTATCTAAAACTGATCAATGGAGAGGACAGATCCTGACTTTCCAGGCCCCAATTAACTGATTCCACATGGCTACAATTCTTAATACCCATAGGACTCCAAATCCCTGATCCCAAGTATTTTCAAAATATGACCCCCGAAAGCCTTTAGCTGCCAATGCTCCAAGGCTCTCATTTATTCACTCACTGTCCATATCACCCCATCAATTGTCATCTTGCAGAAGCCTTAATCACTGACTCCTACAATCAATGATTCTGACAGAGATGCAGGCACTTTCCAAAAACATGCCCAAGTATTATCTGCTATGGGCTCCCTCAAATCCAGATTGACTGTTGTCAAATAAACAGCTCCGGCAAGACTTTCCATCACTGGTACCATTAGGCCTGAAATCAGTGGTTCTGAACTCTACCTGTATATCAGAATGAAGTTAGGATCTTTTAAAAATGCTTCTGCAAGATTCTGCTCTTGAACAAGTGTAACAGGATACCTGTAGGCCCACGCATTCATTGCACCCGTATTTGTAAAAGATTCTGATGCACTGGGAACAACAGTCCTGAATCACTGATCCTCCCCCCAACATGGTCTCCTGGCACCAGACTTCTTACTTACAGCAATGAAATCCAGAGTCATTTAACATCTACGGACCATGGAGGAAAAAGAACTGCAATGTAAGGGAGCCTATATCCCTCCCAAAGATGTCATTTCTCTGTTAGGGCCAAAGAAGGACAGTTTTAGACATGAAATAATTTGTTTCATCAATTTACCATATTTGAAGAAAACTTTCAAAGAAGTATTCTAACTAAAGGAAAATTGAATCAGATGTGTGATCTCAAAATAAAAGAGCCAAACAATGAATACACACACACACACACACACACACACACTTTGAAGACAACAGGTGTATGCAAGTGTGTGCATAATCATAACAGAGGAAAAAAATGTGGCTGGGAATGTGAAATAAAAAATGCTAAGTATCTTTAGACAGACACCTAGAAAATATGAATGGGCTGTGATAAAAATTTTAAGTTATCTTTGAAAATGTCAGAAGTAGAACTATTCATCTTGCGGAAGAAAATTAAAAGGAGAGGGCATGTCTCGACCAGTATACTTTTATTTGATCAACTAATAGAGAAAACGTAGACTTATTTAAACTTGATACAACTGGGAAGATACAGCCTCAAAAGTTATATAAAAATTAAAATTCCCTGACTTAAAAGGTAGGTGAGTTGGAGACGGGCTAATGATCAACCTACATTAAGTTATCAAAAGTAAGAAGAGGAGGGCATCTGGGTGGCTCAGTCAGTTAAGCACCTGACTTTGGCTCAGGTGATGATCTTGTGGGTTTGAGTCTTGTGTCTGGCTCTGTGCTGACAGCTCGGAGCCTGGAGCCTGCTTCAGGTTCTGTGTCTCCCTCTCTCTCTGCCCTTCCCCCACTCATGCTTTGTCTCTCTCTCTCAAAAATAAATAAACATTAAAAAAAACCCAAAAAAGTTTTAAAAAGTAAGAGGAGGGATAGGAAAGCAGAAAATAACATAATTAGTAAACATAAAATAAGAAACAAGGCACAACATTAGGTATATTATGGTTATATGAAGTTGAATTGGCTGATTCATTCTGTCAAAGGAGAGATGGACTGGAATTAAAAACAAAGCACAATGAATCATAGTTATAGAAACATGACTACAACATAGTGACAAATTGAAAAATAAAGAGTTGGGCAAAAATACATCAAGGAAAGTCCAGAACAGGGAAAACTTCTCGTTGACATAATTATCAAATGTAAATTCAAGGTCAAAAGCATACAGTCAGCATAAAAGGATTATATATGAAGGCAGAACTAGTGTACTAAGAAGCTTAGGAAGAGCTGGGGAGCCTAGGTGGCTCAGTCGGTTAAGCGTCTGACTTCAGCTCAGGTCATGATCTCATGGTCTGTGGGTTTGAGCCCTGCACTGGGCTCTGTGCTGACAGCTCAGAGCCTGAAGCCTGCTTCGGATTCTGTGTCTCCCTCTCTCTCTTCCCCTCCCCCCTCAAATAGTAAATAAACACTTAGAAAAAAAGCCTAAAGGAAGAGTAAATTTAGGAACTCTGATACAAAAATTAAGCCCAATCCCAAATAGCCAAAATACTGTTGAAAAAGAACACAGCTGGAGGTTTTACACTTCCTGATTTCAAAACTTACTACACTGCTACAGTAATCAAAACAGTGTGGTAATGGCATAAAGACAGACATATAGATTAACTGAATAGAATTGAGTCCAGAAATAAATCCTTGCATATATAGTCAAATGGTTTTTGACAAAGGTGCCAAAACCATTCAATGGGGAAAGAATGGTGTCTTCACTAAATGGCATTGGGGAAACTGTATATCCACATGTAAACCATTACACACACCATATGCAAAAATTGACTCAAATAGGTCAAGGGCCTAAATATAAGACCTGAAACTATAAAACTATTAGAAGAAACCATAAGGGAAAAGTTTCATGATATTGGATTTGACAAGGATTTCCTGGATATGACACAAAAACCACAGGGAAAAAAGCAAAAATAGACTACATCAAAATTTTTAAAACTTCTGTGCACCAAGGGACACAATCAACAGAGTGAAAAAGGCATCCTACAGAATGGGGGAAATATGTGCAAATCATATATCTGATTAGGGGCTAATCTTCAGGATATATAAAACACTACAACTCAAAAACCGCAAAAAAACAAATGGCCTAATTAAAAAACAGGCCAAGGTCTTCAACAGACATTTCTCCACAGATGACATATAAATGGACAACTAGCATATGAAAAAATCCTCAACATCATCAGTCATTAGGGACATGCAGATCAAAACCACCATGAGATATCACCTCACACCCATTAGGATGGCTACTACCCCAAAACCAGAAAATGATAAGTGTTTTACCCTTTGATAAGTGGAAAAATTTGAACCTTTTTGCACTGTTGGGAATATAAAATTGTACAGTCAGCATGGAAAACAGCACAGTGGGTCCTTAAAAAGGTAAAAATAAAATTACCAAATGCTCCAATAATCTCACTTTTGAGTATATAGCTAAAAGAACTGAAAGCCAGATCTCAAAGAGATATTTGCACACCCATGTTCATAGCAGCAATATTCACAATGGTGAAGAGGTGGAAGCAGCCCAAGTGTCCATCAAGAGATGAAGGAATAAACACAATGTAGTATACACACACAATGGGATATTATTCGGCCTCAAAGAGGAAGAAAATTCTGAGACATGCTATATAACATGGATGAACTTTGAAGACATTAGGCTAAAGGAGATAAGACAGTCACAAAAGACAAGTACGGTGTGATACCATTTACATAAGCTACCTAGAGTAGTCAAATTCATGAAAACTGAAGGTCAAAGGGTGGTTTCCAGGGACTAAGGGGAAAAGGAAGTGGAGAGTTGCTGTTTAATGGGTATAGAGTTCCAGTTTTGCAAGATGAAAAAGTTCTAGAGATTGTTGTACAATAATGTGAATATACTTAACACTACTGGACTGTACAATTAGAAATGGTAAAGATGGCAAAGTTGATGG
>NW_027532171.1:141580-141980 GCF_008692635.1 Crocuta crocuta | reverse complement strand
ACAATTAGAAATGGTAAAGATGGTAAAGTTTATGGTATGTGTTTTTACTAAAATAAAAATAATAAAAAATAGATAAATAAGTAAAAACGAAAAACTGGACTCCAGGTGCACCCACAGTACTGCTATACACTTTGTATCAAAAGTTATTGGACAGGGGCGCTTGGGTGGCTCAGTTGACTGAGCGTCCAACTTCAGCTCAGGACATGATCTCGTGGTTCATGACTTTAAGCCCTGCTTTGGACCCTCTGTCCCCCTCTCTCTCTGATAGGTCTCCCACTCATGCTCTCTCTCTCTCTCAAAAACAAACAAAGTATCAGATATAGCAAAAGCTATATTTATAAGAAGATTTCCAGTCCTACATGATTTTGTTATTAAGAGAAAACTTCAAAATAAATAATGT
>NW_027532171.1:137567-141443 GCF_008692635.1 Crocuta crocuta | reverse complement strand
CAACCAAAGCAATTAGAAAAAACACAGGGGTGCCTGGGTGGCTCAGCTGGTTAAATGTCCAACTCTTGACTTTGGCTCAGGTCATGATCTCATGGTTCATGGGTTTGAGCCCTGCATCAGGCTCTGTGCTGGTGGTGTCGAGCCTGCTTGGGATTCTGTCTCTCTTTCTCTCTGCCCATCCCCTGATTTTTCTCTCTCTCTCAAAATAAATAAACTTAAAAAAAGAAAAAAACACAAAAAATATGTTAATAAAATCCTCAGGTAGTAATAATCAATGCAAATAAAACAAATGCATTATGTGTGTGTGTTATATGTACATGGAGAGGATAAATAAAGAGAAGGGCTGATCCTTTGAGATGATCAGTTACATAAATAAGCTCCTAGCAAATCTGATAAAGGAAATTGAAAGAAAGAAATACAGTATTAGGAGTGAGGGGATATTAACCAGTAGAGGAGATATTCCACTAAGTATTATTTCTAGTAGAATACCATGTGGAACTCTGTAGCAACATTTAAACACGGAGGTGAAACAGGTGCTTCCATAACAAAATATAAATTAACAAAATTAATCTGAAATAAGAAACAACATGGGTACCTGGGTGGCTCAGTTGGTTAAGTGTCTGACTTTGGCTCAGGTCACGATCTCACGGTTGCTGACTTGGAACCTCGCATCGGGTTCTGCACTTACAACACGGAACCTGCTTGGGATTCATTCTCTCCTTCTCTTTCTGCTCCTCCCTGACTTGTGTTTTCTCCTTTCTCAAAAGTTAATAAATAAACTTAAAAGTGAAACAGTAAAAGAAACTCTAAATGATCTATGATCAGAGATCAGAGAGTTTGTATGTGTATCATTTTAAAAGACTCTAGCTCTCTGTACTATTTTTTTGTAATATCCTCTGAATTTATAATTATTTCAAAGTAAAAAGTTAAGTACAAAAAAAGACACCAGGACGAAACTGACTTAATAAAGAGTGCAACTTTACTTTTTTAAAAAAGAGTATTTCTACACTTAAAAAAATTTTAATGTTTATTTTGAGAGAGAGAAAGAGACAGAGTACCAGTGGGGGAGGGGCAGAGAGTGAGGGAGACACAGAATCTGAAGCAGGCTCCAGGCTCTGAGCTGTCAGCACAGAGCCCGATGTGGGGCTCAGACTCACGAGCTGTGAGATCATGACCTGAGTTGAAGTCAGATGCTTAACCAACTGAGCCACCCAGGCGCCCCCCAGCAAGTGCTCTCCTTAATGCTCACCACCCATTTAGCCCATTTGCAGGTCGTATCATTGTATAGTCAGAAGATTAGCACAGGGAATTTCATTAAGGTGGTGGGGCACAAGAAAATAAGTACAGCAGATTGAAACATATAGAAAGAAAAAAATTCTATCTCCAATAATAACAACAAACACAAAACACCTAAAAATCCCACAAAATATGGGGCACCTGGGTGGCTCAGTCGGTTGAGCATCCGACTTTGGCTCAGGTCATGATCTCACAGCCCATGAGTTAGAGACCCACATCAGGCTCTGTGCTGACAGCTCAGAGCCTGGAGCCTGCTTCAGATTCTGTGCCTTCGTCTCTCTCTGCCCCTCCCTGGCTTGCTCTCTCTCTCTCAAAAATAAATAAACACTTAAAAAAAAATCCCGCAAAATACAAGAATAGTACTGGGTACAAAATAAGAAAGCTAATAGTTATTATTCTAGAATATGATACAAAACTTAAGCACATGGAGAGACAAACCATATCACTGGACAGAAATATAGTAAAATAAAGATATCACTGCTTCAAGGTTAACCTTATTGAAGTAATGAAGCGCCAAACATAATTCCAATTCTTTTCCAATTTGGTAAAATGATTTCAAACTCTATATGGAATTTAAAAAGCCAAGAAAATTATGTAAAGAAATACTGAGAGGGTCTTTGAACTAGCAGATATTAAAACTTACATCAGGGGTGCCCAGGTGGCTCAGTTGGTTAAGCATCTGGCTTAAGACTTCAGCTCAGATCATGATCTTGCAGTTCGTGAGCTCAAGCCCTGCATCAGGTTCTGCGCTGACAGCATGGAGTCTGCTTGGGATTCTCTCTCTCCCTCTCTCTGTCCCTCTCCCGCTTGTGTTCTCTCTCTTTCAATAAATAAATAAATGAATTAATTAATTTTAAAAAAGTTTAAAAAATTAAAACTTACAATAAAAATGAATGCAATCAAAACAAGGATAAATCAGCCAGTAAAATATACGGAAATGTCTAGGCATTGATCTTAATGCATATAGGAATACATATAACTCCAGTGATGTTCAAATGAGGGAATACAGGAAAGTTCAATATGTAAAAGCCAGGGGAGCAATGAACAAAGGATACAGGAATCTAAGGCCCAATTAACCAGAAAAGATGCTCAACTTCACTGAGAGGTGGAAAAAGTAACACAGAACTAGGTATAATTATTCACCCCTCAGAATGATAAAAATGAAAAGAACAACATCATTCAGTGCTGGAGAGAATTTGGGAAAATGGGGTTTTTATACATTGCTGGTATGAATTTTTCATAGATCTTCACGTATATATACATATATATGTATTACACATATTGGGTATGTAATACATATTATATACATACATGTATGTAATATAATGTATATAACATTTTTGAAAGTCAATTGGCAATATCTAATTTAAAAATATGCACACCCGTACCTAGTAAGTTTCAAACAATACACAAAAACTGACACAACTAAGGTAAAATGCACAAAATCACCAACACACTGCCTTCTACAGAGCAAGTAGGTGACAAAAGATCAGAGAGGGTATACAAGTTTTGAAAAACAGAATTAACTGGAGAATACATATTCTTTTAAAGCAACAGATGGAACATTTATGGGAAGATGCAAAGGACTTCACTGTAAAGCAAGTTGCCACAGGTTTCAAGAAACATTGATGCCAAAATTCATTCTCTGACAAACTGAGAAATTTGGTTAGAAATCAGTAACAGAAAGATTAACTGTTTATTACAAATAGAAATGCACTTCAAAATGACACGTGTGAAATGAAAAAAATCATAACTGAAATTTTGAAATATTTGGAAATGAACAATAATACTATATAACATATCTCGTGGGCCTTAGATGGAAATGTATGGCCTTAATGCTTAAATTAGAAAAAGTTAAGGCTCAATAACTATTGATGTAAATAACTATTTACATCATCCGATGTAAAAGACCCAACACTGAATCCAACAGAAGCCCCATCACCAACTCTGATGCCCTGCGTCACTCAGCCCACTGGACCCAGAGAGCCAACTACTGCAAAACCACCTCAGCCTGGCTCAGGAACTANGACTTCTAGGAAGACAGGAGTCTTTGGAGTTATGCTCTGGAGCTCAACATCCGCAGATGCTATGGTGCTCTTTAGGGACAGAGCACCAGGGAGAAGGGAATCATTACTAATGAAAACAGAGAATGAGAACTTAAGTGACTCTGAGAGATAAAATTGGAGGAGAGGGGAGAGATGTCACAATAGTAGCCTCCCCTGGGTGATATTATAGAGTGTTCTAGAAAGGATGCAGTAGGAGTGTATAGTCCTCCACCCCCCAGATAACCACAAGAGAGGGGAGAAAAGTCTGAGTGACAGCATCTAGTCCCACCACCTTAGGCAGGGGAGTGAGGGCCNCACCTAAACTAAAATAATAATAGGTACTAGAAAAAATAAATTTTACATTGATTGATATGCCAATGGTTGTTTTCTCTATCTAATGTAATGAGTCAATAAAAGCATCTTCTAGGTCACTCTATTATTCATACCTCCTTATAATATAAAATCTAAATAATAATTATGCAGGTGCAATATTACCACAAATTTTTAACACTTCTCTACAGTGAGTTTGCTACCC
>NW_027532171.1:134194-137548 GCF_008692635.1 Crocuta crocuta | reverse complement strand
ACCCCTTAACACCCCAAATATGGAAATTATGGAGATGCCATTGACCCTCCGGTGCACAGGTGAGAAGAATCCATCATATGTCTTCAAAGGATGAACTGCTACACGTTCTTCAAAACCCAGCTCACATATCTCTTATGGGAAGCCCTCCCTGACTGGGGTAGGAGAGTCCATACCAGCTGAAGGCCCTTCTGACAGCAGGTAGAGAAAGTTTTTTGAAAGGACCTAGGCCTGAGTTCTGGTATCCTCTATCATTGTGCCCTCAGACCAGTCAGATCCTTTTTGGACCCCAGTTCAACATCGTGGACAGTAGTGGACTGGACTCTCTAATTACCAAATAGTCCTCTGCCTCTCCCACAGCCCTGGATTGGATAATTGTTGAATGAGCAAATAAAAGAAGAAATTGAATCTCTAAAAGCTTGCTAGCACACAGACATGTCTAAAAAAACAGCAATAATGCCAATTTTGTTAGGTGTGATGATGGTAACGTCAATTTTGTTATGTGTGATGGTTACACTAAAATGGGGATGCCTGCCTGGCTTAGTGGGGAGAGCATGCAACTCTTGATCTTGGGGTCATGAGTTTGAGCCCCAAATTTTGGGTATAAGGATTAAATAGAAACTTCTTAAAAAAGGAGGAGGAGATGAATAAAAAGAAAATGAAAGCAAAGCATCCTTAGATGTTAGAGATTCATACTCAAGTATATGGGTGAAATGATATGAAGTCCGGTATTAGCTTTCAAATACTCAAAGAAGGGAGGACATGAGTGAGGGGTGGAAGAGTAATGAAGCAAGCAAGACAGAATGTTGATAACTGTTAAAACTGAGTCACAGGCACATGCAGATTTGGTATGCTATTCATTCTACTTTAGTATAGAGGTAAAAACTGCATCACGAAAAGTTTTTCTTTTAAAGATTTTATTTTTAGGGGCGCCTGGGTGGCTCAGTCGGTTAAGCATCTGACTTCAGCTTAGGTCATGATTTCACGGTTTGTGAGTTCGAGTCCCACGTTGGGCTCTGTGCTGACAGCTTGGAGCCTGGAGCCTGCTTCAGATTCTATGTCTCCTTTTCTCCGCCCCTTTCTCCCTCTCTCTCTCTCTCTCTCTCTGTTTCTGTCAAATATAAAAATAAACATTAAAAAGAGTAAAAGGATGGAGATAGATACACTGAGGGATGCTGTTCCTCTGAGATATGAGAATGGGATAAGTCTGAGGTTGAGGTACAGTACAATCTCCTGGCAAGCTGACTGTCTGAGGAATAAGAAACACATNTTTTTTACAAATAGTTTATTGTCAAGTTGGTTTCCATATAACACCCAGTGCTCATCCCCACAAGTGCCCTCCTCCATGCCCATCTCCCCCCTGCCCCCCACACCCATCAGTCCTCAGTTCGTTCTCAGCATTCAAGAGTCATTTCTCCCTCTCTTAAAAATAAATAAAGAGTAAAAAAAAATTTAAAGATTTTATTTTTAAGTAATCTCTACACCCAATGTGGGACTTGCACTCACAACCCTAAGATCAAGAGTCACATGTTCTACCAACTAAGTCAGCCAGGTTCCCCTGAAAAGTTGTTTGTTTTTTTTTAATGAGGACAAGAAATGGATGGAATATTCACAACTAACAATGTTAATATTAGACATATTAGATTTCAAAGTGATGAATTTTAAGAGAAATAAACAGAGATTTCTTCATTTAAAAAGCATGCAACCATTGAGAGAATGCATCAGTCATGAGCATTTATGTGTGTGTGTGTGTGTACACGCACATGTGTGAGTATGTGTATGCTTTTGAAATATATAAAACAAAAACTGATACTCAAGGGAAAAATTTTTGCAAATATTCAAATACAGTGTAAGAATAATATTTCTCACAGAACCGGACAGGTCAAGGGATGAAATGTGTAATGTATACAGACTGGAATAATACAACTTAAAAGCTTTGTATTGTATATGTCTATATTCAATCATTATTTTCTACTCAACAAAGAATGCACATTTTTATACATAAATGAAACATTCTGAAAAAATTCTCTTTGCTCTAGACCACAAAGGAAATAACAAATCTTAACAAATTATATCACACAAGTCATATTCACAGACTACAATTCAATAAAATGAAGATCAAGACAAAGAGACCACAAAAAACTTAAATTCCTGGACAGTAAAAGCACTCGCACATGATTAATACTTAAATTAAGGAGGAAATTAAAACAGGTTAGTTACCAACTACTTAGAACTATGAGAGCATGAGAGCACTACACATAACATCTATGTGATGTGCAAAGTGATATACTTTCAATGATTTATATCATAAAGTACATTTATTAGTAAACGAGAAAGACTGAAGTCAATTATTTAAGCTTTTAGTCCAAATTGTAGGAAAGGGAAAAAATATCCAAAAGTAAGTAAGTATAAGCTAAAACAGAAATAAAATAATTAACAAACCATTAATGGTGAAAGAGAGGCACATTGAGACCACAGTGAGATACCATATATACCCTCTCATTTGGCAAAAATAAAGCAATTGGGCAAGACTAAATGTTGGTGAGGGTGTGGACCCACAAGATCTCTTACACTATTCATGGGAGTATAAATTAGTGAAGCCATTTTGGAAAACTGTTCAGCATCCCCTTCTACAAATACCTCACCACACTGTGAGTCCAGCCCTAGGAGTAACCCCAAGAGAAACTCTTGCCCACATGCCTATAAAACATGTAAAAGGACATTCGTGAAAGCCTGTTCACAACATGAAAACCTGGAAACAAATCAGATGCTCACCAAAGGAGTAAAAATGAACAATGTACAGTGAGACCCAACAATACAAGGACTATTATGTAGAAAAAGTTCATCAGAAACAATTCTATGCAGTGTGACACATTCATTCCAACATTTTATTGTGAACATTTTTTTCAGACATAAAGAAAAGTGGAAAGAATTTTAAAGTGAGCATGCATAAAAACACATTTTATTATAGTTATCTCTTGTACTCATTTATACACCCTCTTTCCACTCATCAACTCATCTTTTTCTGATGCATTTCAATGTATTTTGCAGTTACCAGCACACATCGCCAAACTACAGGGCCAAAAGTCACCCCAAATTTGGGAGATAAGCAAGTAAAGGGAATCATAGCTGAGATTAGCTTACCTTATCTGAAGCAGAAGCCATTGGAGTCATAAACTGGTAGGACCCTTCACTGGTAATTTGGACAAATTGCCGGAGGCTAAGTATAGATCAGCTTGAGAGGGAGAAACTTCTGGGGGTCCAGTCTTAGGAAAGCCTCACACTTTCACAGATTTTTACCTCCAGGACCCAACCAGGTTCTCAAGGTGAAAATCAAAGAAAAATCCCCTTAGGTTT
>NW_027532171.1:121209-133897 GCF_008692635.1 Crocuta crocuta | reverse complement strand
CAAGGTGAAAAGGTAAGAAAACTCCCCTTAGGTTTCAAGCAAGAGGAGGGTCAAAGTTACCATTTTGAGGTATACCCAGGGTTTTCTCCACAATGAAGGACTGTTTTTCAAAAGAAACAATTTTTTGCCAGAGATTTGTTTACATGAGTGAAGGGCAATCAGTCAACTCCAGTCCCCTCTAACCTTCCTTTCTAACCTAAAGGGAGAGGGAAAAAAAGACTAAGAAACACCTCTGAAGGTCACATTCCAGGGACTCAGGCCCACCACTAAAAGAATAAGATTCACTTATACAATTATAGAACACATCCTCTCCTTCACTCCTTACACAACATCAACGGGTCTCCAGTATAGTGATAGTTGATTAAGACTGAAAGAGCTACAAGAAATAGACTATACAATGAAGGAGTTCCTAGAGCAACCCAAAGACACATTTTATTCTCCAAGNTTGAGGTGTCTCAAGCCACTGGGAGCTATAGCTATAGCAGACATTAAACACCACTCAGCTCATAGTTAAATTCACATGAAACTTCACACTAAAGGCCCATATACCTCAGATACCCAACACATCATGTCCAACTTTCAACAAAAAATTACAAAAGAATGCTAAAAACAAGTGAGAAGGAAAGCTGGTAAAAGCAGATAAAAAGGGGCAGCCAGATGTCTGAGGCTGGATACTCCCCTTGCATGCTTTTGGCTTCTGCGATCTTGCTTGCTTTTTGTACCAGCCTGCGGTCAGGAACCAGAGGCTTCACTATACTAGTCCCACCCAACCTGGAAGCACATATGTATAACAGATCAGTAAAACCCAAGCTGGATTCTGAGGCTTTGGAGGTGACTCCATGGGGCTGGCACCAGTGTGAAATAGAGTTTTTTTTTCTGATTCCCTGAGTACATGCCGCTTGTCTCTTCCTGGCTGCTGAGTATTCACTGTAACACAAGAAAAACAGTTTAAAGAAACAAAGCAAGCATCAGAACCAAACACAGATATGAATGACATAGAGTTTGAAATTATCATCTAGGAAATTCAAAATAACTATGTCAAGTTAAAATAAGTATGCTAAGGATTCTAATGGAAAATACAGACAACATGTAAGAACAGATAGGTATTTCAAAAAGAGAGGTTGAAACCCTAAGAAAGAATTGAAAGGAAATGCCCAAAATCAAAAACATTATAAAAGAAATGAAGAATGCCTTTCACGCTCATAAGTAGGCGGGACACAGCAAAGGAAGGAATCAGTGAGGTTGAAGATAATATCAGTAGAAACTTCCCAGACTGAAATGCAAATAGAAAAAAAATCAATCAAACAAGAAACCCCACACAGAATACGTGAGACAATTATAAAGGGTGTAACATATGCACAATTGGAAAATTAGAAGAAGAAAGAAAGCAGCAAAATAAATATCTGAAGAAATAATGACAGTGAGGGGCGCCTGGGTAGCTCAGTCAGTTAAGCATCCAACTTCAGCTCAGGTCATGATCTCACCGTTCATGGGTTCAAGCCCCGCGTCGGGCTCTGTGCAGACAGCTAGCTCAGAGCCTGGAGCCTACTTCAGATTCTGTGTCTCCGTCTCTTTCTGACCCTCCCCTGCTCACGCTGCTCCACCCTCAGAAATAAATAAAACATTAAAAAATTTTAAAAAAAGAAATAATGACAGTGAATTTTATAAAATTTATGGCAGACATCAAACCATGAATTCATCAAGTTCAGAGAGCAGCATATGGCATAAGTATTCAAACTGAAGTAAACCAATGGCAGAAAGAAAATCTTGAAAGAATCCAGAGCAGGGAAAACCATCTTATCTATAGAAGAATGAAGATAAGAATTATATCAGACTTTTCTGTTGGAAAGCATTCAAGCAATAAGAGAATAGAATGAAATCTTTCAAGGGTTAAAAGAAAAAACCCAACAACTTATAATGCTGTAACCAGTGAAAATATCCTTCAAAAGTGAGGGAGAAATAAAGACTCAAACATACACACTGAGATAATTCATCACCAGTAGATCTACCTTGCAAGAAATGCTAAAAGAAGTTCTTCAGAGAGAAGGAAAATAATATAGTTCCGAAACTCAGATCTACATTTAAAAAGGCAGAGTGTTGGGGAGGAATAAATGAAGTTGAAAGGGACTATAATATGCCAACACAAAATATGCCAATTTGGTATAAGGAGTGTTTTGAGCTGAAAGCAATTAACTCTCTGCCCTCCAACTTCCCATTTGAAAGGAACTTCCCATTTCTTTTTTGTAAAGGAATTTTCCATTTGTAAAGGTGTCATCCTCCACTGTACCAGGAAAAGGAAAAAGATGCAGGGGACAACTCCTTTCTCACCTTATGACTCGAGTCTGCATAACAAATCTTACTAAGCAACCCTTATTTGCCCATCCCACAATTTACCTTCCCATAGTTTACTCCCCCATCCCAAGTCCAAATTTCCTTTTCTTTTGTCTCATTTCTTCTCTACACTCAATTACCTTTTGTTAAAATGGAATATAACCCCACCCCCAACCAGGTCTAATTGCTTCTTTGGGGTCTTCACTTCTTTCTACTTTGAAGGGCTCCATAACTGTTTCTCCTGTTAATCTGTTTTTTGTTGTTGTTGTTGTTGTTCAGTTTAATTAACAGGGCCCCAGTTACAAAATTTAAAAGGTAGAGGGGGGCCCCTGGGTGGTTCAGTCAGTTAAGTGTCTGACTTCCGCTCAGGTTATGATCTCGCTGTTTGTGAGTTCACGAGCCCCAAGTAGGGCTCTGTGCTGACAGCTCAGAGCCTGGGGCCTGCTTCAGATTCTGTGTATCTTTCTTTCTTTGCCCCTCCCCTGCTCACACTCCATCTCTCTCTGTCTCTTGAAAATAAATAAACATTAAAAATATTTGTATTTTATTTTATTTTTTACATTTTCAAACTTTATTGTGGAAAATTTCCAATGTATACAAAGCAAACAGAACAGTATCATGAGCCCCTATGTTCTCAACCCACAGCTAATAATCTGCCAAAACTGCTTCATGCATATCTTCATCCCCCCACTACAACAATTATTATAACTTTTGCTGTTCATTTTTTAAAGTAATTTCAATACATTTAAATATACAAATGTTAACTGTACAATTTTGACAAATGAATACTCCCACATAACCTGCAGCTCTATCACAATGGAGAACTCTCTGGGGGAAATGAAAATGAAAAATATTTTTAAAAAGAGGGTAGTGAAAAAGGGATTTTTGTCACCTACAAAGTTAAGATAAACTATTTGATTTTTCTTGTTCTTCATCAATATAATAGCTATTCAAAATAATAATAGTTATCATGTATTACATGATTATAACATATAGATAAATGAACTAAATGACAGCCACATTATAAGGGATAGGAGGGAGGAATTGGGAATACTTAACTATAAGACCTGCACTGCCCATGAAGCAGTATAGTGTTCATTAAAAGTAGCCTTGGATTAGTTGAAAATGTATATTGAAAATTCAAGGGAAACCAATAAAAAAATTTAAAAGAAGTATAATTGGTTTGTTAAGAGAAGAGAGAAAATGGAATAATATATAATGATCAATTAAAAGGAGAGAAGGCAAGAATTATGGAAAGATTTAAAATTTTTTAAATGCTTATTTAATTTTGAGAGAGAACACAAGCAGGGGAGGGGCAGAGAGAGAAGGAGACACAGAATCTGAAGCAGGCTCCAGGCTCTGAGCTATCAGCACAGAGCCTGATGTGGGGCTCGAACTCAGGAACCATGAGATAGTGATCTGAGCCGAAGTCGGACGTTTAAGCGATTGAGCCACCCAGGCACTCCTGGACAGATTTTTTAAAAAGGAAAATAACAAGTGCAATGAATAGAAAACAGTTCAAAATATGGTAAACATTTTAAAATTTTTTAAAGTTTATTTTCAAAGAGAGAGAGACCGTGCATGTGCAGGGAAAAGGCAGAGAGAGAGGGAGAGAGAATTCTATCAGGGCAAAGCCCAGCGTGAGACTCAGTCCCACGAACCATGAGATCATGACCTGAGCCAAAATCAAGAGTAGGACATTCAACAAAATGAAGCACCAAAGTGCCCCAAACGTTAATTAATTAATTAATTAATCAATCATGGTAAATATTAATCCAAGTATATCAGTAATCACTCTAAATGTGAATGATCTAAAGACACCTATTAGAATACAGGGACTTTTGGAGTGGAAAAAAATAAGAAACAACAAGACTTAGCTATGTGTTGTCTATAAGAAACCCATTTTAACATGTATAAATGCATAACACGTATAGACGTATAACATATATAACTATGTATAAATATATAAATAGTTAGAAGTGCTAACATTAATGAAAAGGAAGATGAAGTAGCTATATTAATTTCGGACAAAACAGACTTCAATACAAGGACATTTATCAGGGATATAAAGGGCTATTACATAATATAAAAGGGTCAATTCTCCCAGAAGGCCTAATAATCCATGTGCATATACCTAACAACAGAGCATCAAAATACTTAAGGAAAAAATGGATAGACTGCATGGAGAAATAGACAATCTACTATTATAGGTGGAGACTTCAACACTGCTTTTTTATTAATTGATAGATTTGACAGGCAGAAAATCAGTAAAGATATAGTTGAACTGAACAGAACCATCAACAAACTGGATCTAACTGACAGTTATAGAATACTTCATCCAATAACAGCAGAACACACTTTCTTCCCAAGCTCACATGAAACATTCACCATGACAGACCATTTTTTGGGCCACAAAACATACCTTAACAGGTCTAAAAGAATAGAAATAATAAGAATGATCTTATATCACAATGGGATAAAACCAGAAATAGAAAGATAGCTAATAGAAAGATAGCTTAAAAATATCCTAAAGTATTTAGGGGCGCCTAGGTGGCTCAGTAGGTGGAGTGTCTGACTCTTGATTTTGGCTCAGGTCATGATCCTGCTGTTGGTGGGATGGAGCCCTGTGTGGGGCTCCATGTGCTGATGTCATGGAACCTGCTTGGGATTCTCTCTTTCCCTCTCTCTGCCCCTACCCTGCTCATGCTGTGCATGCTCTCTCTCTCTCTGTCAAAATAAATAAATAAACTTAAAAATATATCCCAAAATATTTAGAGATTCAACAACACAATTCTAAATAAAACACGGGTCAAAGAAAAAGCCTCAAGACAAATTAAAAAATATTTGAAGTACGGACACCTGGGTGGCTCAGCCAGTTAAGCATCCGATTCTTGATTTCAGCTCAGGTCATGATCTCATTGTTCATGGGATCGAGCCCTGTGTTGGGCTCTGTGCTGGCAGTGCAGAGACTGCTTAGAATTTTCTCTCTTTCCCTCTCAATCTCTGCCCTTCCCCTACTTGCATGTTCTCTCTCACTCTCAAAATAAATAAACTTAAAAATATATTTGAAGGAAACAAAAATGAAAAATACAACTTAAAAAAATTTGTGGGATACAGTGAAAGCAATGTTTTTTTTAATGGTTTTTTTTTTTTTGAGAGAGAGAGAGAGAGAGCGTGAGCAGGGGAGGGTCAGAGACGGAGATACAGAATCCGAAGACAGGCTCCAAGCTCTGAGCTAGCTGTCAGCAGAGAGCCTGATGCGGGGCTGAACACACAAACCATGAGATCATGACCTGAGTTGAAGTCGGACGCTTAACCGACTGAGCCACCCAGACGCCCTGTGAAAGTAATGTTTAAAAGAAAATTGGCAGGGTTCTTATTTGTTTATGTGTTTCAGGTTTTTATCTAAATTCTGGTTAGTTAACATAGTGTAATATTGGTTTTAGGAGAATTCAGTGATTCATCACTTACATATAACACCCAGTGCTCATCACATGTGCCTTTTTTAAATACCCATTACCCATTTAGGCCACCCTCCCATCCATCCCCCTCCCGCAACCCTCAGAGTGTTCCCTACAGTTTGGAGTTTGTTTCTTGGTTTGTCTCCCTCTCTTTTTTTCCCCCCTTTCCTCTATGTTCATCTGTTTTGTTTCTTAAATTCCACACTAGTGAGATCGTATGGTATTTGTATTTCTCTGACTATTTCATTTAGCATAATATACTCTAGCTCCATCCACATCACTGCAAATGGCAAGATTTCATTCTTTTTGATGGCTGAGTAATATTCCATTGTGTGTATGTGTATATATATATTATACCAATATAATTATATATTATATATATATATATATACCATTCTTATTTATCGTTTCATCAGTTGATGGACATTTGGGCTCTTTCCATAATGTGGCTATTGTTGATAATGTTGCTATAAACATCAGGGTGCATGTGCCCCTTTGAATTTGTTTTTTGTATTCTTTGGGTAAATGCTTAGTAGTGCAATTGCTGGATCATAGGGTAGTTCTATTTATAACTTTTTGAGGAATCTTCATACTGTTCTCCAGAGTGGCTGCACCACTTTGCATTCCCACCAACAATGTAACAGGGTTCCCCGTTTTCCACATCCTCACCAACATCTGTTGTTCCCTGAGTTGTTAATGTTAGCCATTCTGACAGGTGAGATGGTATCTCATTGTGGTTTTGATTTATATTTCCCTGGTGATGACTGATGTTGAGCATCTGTTCATGTGTCTCTTAGCCATCTGGATGTCTTCTTTGGAAAAATGTGTGTTCATGTCTTCTGCTGATTTCTTAACTGGATTATTTGTTTTTTGGGTGTTGACTTTGAGAAGTTCTTTATAGATTTTGGATACTAATCCTTTATCAGATACGTCATTTGCAAATATCTTTTTTCATTCCATAGGTTATCTTTTAGCTTGGTTGATTGTTTCCTTTGCTGTGCAGAAGCTTTTCATCCTTTCCTTTCCTTTCCTTTCCTTTCCTTTCCTTTCTCTCCCTTTCCCTTTCCCTTTTCTCTTTCTTTCTTTCTTTCTTTCTTTCTTCCTTCCTTCCTTCCTTCCTTCCTTCCTTCCTTCCTTCCTTCCTTCCTTCCTTCCTTCCTTCCTTCCTTCCTTCCTTCCTTCCTTCCTTCCTTCCTTCCTTCCTTCCTTCCTTCCTTCCTTCCTTCCTTCCTTCCTTCCTTCCTTCCTTCCTTCCTTCCTTCCTTCCTTCCTTCCTTCCTTCCTTCCTTCCTTCCTTCCTTCCTTCCTTCCTTCCTTCCTTCCTTCCTTCCTTCCTTCCTTCCTTCCTTCCTTCCTTCCTTCCTTCCTTCCTTCCTTCCTTCCTTCCTTCCTTCCTTCCTTCCTTCCTTCCTTCCTTCCTTCCTTCCTTCCTTCCTTCCTTCCTTCCTTCCTTCCTTCCTTCCTTCCTTCCTTCCTTCCTTCCTTCCTTCCTTCCTTCCTTCCTTCCTTCCTTCCTTCCTTCCTTCCTTCCTTCCTTCCTTCCTTCCTTCCTTCCTTCCTTCCTTCCTTCCTTCCTTCCTTCCTTCCTTCCTTCCTTCCTTCCTTCCTTCCTTCCTTCCTTCCTTCCTTCCTTCCTTCCTTCCTTCCTTCCTTCCTTCCTTCCTTCCTTCCTTCCTTCCTTCCTTCCTTGAGAGAGAGAGTGTGAGCAGGGAAGAGGCAGAGAGGGAAGTGAGAAAGAATCCCAAGCAGGCTCTGCATTGTCAGCACAGAGCCCAATGCAGGGCTCAATCTCAGGAACCATGAGATGATGACTTGAGCCAAAATCAAGAGTTGGACACTTAAGTAACTGTACCACCCAGGCTTCCCCAGAAGCTTTTTATCTTGAAGTCCCAATAGTTCATTTTTGCTTTTGTTTCCCTTGCTTCTGGGGACNAGCCCCGCGTCGGGCTCTGTGCTCACTGCCAGCGCAGAGCCTGGAGCCTGTTTCAGCCTGTGACTCCCTCTCTCTCTGACCCTCCCCTGCTCACGCTGTCTCTCTCTCTCCTAAAAATAAATAAAACATTAAAAAAAAAAAAGTTACTACAGACAGTGTCAAAGAGGTTGCTGCCTCTGTTCTCCTCTAGGATTAAAGGGAAATTTGTAACCTTGAATATTGAATATTGGAAAAGGAGAAAGACTAACATCAATAATCTAAGCTTTCTCCTTAGGAAACATACAAATGGCCATTCAGCACACAGAAAAGTTCATTAGAAAGCAGGAAAATGTTAATTAGAACCACAATGAGATATCACTTGACATCCATTAGAATGGCTAAAACTAGAAAGACAATTTTGCCCAGCATTGGCAAGGATGAGGAACATCTGGAACTATCATACACTGTTGGTGAGAATGTAAAATTGTAAAAGTACATTGGAAAACAACTTGGGAGCTTCTTAAATATGTAAACATACCTACTGTATGACCCAGCCTTTCCACTCTTACATATTTACCCGAAAGTTATAGCAGCTTATGTCCACACAAAGACTTACACATGAATGTTTATAATAAGTTTATTNTGATAGATAAATAGAATGTAATGTTCTGCAGCAATAAAAGGTAATTGATACACACAACAACCTGAATGATTTCAAAATAATTATGCTGGATGAAAGAAGCCAGAGACAGAAGAGAAATGCTATATTATTCCATTTTTATAATATCCTGAAAAATGCACATGAATCTCTAATGATAGAAAACACATCAGTGGTTATTTGGAAGTGAGGATGGGGGGACTTATGGATTACAAATAGGCATGAAGAAACTTTGGGGGGCAGTAATGGAAATATTTTTTATCCTGATTGTGGTGATGTTTACATGTGTGTATGTTGACTTGTAAAGTTCTGCACAAAAATGAAAAATTTAGAGCATTCCAATTTAGAAACACCAACGAAAAAAGTTCCTAGGTAAAACATTAGGGAACAGAATTCAATAGTATATTAAAAGAAAAATATGTCATAACCAAATAAGGCTAAAGGAAGATTACAAGGGAGTTTAAAACTTTTGAAGAATATCAGTATGAATCATCATATTAATTGAGCTAAAAATGGACAAAAATCAGTAAGAGAAAAACTAATACAGACGATTTTAAACATATGAAAAGATGCTCAATCACCCTCATACTAAGATAAATGAAAATTAAAGTACACTTGGGATATCATTTCTCACCTATCAGATTGGCAAAAATCTAACAAACATGTAAGAGGAAGGAAAACTTTTTTTTAAAAGTAGACTCCGTGCCCAGCGTGGAGCCCAACACAGGGCTTGAACTCATGACCCTGAGATCAAGACCTGAGCTGAGTCAAGAGTCAGATGCTTAACCAACTGAGCCACCCAGGCACCCAAGAAAACTCTTTACAGAGCAATGCCAACTAATATAGAAAGATAAAGAGTTAGAAACTGCCATTTTGCAAACCCCAAGTTAATCATTATTTTAGGCAAAGATAATCAATGGATGATAAAACTATTTTGTGAATGCTTACTGAGTGTTGTGGGCTGAATTGTGTTCCCCCCAAATTCATATGTTGAAGCCCTAACCCTCAGTATCCAAGAATATGACATATTTGGAAATAGGGCCTTTAAAGAGGTGATTCAATTAAAATGATGCCCTTAGGGTAGGCCCTGATCCAATCTGATTGGTGTCTTTGTATTTTAATGTTTATTTATTTTTGAGAGAGAGAGAGAGAGAGAGAGAGCGAGGAGGGGGGGGCAGAGAGAGAGGGAGACACAGAATCTGAAGCAGGTTCCAGGCTCTGAGCTGACAGCACAGAGCCCAATGAGGGGCTTGAACTCACAAACTGTGAGATCATGATCTGAGCTGAATTTGGACATTTCACCAACTAAGCCACCCAGGCGCTCCTATATTGAACATTTTATACCATGATCAGACAATGTAGCCTGTCAATTCCCAGCATGAAAACAACTATCATATTTCCTTCCTGGCCAAATTATTTGATGTCTTTATAAAAGGAGATTAGGATTTACAGAGAGACACCAGGTGCACAGAGGAGCAACTTTGTGAAAATGTGGCAAGAGAGGGGCCATATGCAAGCCAAGGAGAAAGGCCTCAGGAGCAATCAAACCTGCCAACATACTGATCTTGGATTTCTATCCTCTGGAACTGTGAGACACTGGATTTCTTTTGTTTAAGCCACCCACATTGTGGTGTTATCTTATGGCAGCCCTAGCAAACTAATACATTTGGGGGAACAGATTATTCAGTGTCCCAAAAGTATCACCCCACAGGTAAGTAATCAAATACAAAAAAGATTTCTTTACAACAAAGAAGTTAAACTTAGCATTACCAAATACACGATGCATGGACAAATGTTTCCAGACATGACTCACTGAGGACATATCACCCAAGCAGATTTCTTACCCAAGCTGTTTGACCTGAATCTATTCATGGGGAAACAATCAGAAATGCAGAACCATCTAACAATTGGCAAATGCTAGTCAAAAATATCAAGGTCATGACAGACAAAATAGGCTGGGAAAATACTCTTAGATTAAAGTGAGATTCGGGGCGCCTGGGTGGTTCAGTCCAATTTCAGGTCATGATCTCATGGTTCGTGGGTTCGAGCCCCACATCGGGCTCTGTGCTGAAAGCTCAGAGCCTGGAGCCTGTTTCAGATTCTGTGTCTCCCTCTCTCTCTGACCCTCCCCTGCTCACGCTGTCTCTCTCTCTCTCTCAGAAATAAATAAAACATCAAAAAAATTAAAGAGGGATTAGAGACTAAAGAGGCATGGTGCTATGCATGAGCCCTGTTTGGATTTGGGAGTTTAAAAAGTTGTAAAGAAATTTGAGGATAATTAGAAAATTTTGAATTTGGGATGTATAATATTATTGTATCATTGTTAAATTTCTTACACCTGATGAGGTTTTTGGAAGGAGTGGGGGAAAGTAACAGAATTGTTCTGTATCCTGATGGCAGTGGTAGTTATACAAATCTATACATGTATTCAAATTAATGAACTATACTCCAAAAAGTTAATTTCACTATATGATAATTTCTAATTTAAATGGAAAATCATACCTTAAATTTCTTAGATGTGAGAATGGGCTCATGGTNNGCTATGCAAAAAAAAAAAAAAGTCCTTGTTCTTAGGAGTGTGGAAATATACAAAGATCACTGAAATGAGAACAGAGACTACATAGCTTCCTATAGCAAGGCAATCAGCCACCATCATGGGGGCAAGTTTTACAGTGAAAGAAGGAAAGACTTCAGGTATGCCTTGTGGAGATCAATGAAGACAGACCAAAAGAAAAAAACAAAGGCCATTTATTCCAAGCTTGCTATAGCAAGGAAGTCAGACATTTTCACTTGTCTTTTGGCAGAGACTCAAAGGCAAATAGAGGGATGGGAAAGTTTTACAGTAAGAAAACAAAGGGAAGGCCTCAGGTGTACCCTAATTGTAAAGTCATTGGCATGGGGAAGCTGTAGGGAGGCTAACTAGAAGGGGGGCATCCTGGGTTATTGGTTTGGGGAGATTTGGTCTTCTCTGGTTGGACCTGAGTCACAAGTGGAGAGTGGGGGCAAAAAATAGGAGGCTGGTGGTCATTGACCAGGTCCTGACTATCTAGACCCATTGCTGCAGGGGTAGTGGTTTGGCTTTCCAGGCTTGTTGCTACAGAGCTTGTAGGTAAGAGTTCTATTGTCATATACATTTGACCCTTTAACAACGCAGGAGTTAGAGGCACCGACCTCCCTTCCCCCCAACACAGTGGAATAACTCTTGATTCCCCCCAAATACAACTACTAATAGCCTACTGTTGACAAGAAGCCTTACCAATAACACAGTCGATTAACACATATTTTGTATGTGCTATGTATTATATACTGTATTCTTACAATAAAGTCAGCTAGAGAAGTCAATGATATTACGAAAATCACAAAAGAACATATATTTACAATACTGTCTTTATTGAAAAAAGTCTGCCTGTAAGTGGACTTCCACAGTTAAAACTCCCATTGTTCAAGGATATGTATATTTATATAAGGATATATATGTAAATGTATATGTTTATGTATATGTATATAGTCTGGCCGTTGTCCGTTTGTATATTCAGTCCTTCTGGAGATACATGCTGAGTATTTAGCTTTTAGGGAGCATGATGTCTACAGTTTACTGTAGAAAGATATTATAAAACAAACATGCCAAAAAAAATAAAATAAATAAAATAAAAAAAAATAAACAAAAGGGGCGCCTGGGTGGCTTAGTCGGTTGAGTGTCCGACTTTCTCGCTTAGGTCATGATCTCGCGGTTCGTGGGTTCGAGCCCCGCGTCGGGCTCTGTGCTGACTGCCAGCTCAGAGCCTGGAGCCTGTTTCAGTCTGTGACTCCCTCTCTCTCTGACCCTCCCCTGCTCACACTGTCTCTCTCTCTCTCTCTCTCCTAGAAATAAAACAAAACAAAACAAAACAAAACAAAACATGCCAGAGCCCTTTCTTTCCTTTTCTTCCCTTCCCTTCCCATTCCTTCCTTCCTTCCTTCCTTCCTTCCTTCCTTCCTTCCTTCCTCCCTTCCTTCCTTCCTTCCTCTATCCCTTCCCCTCCAGCATGAACTTTGACTAGCAGATACGGCACAAAAATAATTCTCAGAAATTGCTGTTCTGATGGTATGTGGCTCTCATCGAGAGAGAGGGGCACAAAAACAAGAACAACCTAACTATGAAAATCCCTTAAAGTAGATGAAACTATCACCTAAGCCCAAACTGCAAAGATACATATTCAACTTTCCCCTATAAAAACTCTGATCCTGCTTCAATCAGGGAGTTACCTAATGCCCATCAGCTGAATACAGCCTTCAGTGACTTAAATAATTTTCTTTGGGCATTATTTTTATCTATTGATTGATAAA
>NW_027532171.1:112075-121193 GCF_008692635.1 Crocuta crocuta | reverse complement strand
ATTGATTGATAAAAGTTTATTTATTTGGGGGGGCAGCAAGAGAGAGACAGAGACAGAAACAGATAGAGAATCCCAGCTCTGAGCTGTCAGCTATGACCCTGATATGGGGCTTGAACTCATGAACTGTGAGATCATAACCTCAGCTAAAACTAAGAGTCAGATGCTTAACCAACTGAGCCACTCAGGTGCCCCTGGACATCGTTTTTAAATGATGGGGCCTGTATGTATGTACATAAGTATAAAAAGAGATAAAGCAAATGTGGCAAAAGGTAACAGTTGTTATATCCAGGTGGAGGGCATTTAAATGCTCATAGCATAGTTCTTTCAACTTTTGTGTAGTGTAAAGATTTTCCATTAAAAAGCTGGGTGTAGGGGCACCTGGCTGGCCCAGTCGGTAGAGTGTGCAACTCTTGATCTCGGGGTTATGAGTTTGAACCCCACATTGGGTGGAGAGATTACTAAAAATTAAGAAAAAAAAACTTAAAGGGGTGCCTGGGTGGCTCAGTCAGTTGAGCGTCAGACTTCGGCTCAAGTCATGATCTCATGATTTATGAGTTTGAGTCCCACGTTGGGCTCTGTGCTGACAGCTTGGAACCTGGAGTCTGCCTCAGATCCTGTGTCTCCCTCTCTCTCTGCCCCTCCCCTGCTCACACTCTCTCTCAAAAATAAATAAACATTAAAAAATTTTTTAAACTACAAAATTAAATTAAATTAAAATTAAAAGCCAGGTATAGAGTAAATAAGCTATCATTGCCTGCTACCTAGTGACATGTGTAAATGGTTGTGGCTATTGGTCCAGAGGTCCCTGCTTAGTCATTTAACCTGATACTTTCATGAGGCCTTCCTCTATCTGTCAGTGGAAGACAGATAATATATTACAATGTTGTAAAATATTTTTCATTTACTAAAGGAAAGTGTGCAAGACAAGACTGATCAGAAGACTGGTCTTTGCATTTACTGGAGGACAAAGAGGTGCCCATCATTATGTCCTTAGCTGCAGATGTGAAAATATTCTGACATTGCGTTCCTACTCGTTTTCAACTGGACATTGGCATAAATGTGAAGACTCACAACTGGCCTGCTCCAGGATTCGGGACAGTCGGTTGTAGAGTTTAAAAAGAAACTCTGATATTTCGGGGTTCCTGGATGACTCAGTCAGTGGGGTGTCCAACTCCTCATTTCATCTCAGGTCATGATCCCAGGGTCATTGGATCTAGCCCCACATAGGGCTCCACGCTAAGTGTAGATCCTGCTTAAGATTCTCTCTCTGTCGCTCTACCCCTCATCCCCTCCTCACGCGTTCTCTCTCTCCAATAATAAAAGGAGACTCTGATCCCTCTATATTTGACGTGGCAGCCCCCTCCCCCCACATTTCTAACTCACTTCACTGCCCCATCCACCCCTCTTAGCAGTTATCAACTTTTGATAAACAATGTTTATTGCCCTCTTCTTTACTAGGAGGCTGGGCTCACAAAGCTAGGAATTTCGGGCCTGTTTTGTTTTGCCAAACATCAAGTACCAAGAGCAATGGCCAGTGATCAATAAATATTTGATGGATGAACAAATAGGGTCTCATATATACTTATAAGTTCTGCATCTCTTTACTATTTTCTGCATTACTCCTACCAAATCAATTAGTTGTGTCATCCAGAGATGCCTGCAGAGTTTTTTTGAAGGGAATAAGTAATCTTTTAAGACAATGAACCTGGTTGTGTGTGTTTTACTGCTCTCTGCATGTGTGGTGAAGATACCAAAGATAAAGCAGTTGATTACTCCACAAATGCGAGAAGCAGAAATCACTTCATTACCAGCATGAAAAAGTAAAGGAGTAAAAGACACATGAATAAAATAATTTCCAATAAAAAGGAAGGCTTGGGGCACCTGGGTAGCTATGTCCACTAAGTGTCCAACTCATGATCTCTGTTCGTGAGATGGAGCCCTGAAATCAGGCTCTGTGCTGACAGTGGGGAAACTACTTGGGATCTTCTCTCTCTCTCTCTCTCTCTCTCTCTGTCTCTGTCTCTCTCTCTGCCCTTCCCCTGCTTGCTCTCTCAATCCCTCTCTGTCTCAAAATATATAAACATTAAACATTTTTTAAAGGAAGGCTGTGAAGAAAACTAAAGCACGGTGAGGAGCTAGAGAGTGGTGGGTAGGTTAAGGAAGAAAGACATCTAAAGACACGACATTGAGCAGGTGTAACGAAGTGAGCTGTGGAACCAGAGCATCTCTGTCAGGGGCTCCAGTACTGTCAAGGTCTGGGGCTCCTGCCTCTCTGCTCATCCCACCACTGGATGGCATCTTTGGGTTGGGGCCAAACATTTTCCTGTCCCATTCAAAAAAAGGACAGCACCTTTCTCTGCCAACTTTCTGTTTATACATTTCGATATAAATCTTACAGCTTAATTTTCCCAATTAATTTAAATAGTTTTAATAATAAGGTTAGCACTTAATGTGCCTACCATCCATTGTATGGCCTTGACAATAACCTCCATCTGTCCATGTGGTCCCCCAATTCATTGCCCTGCCTCCCCTTAACTGAGGTAAATATCATCCTGAATCCTAAGTTCACCAATATTTTATTTTTAATATGATTTTATCACAATTACACACAGTCCTAAATAATTTATGTTCTTTATATTAGTAGCTTTTAATTTTATAAAAATGTGTTATGCTTGATATAATCTTTTGGGAATTACAGGGATTTTTTCCTTTAACATTCATCCATATTGCTGGGCATTGTTCTAGTTTATTTTTTTTTTAATTTTTATTTATTTCTGAGAGAGAGAGAGAGAGCGAGAGCGAGCAAGCAGGGGAGGGTCAGAGAGAGAGGGAGACACAGAATCAGAAGCAGGCTCCAGGCTCTGAGCTAGCTGTCAGCACAGAACCCGACGCGGGGCTCGAACCCACTAACTGCGAGATCATGACCTGAGCCAAGTCGGACGTTCAACCGACTGAGCCACCCAGGTGCCCCTCTAGTTTATTCATTTTGACTCCTGTTGATGTGCATCCATTTTTGTTTCCTCATTTTGCTGCTGTGAACAGATTGTCATGCATATCCTAGGTTTGTGCAGAGTGTTTCTTTTGGATATATTCCTAAGAGTGGACTGGTTGGATTGTGAGATATGTAAATATTCACTGTAGGAGGGAATGCCTACTTTCTAAAGCAGTTACCCTGATTCACATTTCTTCAACAGGGCAAAAAGATCCTGTGGGTGTACATCCTCTTGGTATTGACGGACTGAAATTTTTGTAAATTGAATGGGTGTAAAACATAACCTTATTATGTCTTGATTTGTAGTTCCCTGATCGCTAATGACTGAACATCTCCTCATATGTTTATTGGCTCTATCTTTCCTTCTCTGAAATGGTCTAATAGACCTATTACTTTTAAAAACATAACTGTAGTACTATTAGGATGTTCAACAACATTAACAACGACTCTTTTTTTTAATGTTTATTTATTTTTGAGGGGGGAGGGGCAGAGGGGGAGTGTCAGAAGATCCGAAGCACTGACAGCAGAAAGCCCGATGTGGCTCCAACTCATAAACCCTATGATCCTGACCTGTGCTGAAGTCGGACACCTAACCAAATGAGCCACTCAGGCGCCGCCCCTCCTTTTTCATTAACAGTGATTCTTGGAATTCTATGTAAAATTTTTTTAAATGTTTATTTTGCTTTTGTGAGAGGCAGAGACAGAGCATGAGCAAGAGAGGGGTAGAGAGAGGGAGACACAGAATCAGAAGCAGGCTCCAGACTCTGAGCTGTCAGCACAGAGCCCGATGTGGGGCTCGAATTCATGAACCGTGAGACCATGACCTGAGCCGAAGTTGGACGCTCAACCGACTGAGCCACCCAGGCACCCCTTGGAATTCTATATAGAAGTGTCTGCATGCCAGACATGCTACCATTGATTCAATTTCTTCTTCGTCTATTCATTCAATAAACTCTCAGACCGGGCTTATAGAGGATTTGGAGTAATTGGAGAGTCCTACCCTCTAAGAAAGCAAAAATTAGCTCAGACTATAAAAATCTGCCCGGCCATTCATCAGGCTGGGAGAACAATCACAGATAAACTCAGATGCAAAGTTAACAGGAAACATTATTTCTCCCAAGGACTGCAGCTGTAATGCCATACAGAGCTCTATTTTGAGTGACTGCTGCTTTCTTAGTTACCAGGAAACTTCCTTCTCTACAATCATAGACTATCAAAAAACTGCCATTCAGACCGGTATCAATATGAATGAAACATCCTACTCTTGCTGGAGACTCTAAGTAACTTAGACACAAAAATGCAGCCAAGATTTTCAAACCTGAACAGAGCTAAGGGGTACCTAGACACAACATTCTACATCTATCTGAATTTCATTGTTTCCAAAATAACAGGACTCGGTTCAGTTTGCAGTTCGCATACTGTTCAGCATTATTTAATGTTACCAAAACACTGCTTCATTTATATTTCATCTGAACTTCACCAGTCCTCAGAATCCTAGAATTCTATCTTTTCCTTTAATTAGTGAGATACTCCATGGTTCCTCTGGTGGGTGGTCTCCTCATTGATTGCTGGATCTGTCAGACCACAAATCAGTCCCAGATGGTCTTAGGCTGAGTAGGACACCCTTACATTCCAGATTGTTAAACTGAGACCCAGAGGGGATGTGACTGGACTGAGAGCATCCAGCAAGTCCATACCTGAGAATGTGTCAGGTCCCCTCAAAGCATCTTCCTCACCTGATGATTCAGGAAGGCCTTCGGCCCGGTACAGAGCCTTCTACCTCCGTCAGGATGATTCCCTGGAGGAGGAGATATCTGAACTTGGTTTTGAAGGAAAAGTATGCATTCCTAGATAAATGGCAACAGGATTTCTTTCTGCCTCAGTGACATCTCCTAGAAGGGTATAGGCATCTCCAGAATTTTTATATGATAAGTAATATTAGAGGCAGCAAACTGGCTAAAGGGTAGAATCAGTTTTGTCTTAACGCTACATTTTCAAAGGGATTATCACTATGCGATTTTATTTTATGTGGAAATAAAAATAATGGTTCCCTAAAGATGCTTTTATTGCCATATTGCTTTAGATTAAGGACAAATCTGAAAGTGTATTATTGGTACATATTTTATTTTATCTGAGGTTGCCGGACTGGGAGATAATGTAGACTATGGGACCATTCAGACCCCCACAGCGGAGGAGAGTCTAACACTGACTTCTCCCCTTTCTCTCCCAGTGCTATATCCTAGGAGGGCTTGCACATCCCCAATTTCCTCCCCTTCTTCTTTCATGGTATGTTCCAGGAGGGGTCTGTAAACCAGTCTGACTTCTCCCCCTTCTCATCCTGTGGTATCGGCCAGGGGAGAACAGCCACTGGCACATCTGCGTCTTTCCAGAGGCATTTCAACTTCTCTGAACATTAGTGCACAGATCCAGAGTACAGATGCAAAGACCCCCTCCTTCAGGAAGACCGCCCGGAAGAACGTTCTCACCCATGCTCCGCGCCACCGTGTGAGACAGCTCCAGGGCTCTGCTGTGTGAGTTTAGAGGCTGCCCCACCCTCAGTACGGAATGGTCACTCCTCCAACATGGCGCACCCCACAGGGAAGCGCGACTTGGGCGCGGCCATGTTCCCCGCCTGACAACACGGCCGAGCGGCACTGAATGCGCCAAAGCACCGACTCCGTAACGTCCCCATGTTGACTCTGGGCTGACAGCGGCTTCGAATGTGGTTTTGCGCGTGTGCAGAACCACGCCCCCTTCGTTCCTCGCCCCAAACCCTGAGAAGGGGCGGTGCTAGGGGTGGTGACCGGAAGCAGCTACGGTTCTCAGCAGTGGTTCAATAGTTGTCGGGAGGATCTCATTGCACTGTGGCGGAGGGATGTGGAGGTGATGGGTCCCCAGGGAGGGTGAGTGTTGAGGAATTCTGTGTGGTCAGTGGTAGAATCGGTTGTCTAACTGTAGTTGGATGATTCGATCATTATTTTCCTCTTCTGTCAACGTTAAGATCCCGAACTTCACTCCAAGACCCACAAGGTTTGCTGCATTATGTTCTAAGTGTTGCCGAAGAGTTGATTTTCCTTCTGCCCATGAGTTACTTAGAAGTGCATTTTTAGTTTCCAAAAGTTTATCTTTTTAATAGATGTCTAACCTTAGCGGTCTGTGGTCAGAAAAGTGTCTACGTGAAGCTCACTCCTTGAAATAGGAGGAGACTCATGGTCTAGGCCGTACTTTTTATAAATGTTGCATATTTTAGTCAGAAATAATATTTAGTTGTTTAGTTGTCAACAGTTTCATACAAAATTTGCACTGTTTGTTGTCCTTTTCTCCTGTTACTGAGAAAGGAGAGAGGAACTCTCTGGTGTGATGGTGATTGGTGCATTTCTCCTTCCTGCTGTCCATGATGCATTGTGAGTTTATTATAAAGTGTGAGACTTAGATTGAAGCTCATCTCTTTGGATGTCCAGTTACTCAAGCACCATTTGTTGAAGACTAGCCTTCCTTCCTTGACTTGTTTTACACCTTTGTCAAAAATAAATTGGCCATACTTGTGTGGGGCCGTTTTTAGGTTCTTTATTCCGTTCCATTGATCTATGTGTCTGTCAGTTTTTATCATGAATGGGTGTTAAAATTTGTTAATACTGTATGAATGTATATGATGTGATTTTTCTTTAGCCTGTTAATATGGGAGAATGCACTGATTGATTTCTGAATGTTGAACCAGCCTTACATTCCTGGAATAAATCTCACTTGGTTGTGGTGTATAGTTCTTTTAATATGTTGCAGGAATTGATTAGCTAATGCTTTTTTTTCCTGAGGATTTTTTGCGACTCAGTTTATGAAAGATATTGGTCTATAGTTTTTGTTTCTTTTGTTCTGTCTTTGTCTGGTTTTAGAATTAGGGTAATACTGGCCTCATAGAATGAGCTGGGAAGTATTCTTTCCTCTTGTATTTTCTGGAAGAGACTGTGTAGAGTTATGCTAATTTTCCTTTAAATGTTTGGTAGAATTCTCCAGTGAAACCATCTGGGCTTGGACATTTCCTTTTGGAAGCTGTTTGATTTTGGCTTCAACTTCTACAGTAGTTATAGGACTATTCAGATTATTGTTTTTCAGACTCTCTATTTAATCGTGGGTGAGTTGTGGGAGTTTGTGTTTTGTGGAGAATTGGACTATTTCATCCAAATCATTGAATTTATTGAATTTTCATCCAGTTGTTTGTGGTCTTCCCTCACTTTCCAAAGTTTAAAGGATACAGCATCTACAGTTACATCTTCTGTTTCAGGTCTGATATTGGTAATTTGTATCTTCTTTCTCCTTCTCTTTTTCAGTCTTCCTAGAGGATTACCAAATTTATCAGCCTTTTCAAAGAACCAGCTTTAGGTTTTATTGATTATTCTTTATTATTTTTCTGTTTTCAATTTATTTCTTTCTGTATTTACATACAGATATATTCTCAACTATTATTGTTTATTTCAGGTGTACTATAGAGTGATTCAACAATTTGGTAAGTGCTTTTAACTTTATTGATTTAGGCTCTTATATTTATTACTTCCATTTGCTTTCTTTGAGTTTTCTTTGTTCTTTTTCTAGTTTCTTGAGATGAGAGCTTAAAGTATTGATTTAAAGCCTTAATTCTTTTCTTTTTTAAAAATTTTTTTAACGTATATTCATTTTTAAGAGATAGAGTGTGAGTGTGGGAGGGGCAGAGAGAGAGGGAGACACAAAGTCAGAAGCAGGCTTCAGGCTCTGAGCTGTCAGCACAGAGCCTGACATGGGGCTCGAACCCACGAACCATGAGATCATGACCTGAGCTGAAGTTGGATTCCCAACTGGCTGAGCCACCTAGGTGCCCCACCTTAATTCTTTTCTAATATAAACATTTACTACTATAAACTTCTGTCTCAACACTGCTTTATGTGCATCTAAAAAATTATGATATGTTGTATTTATTTTCATTCATTACTTTTTAATTTCCCTTGATCCATGGATTATATAGAAATTGTTTAATTTCCAAGTGTTTGGACACTTTCCTGTTATCTTTCTGTTATTAATTTCTAGTTTGATGATATTAGAGAACATATACTGTATGATTTCAATTTAATGAGGTTTGTTTTATGACCCTGAGTGTGGTAGGTCTTGGAGAATATTGCATAGGTGCTTGAAGAGAATGTATATTCTGTTAGTTATGTGGCTGGAGTGGGATGAATATGTTTAGTTAGACCACCCTTTTCTTGGTCCTTTGATTAAGGGAAGTGGGCTTTTCTCAGAGCTTTTTTGTCTGTACCTGTTGACAGTTCTGAGTTATAAGCTTCTCCAGTGCCCTGTTTGTGATCTATGGGAGGAAAAAGAAATCTAGGGAATTCACCACTGTGTTGTTCCTCAGGCCCTGAGATCCATGGGCTATCTGCCTTTCCTTTCTACATCTCAGAGTCTTACTATTGTATTTATTGTATTATGTCATTTTTCCNACCCTGGGCTCTGAGACATTTATTGTTCTCTTTTGTTTTTCCCCTGTGTTAACTTTGTTAATTTTCACTTTGCTAGGGAAGCACCTGTTTTACATCAATATGAAAATATGTTGCTCTACAGTTATGTATATCCCACAATAACAATTTTGAAATACTGCCCTATCTGGGCAAGATGTCTATATCTATGTCTATATCAATATCTATTTATATTTATATATCTACATCTATATCTATATTTATATATTTATCTGTATCTGTATCTATTATATATTTTAAGCTTTTCTCCTTTATCTGGTTTNTTCACCATTCAGGCCACCCTGCACTCCCGGCCTAGGCAACTAGTAATCAAATTTCTGTGTCTATGTATTTGCTTAGTCTGAATATTTTACATAAATGGAATCATAAAATCTGTGGTCTTTTGTGAGTGACTTCTTTCAAGTAAGATAGTGATTTCATGGTTTATTCTTGTTGTAGCATGTATTAATACTTTTTTTATTGCCACATAATATTCCATTGTATGGCTATCCTAAACTTTGTTTATCCATTTTCAGATGATGGACATTTATGTGGTTTCCACTTTTTGGCTACTGTGAATAATACTGCTGTGAATAGTTGTGTATATAAGTTTTGGAGCAGACATGTGTTTCCATTTCTTTTGGCT
>NW_027532171.1:110248-111969 GCF_008692635.1 Crocuta crocuta | reverse complement strand
TCTATGGGTAACATTTTAAGGAACTGCCAAACTGTTTTTCAGAGTGGCTATACCCTTTTAGAATTCTACTAGCAATATATGATTCAATTGATTCACATTTCACCAATGCCTGTTACTAGTCCTCCCCCCCCCATTCATTTAGCCATTCTGATGATGTGAAGTGGTTTCCTAATGAATAGAATATTTTTGTTTTGCCTTGCATTTCCCTAATGACTAATGATATTGAACATCTTTAAAAAAATTTATTTAACGTTTATTTATTTTTGAGAGTGGGGGAGGAGGGCTAGAGAGAGAGGAAGACACAGAATCTGAAGCAGGCTCCAGGCTCTGAGCTGTCAGCCCAGAGCCCGATGTGGGGCTCTAGCTCACAAACTGTGAGATCATGACCTGAGCTGAAGTTGGACACTTCACCAACTGAGCCACCCAGGCGCTCCTATATTGAACATCTTATACTATGATCAGACAATGTAGCCTGTCAATTNGATCAGACAGTGTAGCCTGTCAATTCCCAACATGAAAATATCTACAAGATTTCCCTCCTGGCCACATTATTTGATGGAATTTTGTAAAAGTTAATGAACATAAGAAAAGAAAGCATAGTCTCTCTTTCTTTGGTATAACGTCATGTTTATGTGTTTAAAATTCAACCTGATTATGCCTTTTATTTTACTCCTTATTTACTTTCTTGTTTCCTCTTTATCCCATTTCTTATTTTTGTTGTCTTTCTTACTTGTGTTCCTCTTCATTTTATAAAGGATACTTTCCCTGCCATACCTAGCAGTATGCTTCTGTTAGTTGATCAGAATACAGTTGTTCCTTAGGATAGGCACAGAGACATTCTCGCCCCTCTAGACCCTGTAACAGGGGAAACAGTTTTACCTCTGAATATTTTGAAGTAATTAAAACATTGCAGTCCCAGGCTATTAATATTTTCCTTATGGAATATCTCTTCTGTTTTAAGAAACTTTCCTTTTTTAAATTCCAAACCACAGCCATGTTTTCAACATCCGTTAAACAGAACCATGTTTATTTCAAGCTGACCACACGAAAGGTACTGTGTTATAGTGTTGAGAATGTGAACTTTGAAGCCAGGTAGACTGGGTTTGACTTAAATCACCAAAGCCCGTTTCTGTGTGCATAAAATGAAATGATCATGCTTTTGGCAACACGCAGGTGACAAAATTGTTGTGCAGATTCAGTGAGGTACATGCTTTTGCATATTCCACGATTCCTTGTAATCACAATGCTTGCTAATTTGAATTAAATGTTTACTTGGGCCAGCCTGGTGCGAAGTGCCTTATGTACGGCACCTCATTTAATTTTCACAGCCTCTTGAGGGAAATAGTTTTGACTCATTTTGAAAAGAAAATGAAGAAGCCTTTTTCTAACATGTTTATTTTTGAGAGAGTGCACGTAGAGGAGGGGCAGAGAGAGAACAGAGGGTCTGAAGCAGGCTCCGCGCTGACAGCAGTAAGCTAGCCCAACGCGGGGTTCGAACTCACAAACCGGGAGATCATAACCTGAGCTGAAGTCAGACGCTCAACCCCCTGAACCACCCAGGTGCCCCTTTTAATTTTTTAAAAATATTTTTGAGGGGCGCCTGGGTGGCTTAGTCGGTTAAGCGTCCGACTTTCGCTTAGGTCATGATCTCACGGTTCGTGGGTTTGAGCCCCGCGTCGGGCTCTGTGCTGACTGCCAGCTCAGAGCCTGGAGCCTGTTTC
>NW_027532171.1:105495-110157 GCF_008692635.1 Crocuta crocuta | reverse complement strand
GGCAAAGCTAGAATGTAAGCCTTTATCAATTTTAATCTAAATCTCATGATCTTGCTCATGTTCTGTTTTGATGAATAACCAGAATCGGCAGTGACGGAACCTTGTCTGCTCTACGGTATCCATTGCCAGGAACTGTACTTGGGTGCCTCCAGGAAGGGTTTTTGGGGTGACTGCTGAATGACTGACTATGTGGACACTTGTCTTTCCAGGTTTCTTGGAGTCTCTGTTGAGCCCATGGGTCAGATCCCATAGCGGAGGCCGCAGAAACTTCCTTCTGGCCCCAGCAGCTCTGTTTGAGTCCACGGACCGCACCTGGCTTCTGGCTCTCTGGGAGGAGCATCAGCAAGAGAGCTGGAAGGCTGCGGCCCAGCGGGAACATGCCGGCCAACCAGACCTCTCCCGGGCCATCTCTGGCTCTGGCTGTGGGGAGATGTGACAACTTGTGTGAGGTGAGGAGGAAGAGGTGGCAGGGGCAGGAATTCATCCAGAATGAAAGATCGTATCTCATTTTAATTTGTATGACTTGTTTTTTAATCAAGCAGCAATAATGAGGGAATTTTTATTGGTCATTCCTTTCCCTTGTGTGAATTTCCTTCTCTTGTCTATTGCTGCTTTATTTATCTTAGCTTATGGATTTTTTAAATTGAGCTATAATTAACATATGTTCTATTAGTGTCAGATGCACAACATATTGATTGGAAAGTTTTATACGTTACTAAATACCACAATAAGTGTACTCACCATCTGTCACCATACAGTGTTATTACAGTATTACTGACTCCATTCCCTATGCTCTACTTTTCATCCCTGTGACTTAATTTATTTTATATCTGGAAGTTTGTACCTCTTACACCCCTTATCTATTTTGCTCATTCCCCCATTGACCTCTCCTCTGGCAACCACCAGTTTGTTCTCCATCTTTAAAAACCTGTTTTTGGTTTTTTGGTTTGTTTGTTTTGTTTTGTTCTTCAGATTCCACAGATAAGTGAAATCCTATGGTATTTGACTTTCTCTGACTTATTTCACTTAGCGTAATCGCCTCTAGGTCCATTCATGTTGTCATAAGTGGTGGGATTTCGTTCTTTTTTTAAAAAGATTTTATTTTTAACTAATCTCTACACCCAGTGTGGGGCTCAAACCCACAGCCCCGAGATCAAGAGTCACCCACGTCGCTGACTGAGCCAGCTAGGTGCACCAAGATTTCATTCTTTTTTTTAATGGATGAGTAAAATTCCATTGTGTATGGTGTGTGTGTGTGTGTGTGTGTGTGTGCGCGCGCGCGCGCGCACGCATGCGTACCACATCTTTTTTATCCATCTATTGATGGACACTTGGGTTGCTTCCTTATCTTGACTATTATAAATAATGCTGCAATAAACATAGAGGTGCCTATATCATTTTTGAATAAGTATTTTCATTGTCTTTGGGTAAATTCGCAATAGTGGAATCATTGGATCATATAGTAATTCTATTTTTAATTTTTTGAGTAACCTCCATACTGTCTTCCAAAGTGGTTGTACCCATTTACATTCCTACCGATAGTACACAAGGGTTCCCTTTTCTCCACATCATCACCAACACTTATTACTTGATTCTAGCTACTCTGACTGGTGTGAGGTAACATCTCATTGTGGTTTAGATTTGCACGTTCCTGATGATTAGTGATGTTGAGCATCTTTTCATGTGCCTGTTTGCTATCTGTATGTCTTTTTTGAAAAGAAAAATGTCTATTTAGGTCCTCTGCCTAGCTTTTAATCAGATTATTTGGAGTTTTTTTGAATTTTTGAATATATTTGAATTATATAAGTCCTTTATATATTTTGAATATTAACACCTAATTGGATATATATTTGCAAGTATCCTCTCCTATTCACTAGGTTGCCTTCTTGTTTTGTTGATGGTTTCCTTTGCTGGGCAAAACCTTCTTATTTTGGTATAGTCCAGTAATATTTTTTGCTTTTGTTTCTCTTGCCTCAGGAAACATATCCACAAGTATGGATTAGTGCCTGTGTTTTCTTTTAGAAGTTTTATGGTTTCAGGTCTCACATTTAGGTTTTTAATTCATTTTGAGTTTATTTTGTATATGTTGTAAGAAAGTGGCCCATTTCCATTCTTTTGCATGTAGCTGTCCAGTTTTCCCAGTACCATTTCCTAAAAAAGACAGTCTTTTTCACTATTCTATATTCTTGCCTCCCTCTGTTATAGACCAGTTGACCATATACACGTGGGTTTATTTCTCGGCTCTCTCTTCTGTTCCATTGATCTATATGCCAGTTTTTATGCCAGGACTATATTGTTTTAACTATTACAGCTTTGTAATATATCTTGAAATCTGGGATTGTGATACTTTCAGCTTTGTTTTTCTTTCTCAAGGATGTTTTGACTATTTGGTGTCTTTTGTGGTTCTGTACAAATTTTCAGATTACGTGTTCTAGTTCTGTGGAAACTGTTGCTATTTTGATAGGGATTGCATTGAATCTGTAGGTCACTTTGGGTAATATGGACATTTTAACAATATTAATTCTCCCAAACCATGAGCTGAGTGTATCTTTCCTTTTGTTTGTGTCATTTTCTTTTCAAAAAATTTTTTAAATTTACTTATTTATTTGAGAGATACAGAGACAGCATGAATGGGAAAGGGGCATAGAGAGAGAGAGGATGAGAGAGAATCCCAAGAAGGCTCCAGGCTGCCAGCACAGAGCTGGACGTGGGGCTTGAACTCATGAAACTGTGAGGTCATGACCTGAGCCAAAATAAGAGTCAGACGCTTAGCCCTCCCTCTGAGCCACCCAGCTCCCCAGTTTGTGTTATTTTCAATTTTTTTTTAGATCAGTGTTTTATAGTTTTCAGAGTACAGACCTTTCACCACGGTAAAATTTTTTCCTAGGTATTTTATTCTTTTTTGGTATAATTGTAAATGGGAGTGTTCTCTCAATTTCTCTTTCTGCCACTTCATTATTAGTGCATAGAAATGCAACAGATTTCTACATATGGATTTTGTATTCTGCAACTTTACTGAATTTATTTTTCAGTTCTAATGGTTTTTTGGCGAAGTCTTTAGAGTTTTCTATATAGAGTATCGTGTCATCTGCAAGTAGTGATATTTTGCTTCTTATTTACTAATATGGCTGCCTTTTATTTCTTTTTCTTGTCTGATTGCTGTGGTTAGGACTTCCAGTACTATGTTGAATAAAAGTGGTAAGAGTGGACATCCCTGTCTTGTTCCTGACCTTAGAGGAAAAGCTTTCAGTTTCTTACCATTAACTATGATGTATTGTGGGTTTTTCATGTATGGTCTTTATTATGTTGAAGCATGTTCCCTCTAAACCCACTTTATTGAGAGTTTTTATTATAAATAGAATATTTTATCTTGTCAAATGCTTTTCCTGCATTTATTGAAATGATCATATAGTTTTTCTTTTGTTAATGTGATGTATGGAATAAATTTCACTTGCTTATGGGTTAGGATTTTAATGTATTGTTGGATTCCATTCGCTAATATTTTGTTGAGGATTTTTGCATCTATGTTCATCAGAAATATTGGCCTGTACTTTTCTTTTTTGTAGTGCCCTTGTCTGGTTTTGCTATCAGGGAAATGCTGGCCTTATAGAATGAATTTGGAAGTTTTCTTTTCTCTTCTATTTTTTGGAGAAGTTTGAGAAGAATAGGTAGTAATTCTTTTTTAAACATTTCACCTGTGAAACCATCTGGTCCTGGACTTTATTCTGTTGGGAGGTTTTTGATTACTGATTCAGTTTCATTGCTGAACATCAGTCTGTTCAAATTTTCTGTTTCTTCTGGATTCAATTTTGGGAGATTATATGCTTCTACGAATGTATCTATTTCTTCTAGGTTGTCCAATTTGTTGGCATATACTTTTTCATAATATTCTCTTATGATACTTGGTATTTCTGTGATGTACTTGTTATTTCTCCTTTTTCATTTCTGAGTTTATTTATTTGAGTATTCTTTATTCTTGCTGAGTCTGGTTCAAGGTTTATCAATTTTGTTGATCTTTTCAAAGAACCAGCTCTTGGTTTCATTAATTGTTTCTGTTGTTGTTGTGTTTTTGTCTTTGTCTCATTTATTTTAGGTCTCATATTTATTATTTCCTTTCTTCCCTAGCTTTGGGCTTTGTTCTTCTTTCTCTAGCTCCTTTACGTGTAAGGTTAGGTTGTTTATTTGAGATTTTTCTTGCTTCTTGAAATAGGCCTGTATCTCTATAAACTTCCCTCTTAGAACTGCTTTTGCAGGGGTGCCTGGGTGGCTCAGTCGATTGAGCTTGTGACTTCGCCTCAGGTCATGATCTTGTGGTTTGTGGGTTCAAGCCCCACATTGGGCTCTGTGCTGACAGCTCAGAGCCTAGAGTCTGCTTCAGATTCTATGTATCCCTCTCTCTCTCTGCCCCTCCCTTGCTTACACTCTGTCTCTCTCTCTCTCTCTCAAAAATAAAAATAAAAAAATTAATAAAAAAAGAACTGCTTTTGCTGAGTCCCAAAGATTTTGGACCATTGTGTTTTCATTTTCATCTGTCTGTATGTATTTTTTGATTTCCTCTTTGATTTCTTGGTTGACCTGTTTGTGGCTTAGTAGCATGTTGTGTAGTAGCCTCCATGTGTTTGTGTTCTCTCCAGAGTTTTTCTACTTGATTTCTAGTTTCAT
>NW_027532171.1:104977-105478 GCF_008692635.1 Crocuta crocuta | reverse complement strand
CGGTTTTTTAAGTTTTTTTTAATATTAAATTTCATGACCCTCTAGGTTTCTTGTATATTTTTGTGAATAATTTTTGCTACTGTGTAATTTGAAATTTGAAATTAGTTTTCAGTTCTATTTATAAGTGGTAAAATGTGTCAAATGTTTCTGTAATTCGTATTTTATTTTATATTTTTAGTGTTTATTTTATTTTTCTTTTCTTTTCTTAATTTTTATTTATTTTTGAGAGAGAGAAAGACAGAGTGTGAGTGGGGGAGGGGCAGAGAGAGAGGGAGACACAGAATCTGAAGCAGGCTCCAGGTTCTGTCAGCACAGAGCCTGATGTGGGACTTGAACCCACAAACCACAGGATAATGACCTGAGCTGAAGTTGGAAGCTTAACCAACTGAGCCATCCAGGAGCCCCTACTTAACACATGTTTTTAATTTTGTTTTCTTCCATTATAACCCAGTGCAGTTACTATATTGACCTGGATTTTTTTGTTTTTCTCTGGACTTTGAT
>NW_027532171.1:102980-104712 GCF_008692635.1 Crocuta crocuta | reverse complement strand
GGGGCTCGAACCCACGAACCGCGAGATCATGACCTAAGCGAAAGTCGGACGCTTAACCGACTAAGCCACCCAGGCGCCCCAATGTTTGTTTATTTTTGAGAGAGAGAGAGAGATTGAGCACCTGAGCATGAGTAGGGGAGGGGCAGAGGGAGAGAGAGACAGAAACTGAAGCAGGCTGTGCACTGACAGCAGAGAGCCCGAGGTAGAGCTCAAACTTACAAACCCCATGAGATCATGACCTGAGCTGAAGTCAGATGCTTAACCGACTGAGCCACCAAGATGCCCCGAATGTTTATGTCTTATAGAGAAAGAGAGGCAGTCAGAGCACGAGCAGGGGAGGGCCAGAAAGAGAGGGAGACACAGAATCTGAAGCAGGCTCCAGGCTCTGAGCTGTCAGCACAGGGCCTGATGCGGGGCTCGAACCCACGAACCACAAGATCATGACCTGAGCTGGTTGGTCGCTTAACAAACTGAGCCACCCAGGTCTAAGTAGTCTTTTAGAAATGGCTCTTTCTTTCTTTGTTTCTGCCAGATTCCACCTCCCTGTAGGCAAACATTCTTGATCTTTTCAATGCATTCAATTTTTTTTTTTATGTTTTGGCTTAAATTACCTGTTGACTTTCTGTTATGGAAGGTGGAGACTTCGCTTTTCCATACACCCGCACCAACATAAACATTCACCTCTAAATATTGTTTTGATAAGGTTCATCATAAGTGTTTATTACTATGACTGTTTAGAGTTGAGTTACATAGTGTGCACGCCGTGATTACTGTTTCAGCACAATTCTTTCTTTTCCCTGGAGTTAATAATTTTCTGATTTAGTCATTTCTTTGCTTTACTAAATACATATCAATGATTCAAATCCAGATTCTTCACAGTTGTTTAAATCACTCCGCATATTCAAACATATTAGGTAATAATCATAATGACAATTATAAAACAGGAGTGTTTTATATGTGCCATGTTTACTCCCTCTCATGTTTACTATGTGCCAACAGTGTTATATGCATACAACATATACTAACTCATCTTCACAACAACCTTCAGAAGTAGGTGCCATTGTTATTCCCATTTTATAGAGGGGGAAACTGAGGCATAGAGAGGGAGACACAGAATCCGAAGCAGGCTCCAGGCTCTGAGCTGTCAGCACAGAGCCTGATGCAGGGCTTGAACCCACAAACCGCGAGATCATGACCTGAGCTGAAGTCGGACGCTTAACCAACTGAACCACCCAGGTGCCCCAGTTGAGCAGAATTTTAAAAGCCTAGTTTCCAGTCTAGTCCTTTTCTACTCACACACACATTTTTCTTAGCTTAAAAAAACTGTTATTTGGTTGTGGATGCTCCATTTTTAAAAATTCTTTGTTCTGATTTTCATTTCTTTTTCTTTTGTTCTCTTTCCTAGTAGTTTTTTTAATATCTTCCAGTTCTTCTTTTGTGTTGCTCATTAAAACTTATATTTTTATTTCATATAGCTCTTTTTATTTTCAGAATTTTTTTAACTTGAGAGAGAGAGAAAGAGAGAGCAAGGGAGAAAGGCAGGGAGAGAGAGAGAATCTTAAGCAAGCTCCACGCTCAGTGTGGAGTCCAACACAGGGCTCAATCCCATGATCCTGGGATCAGAACCTAAGCTGAAATCAAAAGTCGATGCTCAACCAACTGAGCCACCCAGATGCCCTCTGTTTTCAGAATTTTATAATAGCATATTGTTTTTGCTTTATGGGTATAACGT
>NW_027532171.1:102693-102907 GCF_008692635.1 Crocuta crocuta | reverse complement strand
TCAAAAGTTAAAAACATTAAACTATATAAAGTTTAAAAGTGTAAAAGTATGCAGTCTAAATTCTCTTACCATCTTTCTCCTCTCAGCTTAGTTCTAATATATTTTAACCAATTTAGTTAGTTTTCTCTGCATGATTAGGGATTTTTATATACAGAAGCAGTTGAGAACACGTTCTTACTTAATCCTTTTATTTCACAAATGGTGGCCCACTAAA
>NW_027532171.1:100729-102237 GCF_008692635.1 Crocuta crocuta | reverse complement strand
CCATGAGATCATGACCTGAGCTGAAGTCAGATGCTTAACCGACTGAGCCACCAAGATGCCCCGAATGTTTATGTCTTATAGAGAAAGAGAGGCAGTCAGAGCACGAGCAGGGGAGGGCCAGAAAGAGAGGGAGACACAGAATCTGAAGCAGGCTCCAGGCTCTGAGCTGTCAGCACAGGGCCTGATGCGGGGCTCGAACCCACGAACCACAAGATCATGACCTGAGCTGGTTGGTCGCTTAACAAACTGAGCCACCCAGGTCTAAGTAGTCTTTTAGAAATGGCTCTTTCTTTCTTTGTTTCTGCCAGATTCCACCTCCCTGTAGGCAAACATTCTTGATCTTTTCAATGCATTCAATTTTTTTTTTTATGTTTTGGCTTAAATTACCTGTTGACTTTCTGTTATGGAAGGTGGAGACTTCGCTTTTCCATACACCCGCACCAACATAAACATTCACCTCTAAATATTGTTTTGATAAGGTTCATCATAAGTGTTTATTACTATGACTGTTTAGAGTTGAGTTACATAGTGTGCACGCCGTGATTACTGTTTCAGCACAATTCTTTCTTTTCCCTGGAGTTAATAATTTTCTGATTTAGTCATTTCTTTGCTTTACTAAATACATATCAATGATTCAAATCCAGATTCTTCACAGTTGTTTAAATCACTCCGCATATTCAAACATATTAGGTAATAATCATAATGACAATTATAAAACAGGAGTGTTTTATATGTGCCATGTTTACTCCCTCTCATGTTTACTATGTGCCAACAGTGTTATATGCATACAACATATACTAACTCATCTTCACAACAACCTTCAGAAGTAGGTGCCATTGTTATTCCCATTTTATAGAGGGGGAAACTGAGGCATAGAGAGGGAGACACAGAATCCGAAGCAGGCTCCAGGCTCTGAGCTGTCAGCACAGAGCCTGATGCAGGGCTTGAACCCACAAACCGCGAGATCATGACCTGAGCTGAAGTCGGACGCTTAACCAACTGAACCACCCAGGTGCCCCAGTTGAGCAGAATTTTAAAAGCCTAGTTTCCAGTCTAGTCCTTTTCTACTCACACACACATTTTTCTTAGCTTAAAAAAACTGTTATTTGGTTGTGGATGCTCCATTTTTAAAAATTCTTTGTTCTGATTTTCATTTCTTTTTCTTTTGTTCTCTTTCCTAGTAGTTTTTTTAATATCTTCCAGTTCTTCTTTTGTGTTGCTCATTAAAACTTATATTTTTATTTCATATAGCTCTTTTTATTTTCAGAATTTTTTTAACTTGAGAGAGAGAGAAAGAGAGAGCAAGGGAGAAAGGCAGGGAGAGAGAGAGAATCTTAAGCAAGCTCCACGCTCAGTGTGGAGTCCAACACAGGGCTCAATCCCATGATCCTGGGATCAGAACCTAAGCTGAAATCAAAAGTCGATGCTCAACCAACTGAGCCACCCAGATGCCCTCTGTTTTCAGAATTTTATAATAGCATATTGTTTTTGCTTTATGGGTATAACGT
>NW_027532171.1:97484-100652 GCF_008692635.1 Crocuta crocuta | reverse complement strand
ACATGGCTAAAAAGTTAAAAACATTAAACTATATAAAGTTTAAAAGTGTAAAAGTATGCAGTCTAAATTCTCTTACCATCTTTCTCCTCTCAGCTTAGTTCTAATATATTTTAACCAATTTAGTTAGTTTTCTCTGCATGATTAGGGATTTTTATATACAGAAGCAGTTGAGAACACGTTCTTACTTAATCCTTTTATTTCACAAATGGTGGCCCACTAAAGAAATTCACATCAGTTTTGTTAATTTTAAGGCTTTTGGTGAAATATAATATGAATTACAAACAATGCTGCCATGAACATTGTTTATCATGTCTCCTCATGTACATGAATACCCCGTCTCTTAACTATATACATAGGGGTGGAGTTAATGGGTCATAGCTTAAGTCTATATTTAAAATTTTTTATTGTAAAATACATCATACATACATACAGTAAAGTGTACCAAACACACATGTATAGCTCAGTGATTTTCCACTATGTAGGCCTAGACAGTATCCTTACTCAGCATTCCAGAATCCCCCTACTCCTAAAGATAACTACTACCCTGACTTTTACAATAATCCCTTCCATTAAGAAGAAGATCACAAGCTGCAGGGTGGGAGAAGACATAGACAAGACAGGACTTCTACCCAAAATACATAAGGAGCAACAAAATAATAAGAAAAAGCAGACTCCCCAGTAGTTCAGAGGCTTTATTTGAACAGACATGTAACCAAAGAAGATATCCAAATAGCTAATAAACACCTGAGATGGGACTCAATCTCATTAGTCATCAGGGAAATGCAGTTTCAACCACAGTGTTAATACCACTACACTTTCACCAGGACGGCTAAGATTAAGAAGACTGACAATGACAAGTGTTGAGTGTGTAAGGAGCCATACCAGTGGCTCATATGCTCATGTCAGCGCATACAGCTGTTGATAGATTAGCTCCCATCTTCAGTTCTGTGCCGCTCGTGGGGCTGTGAATTGGCACAGTCTCTTTGGAAAACATTTTAGCCTTCTTCCTCCAAGCATGTGTAGCTCATCCGACGAAACAGTTCTCCCAGGAAAAGGTGCAACAGAAGCCCTTGGCTGATGTACCAGGACACGTGTATAAATGCTCATTGTAGCATTACTTGTAACAGCCAGAACCTAGAAATAACTTAAATGTCCATTAACAGTAGACTGGTTAAATAAGGTGAACACAATATTGAGTAAAAGAAGCCAGACACAAACGAATTTGTGTTATTTCAATTTGCATAAAGTTTAAGGCAGACCAAACAAATCTGTATTGGACAGGGGCATATGGTGAGGTTGTCAAACTAGAAAGCAAACACTTTTGAGAGAGAGAGAAAGAGGGGGAGGGAGGGAGAGAGGGAGGGAGAGGGAGAGAGAATCTTAAGCAGGCTCCACACTCAGCGCAGAGCTCAGCTTGAGCCCATGACATTCAGATCATGACCTGAGCTGAAATCAAGAGTCCAGCGCTCAGCTGACTGAGCCACCCAGGCGCCCCAGCATTTTGGCCTTCCTTGTGGGTTTTAGCAGTTACAGAAGAGTGCCTGTTTTTACCATACCCAGTGGAACACAGGGTCTTTTCATATTTGTTTTTTCTTTTTGGCACATTAGGTGAAAATATGATACCTCCATATGGATTTAATTTGCATTTCTCTTAGTATGGCCAAGGTTAAATATATTTGACTGTGTTAAAAGAGCCATTTATATTATTTTTCCTGTGCTATTTTTAAATTTTCTTTGCCCATTTTTCTATTAGGTTGTTGCTATTTTTTAAAAAACGTTTATTTTGAGAAAGTGCGAGCAGGGGAGAGGCAGAGAGAGAGGGAGAGAGAGAGAATCCCAAGCAGGCTCCTTTTTGTCAGCCTAGAACTTGATGCAGGGCTCGATCTCACAACCATGAGATCATGACCTGAGCCAAAATCAAGAGTTGGACCCTTAAGCGACTGAGCCACCCAGGCACCCCTAGGTTGTTGCTATTTGTATCTTAAGGAGAGTAACTCTGTCTGTTGTAGGGGACCCAAATATTTGTCCTCATGTGTCTCTTAAATGAAAATTTTGGTGTTTTATCCATGCATTTATTTCACATAATTGTGTTTATGAATCTTTTATGTCCTTCAGGTTTTGTATCGTAACTAGAAATACCTTCCCCAATGCTCAGCTGTGCTTGGAAAAAAAAAAAACTCCTGTTTTGTTTTGTTGTTTTGTTTTGTTGTTTTTTAGTATTTTGATGTTTTTAGTTTTTACCTCTACTTCTCTGACAGTCTAGATTGCTTTTTATTTCTTTCTTTTTTTTAATAGTTTATTGTCAAGTTGGTTTCCATGTAACACCCAGTGCTCATCCCCACAGGTGCCCTCCTCCATGCCCATCTCCCCTCTTCCCCTCTCCCCTGACCCCCCATCAGCCCTCAGTTTGTTCTCAGCAGTCAAGAGTCTCTCATGGTTTGCCTCTGTCCCTCCCCCCCCCACTGTTTTTCCCCTTCTTCTCCCCCATGGTCCTCCATTAAGCTCCTCCTAATCCTCCTATACGTGCAAACATATGGTATCTGCCCTTCTTTGCCTTCTGACAGTCTAGATTTTTGGTGGCTATTTTATAGCCTTAGGTAGGGATCCATTTTTTTAAATATTTATTTTTGAGAGAGATAGAGAAAGACAAACTGTGAGCAGAGGAGAAGCAGAGGGAGAGGGAGACACAGAATCTGAAGCAGGCTCCAGGCTCTGAGCTAGCTGTCAGCACAGAGCCTGATGGGAGGCTCAAACCCACGAACCGTGAGATCATGACTTCATCTAATGTTAGACGCTTAACTGTCTGAGCTACCCAGGTGCCCCAAGGTTGAGATCCATTTTCATTTTCTTCAAGATGCCTACTGATCTGTCCCAACACCATTTATCGAATAACCTATATTTTCACCACCAGCATACAATACTACATTAGTGTATATATACCTTCTAATGTATAACTCTGGGTATATTTATGGACCTTATTCTGTTCCATTGATCTAATAATAGTCATAATCTTTGTGATCCTAATTCCTCTATATTTATAATTTATTCTAATAGATTGTAGGACTAAGTCTCTGATTACCCTTCTTTATCAGAAATTTACTATTTTCTTGATTGTTTTAATTTCTGTAGACAGTTTATAATCAGTTTGCCAATTTTAAAAATAAATCT
>NW_027532171.1:93605-97284 GCF_008692635.1 Crocuta crocuta | reverse complement strand
ATTTGTCTCTTTATGACAATTCAGATTTCCTGCTAATAAATAAGTTATGTTGCCTATATTTTTTAAGTAATCTTTGCATTTCCCATTAGTGTGTTAACATTTTCCTCAAATATATTTTTGACATTAGTTTTTGTTTCTATTATCTAAAGGAAAAAATAACAATGCAAATATATGAGGGTATATTATCACAAATTGGACCTGAAATTATAATTATATGTACAAGAGGTAGTTGGAGAGCGAGTAAAAGGAAAAACAAAGAATACTATTTTTCTTTTGTTTTTTAATGTTTGTTTATTTTTGAGAGAGAGAAAGCATAAGTGAGGGAGGTGCAGAGAGAGAGGTGGACAGTGGATCTGAAGTGGGCCCCGATGTGGAGCTTGAGCTCATGAACCGTGAGATCATGGCCTGAGCCAAAGTCAGACACTCAACTGACTGAGCCACCCAGGTGCTCCTTATTTATTCTTATTTAGGAGAAAGATACAGATATTGATAGAGCTTGTTAGAGAAACATGCATATAACTATGGTCTTATGCTGGAATAAGTGAGCAGAAAAATGAAAATAGAATGGGTAATTTTCAAATGAGCATTAAATGAGGAAACAGCCAAAATTTCATTTGTCAAGGATATTAAAAGAAACAAAAAGAACTATATAAATAGCAGAAATCAGTCCTAGTGTTATAGTAATCACATATTACTATGTGATATGTAATATGTGATATTACTATATCACAAAAGAAAGAGATTCTCGTACTGGATGGAAAAGAAAAGCAAAAACTGCCCAAGGTCAAGGATTATTTTATAAACTCTAGTTACACTTAAAATGAAAAGACCAAGGAAGTGTAAAAATAAAGGAATAGAAAATGATATACTTGGCAAACAAGAACCAGTGAAAACTTGGGGCTGCATTTTTAATATCAGACCAGAGGGAATGGAAGGTGAAAAACATCACAAGGGATAAAGGTAAATGGTTCAAACTATTAAATACTAAGAAATATAAAAATAATCAACACCCTTATACCTAATGATATATATCCTCAAACTATGTAAAATTGAAACTAGCAGAAGTAGTTAATTCTACCCTTAGCCATTTTAACCTACCCTTGATCATGTGAAGCAAAATAATGTAAAGCTTTGCTATAATGTAGGTGATAATATTCTACAACCACAGAGAATTAAATGAAAAATTAAAAGCAGAAAGCAAAAATAAATCATATCTGCAAACATTAAAATATTTTACATGAATATTTAAAAAATTCTTTTTTAACATTTATTTATTTTTGAGAGACTGAGAGAGAAAGAGCATGAGCAGGGTAGGAGCAGAGAGAAAGAGAAACACAGCACCCCAAGCAGGCTCCAGGCTCCGAGCTGTCAGCACAGAGCCCAGCCTAGGGCTTGAAGCTGTGAACTGTGAGATCATGACCTGAGTGGAAGTCAGATATTTAACCAACTGAGCCACCCAGGCGCCTCTACATGAATATGTTTTAAATAGAAAACAGTCTTACAAGAGACATAAAGGATGACTTAGCTCAAGCTGCCATAACAAAATACCTTAGACTGAGTGGCTTACGCAACAGTTTTTTCCCCTCACAATTCTGGAGGCTGGAAGTCTGAGATTCTGATGCCAGCAGGGTCGGGTTCTGGTTAAGGACCTTGTTCCTGGCTGGTAGGTAACCATCATCTCACTTTCTTCACATGATCTCTTCTTTGTGTGCACGCGAAGATGGGACATTGCAGAGAGCCAGCAGTTCTTTGGTGTTTCTTCCCATAAGGGCAGTTACACGAAGGCCCCAGTCTCATCTCATCGTGAGGGCCCCATCCTCATAAGGTCATGCATTCATTACCTTCCGAAGGCCACATCTCTGCATACCATCTCATTGGGGTCAGGGCTTCAACATAGGAATTTTAGGGGGACACAAGCATCCAGTCCATAACAGAGGTGAGCTTCAAGTGGCACAGTTCAAAGTTTATGTGATAAAGCAAAACTTGCAGGTAGAGGGAAAGTGATAGGGTTGAATGCCTTTACGTCTTCCCTGCCTGTGCCCATGAACTTTCCTTCCTGTTAAAAAGGAATGAGCTCTCCACTGAACCCCTTCCCAGCCCCCAACCACCCCCATTTAGGTACCTCCTCTCTTTTCTATATCATCACCTTTCTTCTTCTGTGCTGGTACCTTCCCAAAGCATATAACGTGCAGTCACATTTTTCATGTCAAAAAATCTCCCCTTGATCCCTGATTCACTTCCAGCCAAGATGTTTCACTAGATAAACAATTCCTATAAGCCTTCTGACTTGTATATGTTTAATGTCCTCTCCTATTGGTTGGGTTTTTGGCCAGGGACTTGCTTCCTCAAACTGGGATGGAAGGGTCTCACCCTATCGCCCTCCCCACTCCCCAACCTAGGAGTCTCAGTTAACCCAACCTCCCAGCTCTCAACTCTTCGTTCCTTGTGCTCTAAGCTTCCATTCCCCCTATATACTCTACATCCCTGCGAGAATCCTGCTTTCCCAAGTGTCTCTTATACTTTCTGTTTAATGTTTTGTTACAGAAGCCAGACAAAGGGAACACCCATTACAGATCAGTCTCGCTTGTGCATAGTGATGGGGCAATTATAAATGAAATATTATCAAACAGAATCTAGCAGTTCCTTAAAAAAAGCTTTCATTCTGAGCACATGGTTCAATATTAACGAAACCTCTAGGTAATTCACCATATTAACATTCCATTGGAGAAAAGTGATTTGATAGAATTCAACATCCATTCTTGATTTTAAAAAATATCAAAGTTGAGCATTTCACACTTCAGGTCCTTGCCCAAACTCACAGTAGCGATTGTCACTGACGCAATGGGTTTTGATTAATGACATCCAGAATTCTTCATTTTGAATTGAGTCCTTTATCTTTATAAATTGCCTTCCTTTGTCTTATTTCATACTTTTCCAGAATTCTTCTCTGATTGATATTAAAATGGAGACCTTGCTTCCTTTCTGCTGGCATTTCCTGATACACCTTTGCTCATCCTTTTTATTATTATCACTCTGAATCGTTTTTGTATAGCATTTTTGCTATACAATATATGAAAAGTATATTTTATATGTCTTCTAATTTCAAAAAATGTTTATTTATTTATTTTTGAGAGAAATAGAGACGGGGGGGGGGGAGAAAATTCCAAGCAGGCACCACACTGTCAGCGCAGAACCTGACGCGGGGCTCGAACCCACAAACTGTGAGATCATGATCTGAGCCGAAGTCAAGACTCAGATGCTTCACTGAGTGAGCTGCCCAGGTGCCCCTGACATCTTCTAATTTTAATGCTGCTTTTAAAAATATCTTTCACTACATGGTCTATTTTTGCTTTGTTTTAGGTTCCTTCTAGTAATTTGGTAGGGTTGAATTCTTTTTTTGGTTCTTTCAGTGGTTAATATTATAACATTAACTTTCCAAAACATAACTAATATTCCAATTATTGAAACAGTGTCTGTTAACTGTCCAGTATGAGTAATGACAAGATTTGTATACTGCTATTTCAAGAGTTCTTTTATTTGTTGTAAGCTTTCTTTGAATTCTATTTGAGAGCTTGTCTGTTCAATTTGTTTGGGTCTGTCTAGGAATACAAATTATATGTATATTGAATTTCCTATCTTTCCTATTTTTGTTGTTTTTTTTCTCTAGTATATTATAAAG
>NW_027532171.1:85353-93140 GCF_008692635.1 Crocuta crocuta | reverse complement strand
TCATTGTTTCTCATTGCCATGTAGTATTCCATGGTATAGATAAACCACATCTTCTTGATCCATTCATCTGTTGATGGACACTTAGGCTCTTTCCATGTTTTAGCTATTGTGGAGAGTGCTGCTATGAACATTGGGGTACATGTGCTCCTATGCATCAGCATTTCTGTATCCCTTGGCCAGTCAGAGTGGCTAAAATGAGCAAATCAGAGAACTCTAGATGCTGGCGAGGATGTGGAGAAACGGGCACCCTCCTACACTGTTGGTGGGAATGTAAACTGGTACAGCCCCTCTGGAAAACAGTGTGGAGGTTCCTCAGGAAACTAACAATAGAACTCCCGTATGACCCAGCAATAGCACTGCTAGGAATTTACACCAATTTTTTAAAAAACGTTTTTCATGTTTATTTTTTTTGAGAGAGAGAAAGAGCATGAGTGGGGGAGGAGCAGAGAGTGAGGGAGACACAGAATCCGAAAAAGGCTCCAGGCTCTGAGCTGTCAGCACAGAGCCCGATGGGGCTCGAACTCATGAACCGTGAGATTATGACCTGAGCTGGAGTCGGACACTTAATTGACTGAGCCGCCCAGGCGCCCCAATATTATACCGATTTTTAAGGCAGCTCAAGCAAGCTAACAGGTGAGCCTGCCACAGTGGCCTGGATGCTGGCAGAAGACGGGAGACTCCTGGGTCAGAGAAATTGGACTTAATACGCTTCCTCTACATTCATCTGTTTTATTTCTTAAATTAAAAAAAAAATTCCACATAGGAGAAAAGTCATATGGTATTTGTCTTTTTCTGACTTATTTTACTTAGTGTCCTACTCTGTAGCTCCATCCATGCCATTGCATTTTGTTCCTGTGTCTCTGGGTTAGAGAAAGAGGACTTAATACCCTTGGCATTAGTAGCCAGTGTCTTAACATTTGTGCCAGTTCCCTAAGTCCCAGTTCCTACAGGGTGACATAAAAAGGCCATGTGACACTTGGACACACAGTGGGTTACTTTGATTCCCTGAATCTTTTTTTAATGTTTATTTTTTGAGAGAGCGAGAGAGCGTGCACATGTGTGCAAGCCGAGGAGCAGCAAAGAGAGAGGGGAATAGAGGATTTGCAGTGGGTTCTGCGCTGACAGCAGTGAGCCCAATGCAGGGCTCGAACCCTTGAAATGTGAGATCATGNTTTTATAATAAGCAGTAAGCAAACCTGCCCTTTGCTCTGGAGCGGGGCACAAGTATGTTCCAGGACTGTTTGCAGTGAGAAAATCCTTGAAACGATACTCCAGAACAAAAGGTCAGTCGGTGCCTGTGCTCACAAGACATGCAGAAGTGTGAGCCCCATGAAGAACTATCTCCCAACAATGTCCACCCCTTATTTCTCTACTGGCTTGCCTTCTGCAAGTTTCCTCATGAGTACGCTCTTCCATTGGCCACTCTGATCAATCTGACTGAGGGAGGCTAGGGCCAAACCTGTTGTTTGCCTCATGCAGCACTTAGCTGAAGTTATTATCAGCGGGACCCCAAGTGGCAGAATGAGTCACGGTATTTTGCTCAACCGTGACTTCCAGGGTTCCAGATTCAATCAGCTGAACATACCCTACAAGTCCTTAAGGTTTACCTTTCAAAGCCAGGTGATTTTCTCCTTAAGTTTCTATATTAACCCTTCCGCTTGGCCTGAGACACTAATCCCGGTGCCACAGCATGTATTAGCAATTGCACACATTCTGCCTTGGCAATTTCATCATCTGTGACAACCTTGGACAGTAAGTTGAGGCTGACTGGAACGCTTTCCGGGGCCAAGGTAGTATGATTGATCACCTCAGCTAAAATCAGGGACAGATTTCTTAACCACCTTTTCCGTGGATGATCCCTGTTATAGGAACAGCGTCGCTCAGTGTACACCTAAATACCAAGCCATTTATCCCTATAGGAAGCTCCTCCTACCAAACCAAGGGTATAGCCTCCTTTTGGAGAGATCTCCAGAATCATTTAAGGCTCCCTGAACCACCCGTCCCTACCAGAAACACTTGCAGGGCACTTATGATCACCACTAACGTGCAAGGCACTATGATTTTTGGAGGGGGAGGGGGAGGCAAGTTAATGTCTGGCTTCCACACATAAAGTACAATTCCAGGATGTCCCTCCCAGATGAGCGTGGTGTTTACAATGGGTGGAGCCCTCTAAGTAGGACCCCTAGCAGTCAGGGGACACAGGTTGAGATTGCCTCCAATGTGACCTGTTAGCCAGCTCACAGCCTTTAACTGTTGGAGACAAAACCAAGCAAGGAAGGAGATTGATTTCTGTTCAGGCTGTGGTAGTCAGGAGAGCCCACCCTGCCAGATCTGAAAATCAGACTGCCTCAGTAGGGTGGTTTTGCCTTTTACTCTCATAGGGAGAGGTAGACAAGTTATAAGGAGGGTGATTTACAGTTGGGGTTGTTTCTGCGTTGAGGGGAAGTCTCCGCTGAAAAGAAAATGTTTTATCTCTGTGTCTGGCTAGTTTAATTGGGACAGACTGCCAATCTCAGTTAATCATTCACAAGACAAAGAATGGGGAACTGGAGGATCTGTGTTTGGCCTTTCAGCAGGTTCAACAAAAAGAGAAAGATCTGTGTTTGACTTTGTCACAGGTAAACTCAGTAGTTGGTGGGGGTCATGAGAAAAGGGGGGGGACAGGAAGTCTTAACTAAAGCAGATGGGGCAAAGTGTTCTTTGCCATAAGTTATTTCCAAGAATACAAAAGGGTGAGCTGATTTCCTAACGGTTGCTGTTTTCAGGGCTCAGGTAAAATTCAACATTCAACATTGCCAGACCCCCTCTTGTTCAAGATAACCATAAGGTTGTCCTTAAACAACTCTGTCTGGAAACAAGGCGATGTGAGTAACGCCCGGGTCTATATGATTTTCAGTCTAGATCTGGTCTCCACAGGTAAAGGTATCAGTTCAGATCTGGCCTCTGTATGCAAAGTCATTTGGAGGCATAGTTGTTCTCAGGTCTATTGTTATTGAATCATTTGTCAAGACTGGCTGAATAGTAGCATGTAAGACTCTGGGAAGGATGCACGCCCAACCGCAAGGTGTAAGATTATAAGCAGGAGAAGGATTAATAATCCTTGGAATATACTTTAAAGCTAGGATCCTGTATTCTGGCCAGGAGAACATGTTTCATAAGCCATTCATACCAGCCTTAGAAAGCCAAGTAGCCTTCTTGAATTTAGTGACTGTTTGACCTGTGGGGTATACCCTGACTAGGAAGGAGGTCAAGAGCTACATCATTCTCCATAATGACTTGAGCCAGTGAGTTTAAATGTACTTACTGGGGCGCCTGGGTGGCTTAGTCGGTTAAGCATCCAACTTTCGCTTAGGTCATGATCTCGCAGTTCGTGGGTTCAAGCCCCGCGTCGGGCTCTGTGTTGACTGCCAGCTCAGAGCCTGGAGCCTGTTTCAGTCTGTGACTCCCTCTCTCTCTGACCCTCCCCTGCTCACGCTGTCTCTCTCTCTGTCTCTCCTAGAAATAAATAAAACATTAAAAAAAATAAATAAATGTACTTACTGTGCTCCTAAGGTAGAAGTGGTATCACTTATTACTTCTGCAAGGGTTAAGGAGGAATTTTGTTTTCTAGTTGTATAATTCCCTTGGTGGGTAAAATGGCTCTCGTAAAGACATGGTGCACAGGGATGCCTGGGTGGCTCAGTGGGTTAAGCGTCCGAATTCGGCTCAGGTCATGATCTCACCATTCGTGAGTTCAAGCCCCGTGTTGGGCTCTCTGCTCTCAGCATAGAGCCCGCTTTGGATCCTCTATCTCCCTCTCCCTCTGCCCCTCCCTTGCTTGTGTGCTTTCTCTTTCTCAAAAATAAATAGACATTTAAAAAAGAGATGATGCATAGAGAATTGCTGATCTCCCAGGGAAGTTCAAGGACACCCTGTAGTCACCTCATTTTGGAGTGACTGTTTAAGTCTCCAAAGGGACATGTGGTCAGCACGTGGGGTGGTAGTTTTTAACATTTGAAGGTCCCAGACAGGGATTATAAAGACACAGGAAAGATCCGTGTCAGGAAGGCAGGGGTAGGCTGGCAGCCACACACACACAAAAGTAGTTTCATAGAGGTCACAGACAGTGTTTGTATTTTGGGAACCGTNGTGAGCACAGAGTCTGACACAGGGCTTGAACTCATGAACTGTGAGATCATGACCAGAGCTGAAGTCAGACTCTTAACTGACTGAGCCACCCAGGTGCTCCTGGGAACCATTCTTAATAAATGGTTGTGGTTAACCTTGGCATGGCCCCTCAGGAGGGAAGAGTCTTAAGGTGGAACTAAGCCACGTCTGTAAGACTGATCGGAAAGTGGTAGAGAAGAAAATGTTGGTTATCAGGGATGAAGAAGGCTCCTATATATATATATTTTTAAATGTTTTATTTATTTCTAGGAGAGAGAGAGAGAGACAGCGTGAGCAGGGGAGGGTCAGAGAGAGAGGGAGTCACAGACTGAAACAGGCTTCCTATATATTTTTTTATACCTGATTCTGAGGAAGTGGAGTTGTGGAGTTTGGAGATTTCAAGAGAAACATTAATTATGTTGGGGAATAAGGTATAGTTAGCATATGCTGAAAGGTTGGGGTTGATGGTGTTGGGGTGGTTTAAATACCAGTATGGACCACTAAGGGCAAATGGGATGTGCTGAGGGGAATGGTTGATTAGATTATCGGTCCTGAGAGTCTGATGAAGGATGAGACATACAACAACCAGTGAATTGAGTGCAGTATAACAGCTGAAAATCGAACAAGGGAATTTCATCCCCTTTGTTCATATGTCAGGGAAGTAAAGTGGGGAGAGAATCACCATGAGGGGCAAATTCATCTTATAGGGTTGGATCAAGAGATGGTTGGGTGAGAGGTCAATGGAAGAGAAGGAGAAATATAGCAAGATGCACAATGCGGGGGGTTAAGTAATTTTAACTGAAACAAACCCAGATTCTAATTTTGCATCAAGATAATGTTTGATGCTAAAACACTTCTTAGACGTCCTATAAATAAACTTGTTCAACCTTAGCCAAGTTTGATCACAGCAAATAAAATTCCCTTTTTTGTGAACTTTCTACAACTTTCTGCGTTCATTCAGGTTTTGTCCTGCATTTTCCTCTTTCTCATTCTGGAACAGCCAGTCATTTTACTTTAGGACAAAACTGCTTTCTTTTTCCTTAACAAAAGCATATCCTGCATAACAGAGGTATCCCTCTCTGCCACTCTTGCTCCCAGAAGAATCTTATTCACATATCATTGATTACGACTTTTTCTGAGAGAGAGAGAAAGAGAGCGCACACAAGTGAACAAGGGGAATTAAGAGAGTGATTAAGAGAGGTGATTAAGAGAGAGAGAGAGAGAAGTGGGGAAAAAAGAGAGGCAAACCAGAAAACAGACTCTCAAGTATAGAGAAGTTGCTAAAAAACAGACTCTCAAGTATAGAGAAGTTGCTGGAGGGGAGGTGGGGGGGATGGGCTAAATGGGGGATGAGTATTAAGGAGTTCACTTATGATGAGCACTGGGTGTTGTATGTAAGTGATGAATCACTAAATTCCACTCCTGAAACTAATATTACACTAACTGGAATTTAAACAAAAACTTGAAAAAGGAAGAAGAGAGTGGACGTGGCTGTAGCATTAAAAAGCTGAAATCCATGAGTGATCTAAGAGCTTCCTTTCAAAAGATTCTCTACGTCAAACATTGAGATTGAACAGGAACAAATATACATTTTTATTCTGCTTGGGTAATTCTTTCTAAATTTACCCAAGTTTACTAGGTAACCTTTGAGCTCACCCAATGCAGGGCTCGTGCTCACCCGATCTGGGTTTCGTGCTTCCCCAATGCAGGGCAGGAGATCACCCAATATGGGACTTGAACTTACAAACTGTGAGATCATGACCTGAGCCAAGGTCAAATGCTTAGCCACTGAGCCACCCAGGAGCCCTGATTACAGCTTTTAACTACAATAACTTGTGTTTCACAGAGAAAATGAGGGGCTGTGAATAACTGAATTGTCTGCTCCGCATCAACATTGTAGCTGAATACATCTCACAGTTGTTCATAGCCATTCACATCCCTTGTAATACAACTTCTCACGGTGGCAAAACCAAACATGTTCATTAACAGAATCAATATATGTAGCCTCTCTGTATCATATAAAAATAGGCTGCAAAAGGTATATAAACTTAAAATTAATGTTTCAGTTTTCTCTCTTACCTAGAAACAGTACAAGTTCTATGCATATCCATTAACTTAGCATAAGTCCAAGGTTATAATAAATTACCTAAAGATATTGGAAACTATCTTTAAGCCAACACACTACAAAACATAATTACTGTTGAAATACAGTTTGTCAGAAAGGTGGTTCAGTTTGGTTAAATGCATATTTATGTATCTCATAACCTTAATTATACCTCTGATAGGTGTAATGCTAGCTTATGCACTCAGTAAACCTGGGTAAATTTAGAAAGAATTACCCAGGCAGAATAAAAATGTATGTTCCTGGTCAATTTCAATGTTTGACGTAGAGAATCTTTTGAAAGGAAGCTAGCTCTTAGATCACTCATGGATTCCAGCTTTTTAATGCTATAGCCATTTCCAGTCTTTCTTTTCCCTTTTTCAACTTTTTGTTTAAATCCCAGTTAGTTAACACGGTGTAATATCAGTATCAGGTGTAGAATTTAGTGATTCATTGCTTACGTATAACACCCAGTGCTCATCACAAGTGCCCTCCTTAATACCCATCCCCTATTTAGCCCATCCCCCCCACTTCCCCTCCAGCAACCCTGTTTGTTCTGTATAGTTGAGAGTCTGTTTTCTGGTTTGCCTGTCTTCCCACCACCCCACCCCTCCGCCACCATGTTCATCTGTTTTGTTTCTTAAATTCCATGTATGAGTGAAGTCATGTAGTGTTTATCTTTGACTTCAGTATTTTGCTTAGCATTATACTCTCTAGCTCCGTTCACATTGTTGCAAATGGCAAGATTTCATTCTTTTTTATGGCTGAGTAGTATTCCATTATGCATATACCACATCTTTATCCATTCATCATTCGATGGACATTTGGGCTTTCTCCATAGTTTGGCTGTTGTTGATAATACTGCTATAAACATGGGGGTGCATGTTCCCTTTGGAATCAGTATTTTTGTATCCTTTGGGTAAATACAAGTGCAATTGCTGGATCATAGAGTAGTTCTATTTTTAACTTTTTGAGGAAGCTCCATATTGTTCACTAGAGTGGCTGTATCAGTTTGCATTCCCACCGACAGTGCAAGAGGGCTCCCCTTTCTCTGCATCCTCACGAGTGGACCTGTTGTTTCCTGTGTTGTCAATTTTAGCCATTCTGACAGGTATGAGGTGGTATCTCATTGTACTTTCAATTTGTATTTCCCTGATGATGAGTGATATGGAGCATATTTTTCATGGGTCTGTTAGTCATCTGGATGTCTTTGGGAAAATGTCTATTTATATCTTCTGCCTAGCTATGTCCATTCTTTTTTTTTTTTTTAAGTTTATTTATCTTTGAGAGGGAGAGAAAATGAGAGCATAAGCAGGAGAGGGGCAGAGAGGGAGACACAGAATTTGAAGCAGGCTCCAGGCTCAGAGCTGTCAGCACAGAGCCCAACGAGGGGCTCAAACTCCCAACGGTAAGATCGTGACCTGAGCCAAAGTCATTTCTGTAAGAATACCTTGTTGTAAGCACATTGAAGATATTAGAGTTCAAAGTTATTTAATTTGGTGGACTTTTAGGACTCTTCATTTTTCCCTCCAGCCAGGAA
>NW_027532171.1:79900-85016 GCF_008692635.1 Crocuta crocuta | reverse complement strand
TTTCCCTCGAGCTAGGAAAACATTACTTCCTCGTAGACACGGAAACACAGATACGGACACAAATAGAGCTGGTTCATGTAAAAGAGCTGTTTTTTTCCCCCAGGGGGGCTTACCTTGGTAGTAGAACTAAACAGAACCCTTTGGTGGGTGCTGAGAGAACAGAGTAAGACAGAAGGTTTAGATGGGAGAAAGTCAGGTGGCGCGTTATCCAGATCCACCACAGGTATGGTGTGTATATTCTGAGGGAGGGCGGTAGGAAAATAAGAGGTGTTAGTAGTGGAATGTGTTGCCTCGCATCCACTAGCAAGGTGATGGGATGTCCATGGCCGGGGGATGATTATTTCCCCTCACATATTAAGTCAGGTGTGGGCACAAGTGGGAGGGCCCCTTTGAAGAAAGCCACTGAGGAGATGGAATTTTAGACTCTTGTTCCCCTTTTTAAAAAAATGTTTATTTTTTTTTATTTTTTATTTATTTTTACAGAGAGAGGGAGAAAGAGAGCATGAGCAGGGGAGGGGCAGAGAGAGAGGAGGAAGAGAATCCCAAACAGGCTCCACACTGTCAGTGCAGAGCCCAATGCAGGGCTCAAACTCCCGAACTGCGAGGTCATGACCTGAGCCAAAATTAAGAGTCAGATGCTTAACGGACTGAGCCACGCAGGTGCCCCTAGAATCTTGTTCCCTTTTGTATTTTTAGGCCAAGAAATCCCAAGCCTAGTACCCTTTTCCTTTTTTAAAATAACAACATCTGCAAATATCCCTGTCTGTGGAGGTTTGGGGTGGAGCACATTGCCCTGACTTGTTTCCTTCTAATTATTTAAGTTGAAAAGCCTTGGGTTTGCATTGTATTGACTTGGGGAGTCCTTATGGTGCTGAGCTAGTTAGTGTAAGTATTTAGGAGAGAAGAGTAGTTTGCCAGTTTACATTATGTTTTTGGATAATGTCTTTAATTTCCGGTGGTAAGCCATCAACAGTTAGTGACCAAGGTGGATGCCGTTTGATTGTTGAGAGTGAGAGCAGAGTCATCTTTTCAGATGTTTTCTAATCTGTCTGTAGTTAGAAGTCAGTTCACCTCTCTGTTGTCTGCAGTCTTGTACCTTTGACGAATAAATTTTTGAGGGGAATTCAGTGGGAATGGATTCTAAAAGACTCTCCCCCACAGTGTGATCCAACTTCTCTATACAGTATGCTGAGCTCACCACAAGTGTAGCGACCATCTGTCACCATGCAATGCTATTACAATACCATTGACTGTATCCCCTTATGCTGTGCCTTTTATTCCTGTGGCTTATTCATTCCATAACTGGAAGCCTGCATCTCCTACTCCCCTTCTCCCATTTTGCCCATCCCCTCACTCCCTTCCCCTCTGGCAACCATCTGTTCTCTGTATTCATGGATCTGATTCTGCCTTTTGTTTATCCAGTTTTTTTAAGATTCCACATATGAGTGAAAGCATATGGTATTTGTCTTTCTCTGACTTATTTCCCTTTGCATAATAATACTCTCTGGGTCCACCCATGTTGTTGCAAATGGCATGATCTTATCCTTTTTTATGGCTGTGTACTATTCCTCTGTGTGTGTGTGTGTGTGTGTGTGTGTGTGTGTGTGTGTTTATATATATAACATCTTCCTTATCCATTTACTTATCAGTGGGCATTCAGGTTGCTTCCATATCTTGGCTATTATAAATAATGCTGCAGTAAACATAGAGGCGCATGTATCTTTTTGAATTAGTGTTTTTGTTTTCTTGGGGTAAATACCCAGTAGTGGAATTACTGGTTCATGTGGGATTTCTTTTTTGTTTAATGTTTTTTGGTTTTTTTTTTTTGAGAGAGAGAGAGAACGAGAGAGAGCTAGAGAGAGAACGAGAGAGAGCTAGAGAGAGAGAGAGCACAAGCTGGGGGTGGTGGTGCAGAGAGAGAAGGAGACACAGAGAGAGAGGGAGACACAGAATCAAAAGCAGGCTCCAGACTCTGAGTTGTCAGCACAGAACCCGACGTGGGGCTCGAACCCATGGACTGTGAGATCATGACTCAAGCTGAAGACAGACTCTAACTGACTGAGCCACGCAGGTGCCTCTGTGGTATTTCTATTTTTAATTTTTTGAGGAACCTCTATGCAGTTTTCCACAGTGGCTGCACCAGCTTGCATTTCCACTGATAGTGCATGAGGGTTCTTTTTTCTCCACATCCTTGCCAACACCTGTTATTTCTTGTCTTTTGAGTCTAAACATTCTGGCAAGTGTAAGGTGGTATCTCATTGTGATTTTGATTTGCATTTCTCTGATGATTAGTGAGGCTGCGTATCTTTTCATGTGTCTGTTGGCCAGCTGTCTTCTATTCAGGTTCTCTGCCCTGTTTTTAATTGGACTATTTGTGGTTTTTTGTGTTGATTTGTATATGTTCTTTATGTGTTCTGATATTAACCCCTTATTGGATAAATCATTTGCGATACCTTCTTCCATTCAGTAGGTTAGCTTTTTGTTTTGTTGATGGTTTCCTTTGCGTGTGAAGGCTTTTTATTTTGCTGTAGTCCCAAAAGTTTTTGTTTTTGTCTCCCTTACCTAAAGAGACATACCTAGAAAAACATTGCTACAGCTAATGTTAGAGAAATTATTGCCTGTGTTCTCTTCTAGGCTTTTATGGTTTCAGGTCTTATATTTAGGGTTTTAATCCATCATAAGTTTATTTTTGTGAATGGTGTCAGAATGTGGTCCAGTTTCATTCTTTTGCATATAGCTGTCCAGTTTTCCCAACACCATTTATTGAAGAGACTGTCTTTTGCCCCTTGTATATTCTTGCCTCCTTTGCTACAAAGTAATTGGCCATATAATCGTGGGTTTATTTCTGGGCTCTCTCTCTACATGTCTGTTTTTGTGCCAGTGCCATACTGTTTTGATTACTGCAGCTTTGTAGTAAATCTTGAAATCTGGGATTGTGATCCCTCCAGCTTTGTTCTTCTTTCTCAAGATTGCTGTGGCCATTCAGGGTCTTTGGTGATTCTATATGAATTTTGGGATTATTTGTTCTACTTTTGTGAAAAGTGCGGTTGGTGCTTTGCTCTCCCTTATGGTTTTAACTTGCATGTTAGCCTCAGAGGCGTTGTGATTTTTTGAAGGTCTATCTTCGGGGCCCACTAGCAGTTGCATTAGTTGACATAAATAAGGGAGCCCAGGAGACTATGCCAAAGGCCAGTCTGAATGGATTACTAAATTCTTCTCTGTTCTTACAGGGGTCTAGAAAGTCTTTAACAATCGCATGTAAATCTGAACAAGACCCAGGCCTTGTTCAGCTAGGCACTCAAGTTGTTGACCTTCCACCGCAGTTGGAGAATGGCAGTAATCCAGGTGAGGGTGGGTATTGGGGAGCAGGAGAGTACAATGGAGCCACAGAGGGTAAAAGAGAGGGAGTAGGGGCTGAAGGGGGGGATAAAAGGAATCTACAGAATAAGGAATAATCGTAAGTAGGAGAAAGGACTGGGGTGGCGCGCAGGGAGGGTTCTGGTGAGGAAAAGGTTGTAAGGAAATGAAAGAGAAACAGGAGGGGTAGGCTGGTGGTGAGAGAGAGAGAGTCCTTAAGGGACTATACTGTTTGGGATAGATTGGTGGCATTTTCTCATTTTTCAGCCTCTTTGTACCAAACAAAATAAGCTGCCCATTGGTGAAAAGAGATCTTAGAGCCCCAAGATTTGAAGGTGCTTCATAAGTGAACAGGTTTAGGGAGATCTCAAATGCCCCAAAGGGGACAATGGAGTTCTAAGTTGTCCTTAGTTATCAAAGTATGCTGTTTTTGGAGGCATTGAGTTGTCACCGTAGTGATGAGACATATAATCAGCAGGAGTTTTATGAAGGGGCTGAGAACCGGATGGAGAGTTTCCAATGGATACCAAGGTTAAGCAAAGTCCAGCAACAAAATAAAACCAGAAGAGCGCCCAAAGAATGAAAATCACACATCCTTACTACCATGGACAGTGTCCAAGCCCAGGGATCAGGAGCTGAACTCCTCATAGGATCCATGAATCACCAGAGAAGGAGCACAGTGTGCTGCAGGGGCCTCGGTACCCCGGTGGGGAAGATGGGGTTCCCGGGGTGGGCTTCCAGTCCTAATTCAAGTCATGGCACCAAACTGTCCAAGACCAAAACTAAACAAGCAAGAAAATTGATTTTATTCAGGCTGTTACAATCGAGAGAGCACTTGAAATCTGAAAACCGGAGTGCCTGGGCAGGGCAGTTTTGTCTTTTACTTTCATAACGGGAGTAAGCAAGTTATAGTGGGGAGATTTATGGGTGGCATTGTTTTAGCAATCAAGAAAAGTCTCAAATCAGTCAGTTGAAAAAGAAATGTTTGTCTCTGTGTCTGCCTAGTTTAAGAGGGACAAATTTCCTTTTTTTCCTTCACTTTTTTAAAAGTTTATTTATTGTTTAATTTATATCCAAGTTAGTTAGCATAATGCTTTAATGATTTCGGGAGTAGATTTCAGTGATTCATCCCTTATGTATAATACCCAGTGCTCATCCCAACAAGTGTCCTCCCTAATACCCCTTACCTATTTGGCACATCCCCTACCCACAACCCCTCCAGCAACCCTCAGTTTGTTCTCTGTATTTAAGAGGGACAAATTTCTAACCTCAGTTAATCATTCACAAGACAAAGAACGGGGAGTTGGAGGGTCAGTGTCTGGCCCTGTCTGCAGGTTTAGGCCAAAGGGGAAAGGTCTACATTTGGCCTCGTCACAGGTAAATAAGGGAAGCGTTTGAAACTCTTAATGGGAGTCCTGAGAAAGAGTGGACAGCCAGGCTTAGCTGAGTTACATGGGAAGAATGATTCTTTGTGGCGAGTCATTTCTTGAGGAAGAACACAAACAGGTGGGGGTATTTCTTAGCTGTCACTGTTTCCAGGGCTCAGGTGACATTCAACATTGTCAAGCATTCTCAGTTCTGTTTGGAGACTGGAGTTGAGTCCTGTATGTCCGTGCCACCAGCCACGTGGCATTCTTCTGCCTCCCAGAATGACTGATTGGTGGCTCAGGGAAGTGGTTCAAGGAGACATTTAGAGGTGTTGACAGCTGTTCTGCGTGCGAGATGCAGTAGCTGGGGCCCCTTCCTGCCGTTTCTGATA
>NW_027532171.1:75276-79802 GCF_008692635.1 Crocuta crocuta | reverse complement strand
AATTTCTGATAGACTTCGTGGCAAGGGGAAGGGGAAGGGTGATAACATCCTGGTTGCGTGTCCTGGCAGACCCGATCGTTAAATTTAAGGCCCTTTCAGCAGTTTGGGGGAGGTGCGTCAGGGCATTTTCCTTTGTGAGGAAGTCTCCAAGGGCGGTTCTGAAAGACCAAGATCGTTAATGTCCCTCCTTTTTCTGTACCTCTTGGGGTCGAAGGTGTTTCCTCTTCAGGTTCTGTGTTATTGCTCACCCTCGACTAACAAAAGAATCATTATGGCCTATTCTAGTAACTGTAAATTCAACTGCCCCATCTCCACCCCGTGGTTGGCTCCTACTAGTTCCCAGATCTTTCCTCCAACTGGGTCAGATGCAAGAAGGGCAAGGGCATTTTTATAGATTTACAGAGATCTGTTACGTTCTGCACTTTAGCCCATGTGGGTCACTGTAAGGGGGCACAGTGAATAATGTTCTAAACCAAGTGATAATTATCCTTATGATCTAGGACAATGTCAGTCCAACCAGAGAATTCAAGTGACTGAACTAGAGTTAAATTTATTATATTTTTAAAATGTTTATTTATTTATTTTGAGAGAGAGAGAGAGAGCATTCACAAGCAGGAAAGGGCAGAGAGAGAGAGGGAGAGGGAAAGGGAGAGGGAGAGGTAGAATCCCAAGCAGGCTTCATGCTGTCAGTGCTGAGCCTGATGCGAGACTCAAACTCACAAAACGTGAGGTCATGACTTGAGCTGAAATCAAGAGTCAGGCGCTTAACTGACTGAGCCACCCAGGTGCCCCCAGAATTAAGTGTAAATCTTAGGCTCCCTCCCTTATGCCTGGCCTGCCACCCAGAAGGTTACCAAACAGTCTGGGGTTGCTCTTAGGTAAAAGAAAGAAGATTATACCCAGGGGCTTTTAAGACAGGACCCCAAATTGTCAAAATATGTCCATATAATCCCTAACACCTGTTGTTCTGATCATTACCCAGGGGATGGCTGAAAGATTATTCTGGGAACAGCCATATTCATAGACCAAACTGTCTTGCTAGGGTATATGGACCAGGAAGAGGTGGCGGAGGTAGAGTCCGAGGTTCTTTGGAGCCCATTTTTGAGGAGGTCATTTCAGTGCTCAACAATACCAGATGTCAATGTGGATGTCCATTGAATACCTTGACTATCAACCCACAGTTACATGGCTTTTTTGCAATAAAAGACAAACCATCTTCAGGCTGAAAGCTGACAGCCTGACGCACATTAGTTCTCAGAGCCACAATTGTGTGGCTGGACCCAATTGAGCAGACTGAAACAGTCACACTTTCACCTGAAAAAAAAAAATCAACAGTGGTGCAACACCGGTGAAAGCCCTCAGAGAGGGCTTGAGGTGTGATACAGTCAGTTTGTCATGAGCAGGCGGGGCCGTACTTCATACAACATGCTCTTCCTCATTACAATGGGTCATCTTTCAGAAGGAGTAACAAGTCTGGCATGCAATAGTAACTTATGTGTCAGAAAGGCAGAGTCTTGACATTTGTGCCTAGTCTATGTTGATGAGTGTGTTGCCATGTCCAACATGATGATGGATGCAGAAAGCAGTGGCAGCAGTCTGGGCAGAGAAGCCTCAGCCAGCAGCTTTATTCCGGTCAGTGTCATCAGAGAATGGACCCTTACCCTAGGCATCTACGTGGGTGAGCCAGACTGTTCCAGTTAGGAGCTGCGATTTGTTTCCACAGTCTGTGATACCAAAGAGGGCTGGCCAGTCTCTCAGTCTATAGTCTTCCAAGTGAGAGACTGAACAACTGGATGTTGGCAGTAGTTCAAGGATCAAAAAATATCTAGGTTGGGGGGGTGGCTTCTGGGTGGCTCAGTCAGGTAAGCATCCGACTTCGGCTTAGGTCATGATCTTAGGTTCATGAGTTCAAGCCCCTCATCAGTCTCTGTGCTGACAGCTTAGAGCCTGGAGCCTGTTTTGGATTCTCTATCTCCCTCTCTCTCTCTGCCCCTCCCCCCTTCCTCCTCCTCTCTCTCTCTCTCTCAAATAAATAAATATTTTAAAAAATTAAAATAAGCAAATTCTTAAGAAAAAAAATATATCAAAGGGAATATAGGCCATGTCATGAGAATGGCCTTGACTTCTTCCTGCTGAGTAGAGTGTCCACATCTCCTCTCAGTTCTGCTGAGGTAGAACAGCTACAGAGCCCAGTGGAAACCATTAGTTTCCAGCTTGGCCAAACCATCAGTGGATCAGTTCCAGGCATTTGGGGAAACCTCTGTGAACCAAGGGCCCCGTTAAGCCCAGCAGCCTTGCTCTCCTTGGCAGAGTGGGATATACATTTCCTCCACAGGAATAGCTGTCCCGTTTTCATATAAAGCTAATATGCTAGAGCACCTGGGTGGCTCAGTTGGTTGAGCAGCCGACTTAGGCTCAGGTCATGATCTCACAGCTCTTGAGTTTGAGCCTCACGTCTGGCTCTGTGCTGACAGCTCAGAGCCTGGAGTCTGCTTTGGATTCTGTGTCTCCATCTCCCTCTGCTCCTCCCCCACTCACAATCACAATCAATCTCTTGCTCTCTCGCTCTCTCAAAAGTAAATAAACATTAAAGCTAAGATGCTGTTGGAGCCAGGCTGGCTGTGCTCTTGAATATACTCTTTCCTTTTGACAAGTGAGCATTTGGGGTTCCTTCCCACCTTGTTAGCCATCGAGTCTGAATTGACCTCCCCCAAATGGGACTATTGAACTAGAGAGTTTTAAGGCCTCCATGGGTCAGGTGTTCAGTTTTGACAAGGGCCCAGTAGCAAGCTGATAGCTACTTTTCATAAGGGGTGTAGCTAGTAGCAGTGGAAGAAAGATGAAAAGGCAAGAACCCCCAGGGACTTTTCCAAGTAGAAGTTACCTCCCTTTGCTAGTGACCCCAATAGACAAAATCATCAGTTATACAAACTGTTAACTCAAGGGGCTCATCTAAACTTTTCAGACTCTGAAGGTAGGGAACAGAGAATGTGCCACAACTTGCTAGGCAGCATTCTACACTGCCTGTTGGTTTGGGCCCCATTCAAACAACAATTGACTTGCTGTTTAGCCAATATAGAGGATCAAGTAGAATGTTCAGGGAAGGCACTTACTGTCTCCCATACCCAAAGACTCCAGTATCGTCCTGGGCTTCCTTTTTGGTGTTGGGTTCAAAGAAGTGGGAGTTTTTCCTTGACTGCAAGAGGGATAGAGTATTGTGAATTCACAATACTCTACTTGTTGAGCAGACCCCCGAATTTTGTCAGAGTTTACCAGCTACCTCTGATGGCAAAGGCACGATAATACCACCGGCAGAGCCATTAAGACTAAGGCTTCTGAGGGGCGCCTGGGTGGCTTAGNCAAGAAAACTTCATCTATATAGTGAAAAGTTTGGACAGCACAGGGGAGAGGCAGTCTCACGAACTAACCCACTCACTGGTGTGAAATGCTGAGGTACTCACATTACTCCTGAGAGTACACCATAAAAGAATTTCAAAGACATTGCCATGTGAATGCAGATTGGTCTTGGTCCTTGGTGTCAAGAACTGTGAAGGGTCTGAGCTTCCCTCCGCCTACTTGTAAGCTAACAAGTTGGCTTGCCAGTTTCAAACGTGGACAGAAGTCATGGGACCCCTGAGTCAGTGATGAAAGACTTTGTTACTCACAGCAAAAGCTGTAGNCAGCTTGGTTGTATGTTAAGGAAAAATAAAACTAAAAATAAAATCTCCTGGCAACCTGCAAAATCTCCACCAATGTAGGATAGAAAGCAAACCATTTTTCTTGAAAAAGCACTAAACCAGATCGAAATGCACATCACAAACAATTAACTAAAGAGATTGCAAAGCAGATACAATCCATTACATTCATGTTCTCAAGGTAAATGATAACTTGTCCACATGAAAGAGGACTTGACAGCACAGTTTGCTCTCATTTTTCCATCCTGACTTCACCTGGCACTTAGAGTGGCCACCTGCTAGTTAAGTGCCTCTATCCAAAGGCAAAAATCAAGCTTCCCTTGTTTCTATGACAAGCAGGTAGTTACAGCTTCGAGCCAGGCACCCAGGCTAAGCTCCCAGGGTGACAGGAAGATAAGGATGTTTGCAATTCAAGGAGATAGCTCCCAGGCCCTGAAGAAAAAAACATTCCTGGGTTGTGATGATAACAAAAGGCTGATTTAGCCTTACATATATATATTTAAAATCTATACATATATATCTATGTATATCTGTATGTATCTAGGTATATGTATATATATCTAGGTATATGTATATATATCTAAGTATATCTACATATATCTAGGTATATGTATCTATGTACCTCCAAGGTGCAGAGGAAAGATTTACAGATACCAGTTGTCTCAAAGAAAGGCTCTAAGAAAAGGAAGAGAAGGTCTTTTTCCCTTTTGACAACAGGGAAAATTCAATTTTTTTAATCCTTACAATCTCCCCTTCTTTTGTAATAATAAACAATTTTCTAATTATCTCCATTGCACTTTCCACCTGTGTCAGGGCAGTTTGCAGTCACCT
>NW_027532171.1:68216-75266 GCF_008692635.1 Crocuta crocuta | reverse complement strand
TCCAGGAAGTGCACACAATAGCAAAGCAAAGCAATTATGAAAATTTCCATAGCATGAATGGAAAAATCAGTGTAGTATTTGCCTTGGGGAATAAACCTTTAAGNACTACATGGCAATGAGAAAGAATGAAATCTGGCCATGTGTAGCAATATGAGGCACTTTTTGAAGGGTGCAGATTGAATTTCCAGTGATTAATGTATTGGGCCCTAATTGTTTTAAATCTTGAGGAAAATCCCAGCCTATGGGCCATTGCTTGTGTTGGTCCAAATAAATAGTTATATTATTATAATAGACACACAAATCTCTGTAAATAATAGGCATCTATTTTNTCTCCAAACTGGAAATGGAGAGAACTCACATCCTAAAATTAATCCAGTGTTGTTGGACCTATCTTCTTCAGTCTCTATCTATAAATCCCAGATTTCTTCATCTATTAATTAGATGCCTTTATGCCATTCTTCTATCCCTTCTGGTATAATTATAGCCTAATACCTCTTTGTTCCTTTAAATATGAACAGTCTTATACCTCAGAACTTGATGCTGTCATAGAGCTATTTGATAGCTAATGGCTTCTTGACCGTACAGGTGGGTGGCTCTGAGACCTTTGCGGTGATTTTTTTCATTCTATCATTAAATTATTCCAAACAGTCCAATTCCAAAGTTTTCTCCGTTTCCATCCTGTTTGAGCTCTTGTGGCTTTTAAACATCTTGCAAGATATGATTTGCCCCAGTTTGCAATTGTATTGTATGTTTTTGTAGTTCTCTCAAAGCACTGAGTTAATTACTCTAAGTCTCAGTATCATAAGGATTCACTGCACCTGTGCCTGTTCCTGTTCCTCCCAGGATTGTATTCTAATAAGTGCCCCTTTGCCCTCCTCTGGCCCCAAACTGGCTCCTTAAACAGATTCTGAATGGGAGGGCTCAAGGAGTACATGTCTGGTTGTAAACACTGATATTGGCCTCAAATATGTTAAAAGAAACCATGCACCTATAATTCTGGGGGCTGTTAAAATAAGATTAGGGCATTACCCTGTTTGAAATATAGTAGGGAGATCTCTATATTATTTATATTATTTAACAAGGCTAGTGATAAAGCTGTAGGCTGTTTTAATCCTAATTGGTCACTGAATTTCGGCCAGTGAGTTTTTTTAGTTTGACTCATTTGCTCTACATGGCCATGGGACTAAGGATGATAGGGTGTATAATAGCTTATAGAAATCATTTGCAGGGGCGCCTGGGTGGCTCAGTCGGTTAAGTGTCTGACTCTTGGTTTCAGTTCAGGTCATGATCTTCTGGTTCATGGGCTCAAGCCCCATTCATTCAAAGCCTGCTTGGGATTCCCTCTCACCCTCTCTCTCTGTCCCTCCCGGCCTCACTTGCTCGCTCTCTCTCTCTCTCTCTCTCTCAAAATAAATAAATACATAAACTTTACAAAAGAAATTATTTGCATAATTCCTGAACAGCAGTGGAAATAAATTGACTTCCTCTGCCTGATTCACTGTGCTCTGGCATCACCAAAGTGGGAATTGTATTTTTTTAAAGCTTATTTATTTTATTTTGAGAGAGAGATAGCATGAGTGGGTGAGAGAGAGAGAGAGAAGGAATCCCAAGCAGGCTCCATGGTGTGAGCGCGAAGCCTGACACAGGGCTTGAGCCCAAGAACCGTGAGATCATGACCTGAGCCAAAATCAAGATGGACACTTAACTAACTGGGCCACGCAGGTGCCCCAGGTATTATATTTATTAAAATAATGTTTACCATGGCCTGAGCATTGGTTTTTGGAGAAAGGAAAATTTCGGGCCCTCCTGACATCACATATACCATACCTAGACAAAGCCTCTTACCTTCTGCAAGCATCAATGTATGAAATCCAACTGCCACCAGGTCCTGGTAACGTTGATTGGGGAAGACCTCTGGCGCTAACCTTGGGAATGGCCTGAGAAGAATTCTGCTGACAAATAGCACATCTCTTTAATATGTTTTGAATACGTTCATCTTTTTGGTGAGCAGAGTAAGAGTCTAATGCCTTTAAAATCCCTCTTTGACTTAGCTGATTTTGTGGATGACCCAACAATACCAACCAAGTATGTAGAGGCCAGGCACCAGGAATTATATTGTCAGGGTAATTCCCATGGTACAGTTGAATTTCTTTTTAGCCCCTTTCTTAATCTGTTTATCCATTTCCTTTGGACAGTCATTTTTTTAAAAAAGAAGGAAGGTTTCCTGTTGTAGTGTAAGTGGGGCTTCCAAGCCGAGTCTACCACATTTTAACAGTGACTTTTGCAGCTTGGCCAGCAAAATCTTTGCCTTTAGAAATGTAGTCATTCTGTCCTGTATGTGCTCTACAATGGAGTACCAATACCTGGGCGGGCAGTTGCAAAGCCACTAACAACTCGGATATTAATTTTCCATGAGACATTTTAGTTCTCATTGAAGTCAAGGATCCCCTAGTTTTTCACATTTTCCCTGTTACATAACAGACACGAAACACATATTTACTATCAGTACATAGACTCGCTTTAAGTCCTAAGCCAAGCATTGCAGCCCTTGGGTTGCTATAAAGTTGGCTGCTGCTGCTGATTTAATTCCAGGCAAAGCATAAGCTGCCAGGATTTCCTGAGCCGTCACTGCAATGTTTGAAGCCTCAAGGTGGCCCTTTTCCTCCCTGGTAAATGACCCGTCAGTAAACATTTATCAAATATGCGTTTTGAACAGGAATGTCAGGAAAAGCAGGTTGCTGCCTAGCATCATCTGTGACCGTTATATACTCACCATCGTCTGTTTGGTCAGGATCTGGTAAAAGAGCAGCGGGGTTTAGGAGATTGCATCTTCCAAGCATAAGCTTAGGACTGAATAATAATGCTTATTCACGGTCAGATGACGTACCAATAAATGCTGGCACTTATGTACTTGGAAGATAGCTGTCAGAGCATGTGGTGCCTGCAGGTAAGTCAAGTGACCCAAAGTAAGGGCTTGAGTCTTTTCACTAAGTGTGGCTGCTTCCACCACTCCAAGGCATCCGGAACTGAGAAATGTGCCGTTGGCCTGTAGTTTTAACCCCATCTTTTTTTCTTATTTTTTTAATGTTTTATTTATTTTTGAGAGAGAGACAGAGCACAAGTAGGGGGTGGGACAGAGAGACACAGAATCCAATGCAGGCTCTAGGCTCCCAGCTGTCAGCACAGAGCCTGATGGGGGGCTCGAACCCACAAACCGTGAGATCATGACCTGACCCGAAGTCGGACCCAGGTGCCCCTGACCCCATCTTTTGAGTGAAAATTCCACCAAACAAGTGGGAAGGTTTTTTTTCAAAATTTGGAATCCCCAAAGATGGGGGAGAGCCTATAGCCCACTAGGGGTTGTGTCCTCTCTGCGGAAGCTGGGATCCACTATGTCTAGTACCCTGCCAGGCTCTCGAGTTGTCTGAATGTCTTACTGTAATAGAGCTTTCCATCTGCTAAATTACAGCCTTCCCCTGACAACAGATTCCCTAACTATCTTACTTCAGCACGGCAATATTAGAATTTGTCCAGGGAGGCCCTGTGCCTCAGAGAAGTAAGGAACTGTAACAAAGCCAAAGTACCAGCTTTATATTGTTCTTCCATTTCAGAGGCTACTAGCACATAACCTACATATTGAATAATTGTAGATTCCTCCAGTGGGACAGATTTCACTAAGCTTTCCTGTGAATGGCCAGAGAAAGCAGTAGGAGAGTCCCTTGCCATAAATGCTGGAGTCCTTCATGAGTAAAATCAGACAAGAATTTAGGCTCATAAGCTAGAGAAACAGAAAAAAAAAAAAAAGCAGAACAAGATACAGTACAGAGACACACTTTGTAAACTCTGGTACCAAAGTCAGAATAGTTGCAGGGTTAGGAACTATAGGGGTTAATGGAACAATAAATTTATGTACTTCTCTAAACTCTTGCACAAATCTGTATAGTGATTGTCCATCGTCATCAAATTTTACCTTCCTTCTTTACTGGAAGTGTGGGGGTGTTAGAGGGTGAATGCCCTTTTTAAATTATCTCTGGTTTCTCTAATTCTCTTAGAACCGATTTTATTCTCTCTAATTGGGCTCTCAGCAAAGGATGTTGTTTTACACATGGCCATAGCTCATCCTTTTGGAGAACTACTTCTGTCGATTCTCTGTCTTCAATTGAACCAATATTATTATTTTCTAGGGCCCAAAGCATTGCACTAACCTGTCCCAGTTTGGGGTACTTTTCCAGCACGGTGTGAGACTGCCACTCTCTCCCACACGCCTTTTCTTTCCGAAGGCACATAGCCACCAAATCAGGTATCTTTTCTGTAGGGAGCGCCAGAGGACTCTGTCGAGAATACAGAATATGGTGGCTTTCATTTTGCACAGCAAATTTGCAAGCGGGTCTCTTGCCAGCAGGTTTACAGGAGAAAGTAAGGAAGCATATTCTTCATCACATGGCCTATCTTTATGGAAACCATGGAAGAAAAGGAACAAGTAGAAAACATTAAAACCTGTGTGGACCTACCGCTAGATGCAAGTGACAGATTTCTGGGGGGAATTTCAGAATAAGTAGTATCAGTATTTACGAGAAAAGGCAAGCATAGTTTAGCCTGTGGGAAAGTTACTGAACTTGTAGTTCACCAGGTCCCATCTCCAAGACTTCCTCAATCTGTCAGATTTTTTTTTTTTAACGTTTACTTATTTTTGAGAGACAGAGCATGAGCAGGGAAGGGACAGAGAGAGAGGGAGACACAAAAATCCAAAGCAGGCTTCAGGCTCCGAGCTGTCAGCACGGAGTCTGATGTGGGGCTCGAACTCACAAACCGTGAGATCATGACCTGAGTTGAAGTCAGCCACTTAACCGACTGAACCACCTAGGTACCCTGTCAGGTTTTTTTTAAGTTTATTTATTTTTGAGAGAGAGCAAGCAGGGGAGGGGCAGAGAGAGAGGGAGAGAGAGAATCCCAAGGAGGCCCTGTACTGTCAGCACAGAGCCTGATGCAGGGCTTGAACTCACAAACCGTGAGATCATGACTTGAGCCAAAACCAAGAGTCAGAAGCTTAACTGACTGAGCGATCCAGGCGCCCTGAGGACACAGTCTTTTATCCAAGTTCCCAATCATCCCTTGATGGTGTTGCTTTATCATGTCTGTTTTCCTGGCTGCATACTACACGGATAAGAAGGGACTCTTGGAGGTGGAAGCTAGCATAAGCATGAAATAGAATCGGAGGTAGGGTGTGAGGCACACAAGCCTCACACAGGGCAAATAACTCATTACTGGCTCCAAAAGTTATGCCTCTACTCCTCTTTGCAGCGAAATCTGCTAATGAACAGAACTGCCTGTCTCAAAGATCATAGCTTCCCTCTTACCAGGAGTCAGCTGGAGACAGGAAGGGATAAAGAGATCCAGTGGAAGAGGGGGAACAAAGGAGTGGGGACAGCAGAGAAAGGAGGAGAGTTTGGTAAAGAAAAAGTGACTTTAATGTTCTCATTTCTTTATCTCTTTTCTGATTCTTTCCAAATAACTTTCTTATACATAATATATAATTTATTTTTTAATGGTTTATTGTCAAGTTGGTTTCCATATAACACCCAGTGCTCATCCCCACAAGTGCCCTCCTCCATGCCCATCACCCCCTTCCCCTCCCTCCACCCCATCTGCCCCAGTTTGTTCTTGGCATTCAAGAGTCTCTCATGGTTTGTCTCCCTCCCTCTCCCCCACTATTTTTCCCCTTCTTCTCACCCCTTCTTTCTCACTGCCATGTAGTATTCNTCGAGCCCCACGTCGGGCTCTGTGCTGACTGCCAGCTCGGAGCCTGGAGCCTGTTTCAGAGTCTGTGACTTCCTCTCTGACCCTCTTCTGCTCATGCTATCTCTCTCTCTCCTAGAAATAAATAAAACATTAAAAAAAAAAAAAGAAAGTGCTGCTATGAACATTGGGGTCCATGTGCCCCTATGCATCAGCACTCCTGTATACAACTCATAGGCAACCAACGAAATGGGAAAAGATAGTTTCAAATGACATATCAGATAAAGGGCTAGTATCTAAAATCTATAAGGAACTCCCCAAACTCCACACCCGAAAAACAAACAACCCAGTGAAGAAATGGGCAGAAGATATGAACAGACACTTCTCCAAAGAGGACATCCAGATGGCCAACAGACACATGAAATGATGCTCAGCATCCCTCCTCATCAGGGAAATACAAATCAAAACCACACTGAGATACCACCTCACGCCAGTCAGAGTGGCTAAAATGAGCAAATCAGAGGACTCTAGATGCTGGCGAGGATGTGGAGAAATAGACAGCCTCCTACACTGGTGGTGGGAATGTAAACTGGTGCAGCCCCTCTGGAAAACAGTGTGGAGGTTCCTCAAAAAATTAACAACAGAAGTCCCCTCTGACCCAGCGATAGCACTGCTAGGAATTTACCCAAATAACTTTTAACTTTTCCCCTGGAACGATATTCATCCCATGAACACAAGTAATGTATTTGCTCAGGATGAGGTCCTTCTAAAAACCACCACAGATAAGTTAACTCACCCAAAGCAAACGCAGTGTTCTCAGGCCACTATAATACTGGATTTTCATTCCAAATAGATTCCATTCCAAATGTTCTAATAGCGCTTTAAGAGAAAGATGTGGAGGCAACATTCCTGGCTTACCCTATTTTTCTACCATCAAAACTAGAGGTGGTCCTGATAGATTTTAGGCCCTGTTTTTTACATGTTTTCTCAAGAANTCACCCAAAGCAAACGCAGTGTTCTCAGGCCACTATAATACTGGATTTTCATTCCAAATAGATTCCATTCCAAATGTTCTAATAGCGCTTTAAGAGAAAGATGTGGAGGCAACATTCCTGGCTTACCCTATTTTTCTACCATCAAAACTAGAGGTGGTCCTGATAGATTTTAGGCCCTGTTTTTTACATGTTTTCTTAAGAATAATATCTAGAATTCACAGAGCCTGATTCATCCAGCTAGTATTTGAAAAGAGCACAGAGCTAGAAGGGAGACATGTAATAATTCACCTTCAGCTCATCTGCTCAGTTCGGGAACTTG
>NW_027532171.1:67958-68189 GCF_008692635.1 Crocuta crocuta | reverse complement strand
CTACATCTTCATCTGCAGATTGTTGGGGAAAATTAAAAATAAAATTTTTATTTTTATTTTTTTATTTTTTATTTCTCCTGTCAGTTGGGCATCCAACTTTGGCTCAGGTCATGATCTCGCATTTCATGACTTCGAGCCCCATATTGGGCTCTGTGCTGACAGCTCAGAGCCTGGAGCCTGCTTCAGATTCTATGTTTCCCTCTCTCTCTGTCCCTCCCCCATTTCTGTTAT
>NW_027532171.1:64360-67843 GCF_008692635.1 Crocuta crocuta | reverse complement strand
CCTTGGAAATTTTACCAATGTTAAAAAAAAAAAACAGAAAGAAAAAAAGAATTTTACTACTGAATATTAAATTAGGCTGTGATTTACACCATGGGTATCTGCTGAAGAGATTTCCCAGAGAGGGGTGCCTGGGTGGCTCATGCAGTTAAGCGTCTGATTCTTGATTTCGGCTCAGGTCATGATCTCATGGTTTGTGAGTTCAGGCCCTGAATTGGGCTCTGTGCTCATAGTGCAGAGTCTGCTTAAGATTCTCTCTCTCTCCCTCTCTCTGCCCCACCCATGCTTGTTCATTCTCTCTCTCTCTCAATAAATAAATAAAAACCTTGAAAAAAGAGAGACAGAGACAGATTGTAGAGACAGAAAGAAATCTCACCCTTTTTTGTAGCTGAGCAGATACAGTACATTATGTGCACGTTTTCAAGATAAATGGTAACCGTCCTCATGGAGATTACTTAATAACACCATTTGCTCTACATTCTTTCATAGTTCATCCTAAATTCACCTGGTCTTTGGAGTGGCCATATGTGCTAGTTAATTGCATTTATCTAAAAGACAAAATCAAATTTCCCCTGCCTGTGACAAGCAGGTAGTACAGTTTAGAGCCAGGAACCTAGGCTAAGCTCCCAACCTGACAGGGAAATAGGGACGCCATCTTCCTCAATGTTTACATTTCAAAGAGATGGCTTCCAAGCCCTTAGGAAAAAACCTTCCTTGGTTGTAATGCTGACAAAAGGCTTATTTAGCCTTTTTAAAGATTGACATATTATCCAAGGGGCAGAGGAAAGATTTACAAATACCAGTTTTCTTTTTTTTTTTAAATGTTTAATTATTTTTGAGACAGACAGTGAGTGAGGCAGGGGCAGAGAGAGAGAGATAGACACAGAATCAGAAGCAGGTTCCAGGCTCTGAGCTAGCTGTCAGCACAGAGCCCGACGCGGGGCTCGAACCCACAGACAGTGAGATCATGACCTGAGCTGGTCATACACCCAACCGACTGAGACACCCAGCCGCCCCACCAAATACCAGTTTTCTTAAGGAACTGCTGTAAGGGAAGGAGGAAGGGTCTCTATTTGGGCTACAGGGAAAGTTCCCTGTTTTTACCCTTCCAGGCTGTTGGCACCCTAAGCTGCAGTCCCCCCAGGGGCAACTCAGGTTGTCCTTGACAGCTGACTGCACAGGCAGTGAGTTGCATGATAGAAAATGCACACAGAGCCTGGGTAATCGGCTGCTTACTACCAGCCTGGAAGGTGACCTCAAGGCTGCTTGCTGCAAATGCAGACCTGAAGAATGCCAAAGAACGAGTGTTAAGGGCCAACTGTGAGACCATGACCTAAGCCAAAACCAAGAGTCTGACGCTTAACCGACTGAGCCACCCGGGCGCCCCTCCGCTAGTTTTTTTCACTGGCTATATAAGGCTGTTATATTCATGTGTTCCATATTGTACCTGCCGCATGTTAGTCTTAATCAAGGCTGTGACTTGTCTTTGTCCCCCAGTGATTCTCTGTTATTTCTGTCGGGCCACGTGGGAGAGGATAGAGAGATAGGTGGGGGAGCAGTGTGCGTGCCCCACTACCATGACTCTCCAAAAGGCAGTCCCTGAACAGGTGAACCCCCTTTGGATTTATGAACATTCACAGAACAAGCATGTACAACACCATACCAGTGATGCATTTAGCCATGGAAGCCACAATGACAGTACACAGAATTGGCTTAAAGCTGCCCCACCCCTCCCCCCAGTTACCTTAGCTTCCTTTCCTCGCTAATCCATGCCAAAACCCCATCAGTTGAATTTTGGTGCCCCTTTGTCCCCTTGAAATCAGATAGGAATCAGATAGGATGGTCTCGGGCACCTCTCTGCAACAGAGCCTTAAAAAATCTGAGCTCTGAGGCACCTGGATGGCTCATTCATTTACGCGTCCAACTTCAGCTCAAGTCATCTCATGGTTCATGAGTTCAAGTCCTACGTCAGGCTCTGTACTGACAGCTCTGAGCCTCCTTAGGGTTCTCTATCTCCTTTTCTCTCTGCCCCTCTCCCGCTCATGCTTTCTCTCTCTCTCTCTCTCTCTCTCTCTCTCTCTCTCACAAAACAAACAAACAAACAAACTTAAAAAAAATCTGAGCTCTCCCATCCTTGAAGTTCTCCAGAGGACTCAGGGATGTTTATGGCCTTTGGTCCCTCTTGGGAACAAGGAGCCCCTGTCCCACCCTTAATCATTTCTTCACAGCAGCAGAGTTTAGGGTAGAGGGAGAGGAAGGGATGAGGCATGGAGTGAGAGGGCGGATCCATGCCATCCGGCAAGTCCTTATGTTTACTTTTGGGTTTGACCAATAAAGCAGCTACTCAGGGCTCATCCAAATGAACATCTCATGTTTTTAGGATGTGCAGAGCTCCGTGTAAGGTGGCTAGGTCCTTATGACTGGCACCGTCTGTTTCAACTTTGAGGATGCCTCGATTCTGTAACCACAGCCACATTGCTTTCCAGCTGTGCCCGTTGACTAACTCATGCTTTACGAGGACAGTAGCAACTTTTTCTTTCTAGGACATCCACTTTAAATTTTTTTACATGTTTATTTCATTTTGAAAGAGAGAGAGAGAGCGCGCACAAGCAGGGGAAGGGCAAAGAGAGAGGGAGACAAAGAATCAGAAGCAGGCTCCAGGCTCTGAGCTGTCAGCACAGAGCCCAATGCAGGACTTGAACCTATGAACCATGAGATCATGACCTGAGCCAAAGTTAGGATATCTACTTTAATCTGCGGTACTCGCTGCCCATTTTCATGACAGTGTAGGGGAGGAAAAAGTTTTGACCTTGACCTCCTTAGGGTCCATGACTGGGTCTGATAATTGAACTGACAAGGACAGATTCATGAGAGAAGAGTGTACAGATTTAGTTAATATAAGTTTTATGTGACAGAGGAGCCCTCATAAGAAGAACATCCACATATTCATTGCTGGCTCCCATGCGCTTCCCTCAAATCCCCTTAATTGGCCCATGTATTATTTCTCTCACTGCCGTAACAGGTGGCCACAACCTTAGTGGCTTGAGACAAGCGAAGTATATTATCTTCTGGTACTGTAGTTCAGATGTCAGAAATAGCTCTCACTGTGCTAAAATCAGGATGCCAGGCGGGCTGCATTCTCTTCTGAAGGCTCTGCAGGAAAATCCACTTGCCCTTCCCAGCTTCTGGAGGCCACTCACATTCCTTGGCTCATGGTCCTCTTCTTTCATCTTTAAAGCCAGCAACAACAGCATGTGGGTTCTTTTCATATTGTATCACTCTGACCTTATGGTTTTTAAGGACCCTTGCGATTCCATTGGCAGCACCCAGGTAATCCAAAATACTCTCCCTGTTTTAGGCGTGGCCGTTTAGCGATCTTAACTCCATCTCTAACCTTAAAGCCCTTTTGCCACGTAGTATCACATAGTCACATGTCCCAGGGATTAGGTTGTGAACATCTTTGTGGGGGGGGTGGGGGGGTTCATT
>NW_027532171.1:56873-64342 GCF_008692635.1 Crocuta crocuta | reverse complement strand
CTGCCTACCAAAGGCCTACGAAGCCCTCATCTTCTTTTTCCAGAAAGCCACATCTCTGTGCACAGCCATTCCTAATCACCAAAACTTCTGAGAAACTGTGAAGGGTCTGAAATTTTATCCTATTTGTAATCTAACAGCTTAGCCTGCCACCATTTTCATGGTGGCTGGCAGAAGACATGAGACTCCTGAGTCAGAAACAAAGGACTTTAATACTCACAACAGTAGTGGCAGCCAGGGTATGAGCATTTGTGCCAGTTCTCTAAGCCTCGATGGCCACAGGGTGACATGAAGAAGGCTGGATGGTACTTGCACATGCAGTGGGTTCTATTATATGAGAGGAACCCCAAGCTCATGGACCCCAAATCTCTCATAATGAGCAGTAAGCCTGCCTGGTCTTTGCCTGGAGGGAGAAATTGTCTTGAGTATAATCTCTTACCCGTCCCACAGCTCTGGAGTTGGGGAATTCCATCTTGTAGGGTTGTTTGCTGTATAAACATGCTTGAAAAGATGTCTTGGAGAAAAGGCAGTGAGTGAGGCTGCTTGCAAAGCGTGCAGAAATGGGAGAGACCCCTGGAGAATTGTCTCTCAGTTGTCTCTCAAGTCCTTTTTAATTTGTAACAGATCTGCCACATTCTGCTCCTTTGCATTTTTCCCCTTGCTATGTGTTTCTTGAAGAAACTGGGCTATTTGCCCTCAACCATGTCCAACGTTTGGGGAATTTGCTAATTGTATTCTCGTGGTTGTTTATTTAACAGTTCCTGTATCTCCATTTTAAATTTGAACTGATAAATCTCGAGGTTTGATCAATTCAGATTTAATTTTTTGGCAAGAATACTTCATAGGTGGGGCGCCTGAGTGGCTCAGTTGGTTAGGCATCTGACTTCAGCTCAGGTCATGATCTCGCAGTTTGTGGGTTCGAGCCCCACATCGGGCTTTGTGCTGATGGCTCAGAGCCTGGAGCCTGCTTCCAATTCTGTGTCTCCCCTTCTCTCTGTCCCTCCCCTGCTCATGCTCTGTCTCTCTCTGTTTCTCAATAATAAATAAATACTTAAAAAATTAAGAAAAAAGAATACTTGATAGGTGGGGGTGAGTGCTTTCTAATTCATCCCTCCGGGAGGCACATAATGCCTGGTTATCTCTCTCAGTGTGTTCAGGGGTGTCAGCCTGAGCCATATAAGTTCCTTCAGTCTTTCACCCTAATGGTTTTCCACCCACTGAATATCTCTGCTTTTATTAGCACCAATTAGCTGGAAAACTTCTGTGAAGAATAAATTTCCATAATCAACTATTTATCTTAAAATGCAGTACTTAGAGGAAAGATAATCATTTTAGAGGATATCTTTTTTTCTTTAAGTTTATTTATTTTGATGGGGGGGGGAGCACAGAAGCGAGGGAGGGGCAGACAGAGAGAAAGAGAGAGAGGCAGCTGTGTGCTGCCAGTGTAGAGCCCTGTGCAGGGCCTGAACTAACAAACCATGAGATCATGACCTGAGCCAAAATCAAGAGTTGGACACTTAACCGACTGAGCCACCCAGGCGCTCCAAGAAAGATAATCATATTACAATGACTTCCTGACATATAAAACACTTCAGTGGTGATCTACAGGCATACCTTGAAGACATTTCAGGTTTGGATCCAGACCATTGCAATAAAATGAATATTGCAATAAAGTGAATCAGTGAATTTTGTGGATTCCCTGTGCATATATAAGTTATGTTTACACGGGGGCCTGGGTGGCTCAGCCGGTTAAGCCTCTGACTTTTGGCTCAGGTCATGATCTCGTGGTTTTGTGGGATCAAGCTCCACATCAGGCTTTCTGCTGTAAGCAAAGAGCCTGGTTCAGATCCTCTGTCTCCTCTCTCTGCTCCTGCCCCACTCTCTCACATGCGCTCTTTGTCTCTCTCGCAAAAATAAACATTCTTTCAAAAATTATGTTTATACTATACCATAGTCTATAAAGTATGCAATACTGTTCTGTCAAAAAAACTGTACACACCTTAATTAAAAAACACTATTGCTAAAAAATGCTAACTATCACCTGAGCTTTCAGCAGTCAGACTCTGCTGGCAGAGGATCTTGCCTCAGCGTTGATGGCCATTGACTGATCAGGGTGGTATATGCTGAAGGTCAGAGTGGCTGTGGCAATTTCTTAAGACAAAAGGAAGTTTACTGCATCGATTGACTCTTCTTTTCACAGATTATTTCTCTGTGGCATGTGATGCTCTTTGATAGCACTTTACCCACAGTAAAATTTCTATCAAAATTGGAGCCAAGGCTCCTGGGTGGCTCAGTCAGTTAAGCGTCCAACTTCGGCTCAGGGCATGATCTCAGGGTTCGTGAGTTCAAGCCCCGCATCGGCCTGTGCTGACAGCTCAGAGCCTGGAGCCTGCTTCAGATTCTGTATCTCCCTCTCTCTCTGCCCCTCTCTCACTCACACTCTGTCTCTCTCTCTCTCTCAAAAAAAATTTTTTTTTTAAATTTAAAAAGAAGCCATTTCCTTTGCTCACCCATAAGAAGCAACTCATCCAGTAAAGTTAATTGTGAGACTGCAGCAGTTCAGTCCCGTCTTCAGGCTCCACTTATAAGTCTAGTCCTCTTGCTGTGGCCCCCACATCTGCACTTACTTCCTCCACTGAAGTCTTGAACCCACTCAGAATCATCCATGAAGGTTGGTTGGAATCAACCTCCTCTAAACTCCTGTTAATGTTGATATTTTGACCTCTTCCCATGAATCACGAATGTTCTTAATGGCATCTAGAATGGAGACTCCTTTTCAGAAGCTTTTCAATTTACTTTGCCCACATCCATCAGAGGAATCTGTGGCAGCTGTAGTCTTTTTTTTTTAATGTTTTTTATTTATTTCTGAGAGAGAGGGACAGTGTGAGCCAGGGGGGGGNGTCAGAGAGAGAGGGGGAGACACAGAATCCGAAGCAGGCTCCAGGCTCCGAGCTGGCTGTCAGCACAGAGCCCAACGCGGGGCTCGAACCCACGAACTGTGAGATCATGACCTGAGCTGAAGTTGGACGCTTAACTGACTGAGCCACCCAGGCGCCCCTGTGGCAGCTGTAGTCTTACAAAATGGGTTTCTTAAATAGTAAGACTGTAAAGTTGAAATTATTCCTTGACCCATGGGCTGCAGAACGAATGTGATGTTATCAGGTATGAGAACAACATTAATCTCATTGTCCGTCTCCATCAGAGCTCTTGGGTGACCAGATGCATTGTCAATAAGCGGTAATGTTTTGAAAGGAATCTTTTTTTTCTGAACAGTGGGTCTCCACAGTAGGCTTAATATATTCAGTAAACCATGTTGTAAACAGATGTGCTGCCATCCAGGCTTTGTTGTTCCATTTATAGAGCGCAGACAGAGTAGATTTTGCATAATTCTTAAGAGCCCTAGGATTTTCAGAATGGTAAATAAGCACTGGCTTCAACTTAAAGTTACCAGTTGCATTAGCCCCTAACAAGAGAGCCCTTTGAGGCTTTGAAACCAGGCATTGACTTCATTCTAGCTATGAAAGTTCTAGATGACATCTTCTCACAACAAAAAGCTGTTCCATCTACACTAAAAATATGTTGTTTAATGTGGCCACCTTAATTATCTTAGCTAGATCTTCTTTTTTTTATTTTATTTTTATTTTCTAGCTAGATCTTCTGAACACCTTGCTGCAGATTCTACATCAGCAGTTGCTGCTTCACCTTGCACTTTTGTGTTATAGATATGCCTTCTTTCTTTAAATTTCATGAACCAACCTCTGCTAGCTTCAAACTTCTCATCTGCAGCTTCCCCACCTCTCAGGCTTTATAGGATTGAAGAGACTTATAGCCTTACTCTGGATTAGGCTTTGGCTAGAGGGAATGTTTTGGCTGATTTGATCTCCTATCCAGACCACTAAAACTTTCTCCATATCAGCAATAGAGCTGTTCCACTTTCTTATCAATGGTGTGTTCACTGGAGTAGCACTTTTAATTTCCTTCAAGAACTTTTCTTCTGTATTCACATCTTGGCTAACTGGCTTAAAAGGACTTGATTTTGGCCTATTTCAGGTTTTAACATGTCTTCCTTCCTAAGCCTACTCATTTCTATCTTTTGATTTAAAGTGAGCAATGTGCAAGTCTTCCCTTTCATTTGAACACATAGAGGCTGTTGTAGGCTTATTAACTGTACTAACTTCAATACTGTTGTGTCTCAGGGAATAGGGAAGCCCCAAGAAAGGCATACAAGGGAATGGCCAGCCAGTGGAGCTGTCAGAACACACAATATTATCAATTAAGTTCACTATGTTATATGGGTGTGCTTCCTGGAACCCCAAAACAATTCCAATAGTAATATCAGGGACCGCTGATTACAGATCACCATAACAAATACAATAATAAGCTTGAAATATTGCAAGAATGGCCATGAAGATGTGACACAGAGACTTAAATGAGCAAATGCTGTTGGAAAAATGGTGCCATAGACTTGCTGGACACGGGGCTGCCAAAACCTTCAATTTGTAAAAACTGCAGTTTCTGTGAAGTGCAATAAAGTGAAATGCAATAAAACAAAATGTGCCTGTACTGAATGTGCCCCACTGTTGGACAGACAGGATGGCTCTTTTCTCTTTCTCATCCTCATNAGTGTGAGCCAGGGAGGGTCAGAGAGAGAGGGGGAGACACAGAATCCGAAGCAGGCTCCAGGCTCCGAGCTGGCTGTCAGCACAGAGCCCAACGCGGGGCTCGAACCCACGAACTGTGAGATCATGACCTGAGCTGAAGTTGGACGCTTAACTGACTGAGCCACCCAGGCGCCCCTGTGGCAGCTGTAGTCTTACAAAATGGGTTTCTTAAATAGTAAGACTGTAAAGTTGAAATTATTCCTTGACCCATGGGCTGCAGAACGAATGTGATGTTATCAGGTATGAGAACAACATTAATCTCATTGTCCGTCTCCATCAGAGCTCTTGGGTGACCAGATGCATTGTCAATAAGCGGTAATGTTTTGAAAGGAATCTTTTTTTTCTGAACAGTGGGTCTCCACAGTAGGCTTAATATATTCAGTAAACCATGTTGTAAACAGATGTGCTGCCATCCAGGCTTTGTTGTTCCATTTATAGAGCGCAGACAGAGTAGATTTTGCATAATTCTTAAGAGCCCTAGGATTTTCAGAATGGTAAATAAGCACTGGCTTCAACTTAAAGTTACCAGTTGCATTAGCCCCTAACAAGAGAGCCCTTTGAGGCTTTGAAACCAGGCATTGACTTCATTCTAGCTATGAAAGTTCTAGATGACATCTTCTCACAACAAAAAGCTGTTCCATCTACACTAAAAATATGTTGTTTAATGTGGCCACCTTAATTATCTTAGCTAGATCTTCTTTTTTTTATTTTATTTTTATTTTCTAGCTAGATCTTCTGAACACCTTGCTGCAGATTCTACATCAGCAGTTGCTGCTTCACCTTTCACTTTAAATTTTTTTAATGTTTTTTTTTTTTTACTCTTTTAATGTTTATTATTTTTGAGAGAGAGAGAGAGAGAGTGCAAGCAGGAGAGGTACAGAGAGAAAGACACAGAATCGGAAGCAGGTTCCAAACTCTGAGCTGTCAGCACAGAGCCAGACACTGGGCTCAAACTCACAATCTACGAGATCGTGACCTGACCTGAAGTTGGCCGCTTAAGTGACCTGAGCTGAAGTTGGCCGCTTAAGTGACTGAGCCACCCAGGTGCCCCTAATTTTTATTTATTTTTTAGAGAGACAGAGAGAGACAGAGCGCCAGCAGGGGTGGGGCAGAGAGAGAGGGAGACACAGAATCTGAAGCAGGCTCCAAGCTCTGAGCTGTCAGCACAGAGCCCAACATGGGCTGGAACCCATGAACTGTGATTTCATGACCTGAGCCGAAGTTGGATGCTTAACTGATTGAGCCACACAGGCTCCCCAACCTTGCGCTTTTATATTAGGAACACAGCTTCTTTCCTTAAGCCTCATGAGCCAACCTCTGCTAGAGTCAGCCTTTGTTCTGCAGCTTCCTCAACTCTCTCAACCTTCACAGAATTGAGGAGATTTAGGGCCCCGCTTTGGATTGGGCATCAGCTTACGGGAATATTTTTGCTGATTTGGTGTATTCTGTCCAGACCACTCAGACTTTCTCCATATCAGTGAGAAGGGTGTTCCACTTTATCATTAGTGTGTTCACTGGAGGAGCACTTTTAATTGCCTTCAAGAACGTGGCAAACTGGTTCAAGAGGCCTACCTTTTGGTTTATCTCTGCTTTTGACATGCCTTCTTAATCATTTCTAGTTTTTGGTCTAAAGTGAGCGACCATGTGACTTTCCCTTTCACTTGAACACTTAAGAGGCCATCATAGTGTTATTAATCGGCCCAATTTCAATATCGTTGTGTCTCAGGGAATAGGGAGCCCCATCCAAGGAGAGGGAGGGAGATGGGGGGATCGGCTGGTCAGGGTAACAGTCAGAACACACACAACATTTATCAGGTAAGTTTGCGGTCTTATATGGGTGCAGATCATGGCACTACTAAACCAACTGTAATAGTACTATCAAAGATCACTGATCTGAGATCACCATAACAAATAAAATAGTGATGAAATAGTTTGAAATAATTGCAAGAATTACCAAACTGTGACACAGAGACCCAAAAGGAGCAAATGCTGTTGGAAAAAATGGCACTGATAGACATGCTTTGAGGCAAGGTTGCAACAGACCTTCCATTTGTAAAAATGCAATGTCTGCAAAATGCAGTAAAGTGAAGCACAGTAAAACAAGGTGTGCCTGCGTTGTGAAAAGAATGCATGATATTTTCATGATCAGACCCTAGCATGCATACTTAGATTTTTAAAAAATTTTTAATGTTTATTTATTTTTGAGATAGGGAGAGAGACAGAGGTGAGCAGGGGAGGGGCAGAGAGAGAAGGAGACACAGAATCTGAAGCAAGCTCCAGGCTCCGAGCTGTCAGCACAGAGCCTGACGCGGGGCTCAAACTCAGAAACTGTGAGATCTGAGCAGAAGTTGGGTGCTTAACCGACTGAGCCACCCAGGCACCCCTAGATTTTTTCCCTATAATCACCTACCTGACATATTGTATAGTCTTCTCTCCTTTTTTTTTTTTTTACATNCTTTGTCTTTTCTAGAAAATACTTTCCCATGTTTTTCTCCTTCACACTTACTTTTTCCCCCAAGATCTTATTTAAACTGTAATAACTGTAAGCACCCAAGTAGACTTACTTTCTCTGTGGGGCCCACAGTGTACCTTAAATATACTTCTAACATGCACTTTTTGGTTTTTGTGTGTTTTTTGAAACTAAGATATATATGAAAGACATTGAATTATGTATAATTTGATGAGTTTTCACACACACACACACACACACACACACACACACACACAAAACCATCACTGAAACTGAAATACAGAATGTGTCCATCAACCTTGAAAGTTCCTTTGGACTTGTCAATTTCCTACCCCTGAGGC
>NW_027532171.1:56398-56845 GCF_008692635.1 Crocuta crocuta | reverse complement strand
AATAGAATTGTCAGGTCTGTGTTTGCCTTCTATTTCTAAAATAAAATATATTTGGGGCTCCTGAGTAGCTCAGTTGGTTAAGTGTCCAACTTAAGACTCAGGTTATGATCTCGGGGTTCGTGAGTTTGAGCTCCACGTCAGGNCATCACTTACATATAACACCCAGTGCTCGTCCCAAAAAGTGCCTTCCTTAATGCCCATCACCCATAAAATTTTTTTGAGAGTCATTCAGGTTGTATCTGTCACCAGTTCTTTCTTTTTTATTGGTGAGTATTCCATTGTATGAATATCCCATATTTTGTTTATGCAGTCACCTGCTGATGAACATTTTGAATGTCTTCTAGTATTTTGTTATCATGAGTAACACCTACTATAAACATTCTTGTAGAATTTTTCTGAGGGTATATATTTGCATTTTATGTTAGTAACTACAGAGGAATGGAAACA
>NW_027532171.1:55878-56086 GCF_008692635.1 Crocuta crocuta | reverse complement strand
CTAGATCATATGGTGGGTGTATGTTTAACTTTATTAGAAACTGCCACACAATGTTCCAAAGAGATGATTCAGTTTACATTCCTACCAGCAATTTTTTAGTTTATTACAAATTTTAGCTTTTCTAGTGAGCTATTTCAGTGTAGTTTAAATTGCATTTTCCTCATATTCTTTGAGTAAATACCCAGTAGTGCAGTTACTGGATCATACA
>NW_027532171.1:46995-55815 GCF_008692635.1 Crocuta crocuta | reverse complement strand
AAGTGTCTATTGATAGCTGAATGGATAAGGAAAATGTAGTGTGTATATATATATATGTATATATATATATTTACACACACAATAGAATATTACTCACCCATAAAAAANTTATCCATTTTGAGTTTATTTTTGTGCATGGTGTGAGAAATTGATCTAGTTTCATTCTTCTGCATGTTGCTGTCCAGTTCTCCCAACACCATCTGTTAAAGAGGCTGTCTTTTTTCCATTGGATATTCTAGGTGTGCAATCTATTCTTGATTCAATTTTATATTAGTCAGTGCTCAAAACAATAAATGTAGTCACCATATGTTATTATAGTATCATTGACTATATTTCCTCTGCTGTACTTTTCATCTCATGACATATCTATTTTATTTTATAACTGTATCTTTTAATCCCCTTTATCTATTTCACCAATCCTCCCTCCCACCTTCCCTCTGGCAACCACCAGTTTCTTCTCTGTATTTAAGAGTCTGCTTTTCTTTTCTTTTGTTTTAAATGTTTGTTTGTTTGTTTAAAATTTTTAAATGTTTATTCATTTTTGAGAGACAGAGAGAGACAGAGCATGAGTGGGGGAGGGTCAGAGAGAGAGGGAGACACAGAACTTGAAGCAGGCTAGCTGTCAGCATAGAACCTGACGCAGGGCTCGAACTCATGAGCCATGAAATTGTGACCTGAGCTGAAGTCAGATGCTTAACCGACTGAGCCACCAGGCACTGCAATGTTTATTTATTTTTGAGAGAGACAGAGACAGCGTGAGCAGGGGAGGGGCAGAGAGAGAGGGAGACACGGAATCCAAAGCAGGCTCCAGGCTGTCAGCACAAGAGCCCAGTGCGGGGCTCAAACTCACAGACCTAATTGACTGAGCCACCCAGGCACCCCCAGAGTCTGATTTTTCATTTGTTTATTCATTTGTTTTGTTTTTTAGATTCCACATATAAGTGAAATTATATGGTATTTGTATTCTCTGTCTGACTTAATTTTACTTACCATAATACCCTCTAGGTAAATCCATGTTGTCACAAATGGCAAGATCTCATTCTTTTTTATGGCTGAGTAATATTTCATCACACACACACATATACATATATAATTCATCATATATATATACACGTGTGTGGATATTATATATATATATCATATATATTTATCCATTGTCTTTATCCATTCATCTATAGATGGACACTTGGGTTGCTTCCATAATTTGGCTATTGTGAATGTCATACTGCAATAAACGTAGAGGTGCATATATCTTTCGAATTAGTATTTTCATTTTCTTTGGATAAGTACCCAATAGTGGAATTGCTGGATCATATGGTATTTTATTTTGAATGTTTTGAGGAACCTCCACACTGTTTTCCACAGTGGCTGTAGCAACTAACTTACATTCCCACCAACAATGCACAAAGATTCCTGTTTCTCCACATCCTCACCAACACTTATTATTTTCTTTTGATTCTAGCCATTCTGACAGGTGTAAAGTGATATCTCACTGTGGTTTTGAGTTGCAGTTCCCTGCTGATGAGTGATGTTGAGCATCTTTTCATGTGTCTTTTGGCCATCTGTATGACTTTTTTTGAAAAATGTCTATTCAGGTCTTCTGCCCATTATTAAATCAGATTATTTGGGATTTTTTTTTTTTTTGGTGTTGAGTTGTATAAATTCTTTATGTATTTTGGATACTAACCCCTTATTGGATATATCATTTGCAAATATCATCTCTCATTTACTAGGTTGCCTTTTTGTTCTGTTGGTGGTTTTCTTTGCTGTGCAAAAGCTTTTTATTTTGGTGTAGTCCTAATAGTTTATGTTTGCCTTTGTTTCCCTTGCCTGAGGAGACATATCTACAAAAATGTTGCTAAGATATCAAAGAGATTACTGCCTATGTTTTCTTCTAGTTTTNCAAAGAGAGAGGGAGATACAGAATCTGAAAGACTCCAGGCTCTGAGCTGGCTGTCAGCACAGAGCCCGACGCGGGGCTCAAACCCACAAACCGTGAGATCATGACCAGAGCCAAAGTCAGACACTCAACCGACTGAGCCACCCAGACGCCCCTCCCTTTCCCCATTGTATATATTTTTTTCTTTTTTGTTGTTAATTAATTGATCATATATGGGTGGGTTTATTTCTGGCCTCTCCTTTCTGTTGATCTAAATGTCAGTTTTTCTGCTAATACCATGATGTTTTGATTACTAGAGCTTTGTAAAATGGTTTGGAATCTGGGATATGATACCTCCAGCTTTTTTCTTTCTCAAGATTGCTTTGGCTTTTCAGAGTCTTTTGTGGTTCCATACACATTTTAGGTTTGTTCTGTTTCTGTGAAAAATGCCATTGGAATTTTGACAGGGATTACAGTGAATCTGTAGATTCCTTTTGGTAATACAGACATTTTAACAATATTAATTCTTCCAACCATGAACACAGAATATCTTTCTATTTACATATCTTATTTAGTTTCTTTCATCAATATGTTATAATTTTCAAAGTATAGGTTTTTCACCACCTTGGTTAAATTTATTCTGAGGTGTTTTTCTCGATGCAGTTATAAATTTGGGGGATTCTTTTCTTAATTTCTTTTTCTGGTAATTTATTCTTAGTGTACAGAAACACAATAGGTTTTCCACACTGAGATACCACCTCACACCAGTCAGAGTGGCTAAAATGAGCAAATCAGAGAACTCTAGATGCTGGCGAGGATGTGGAGAAACGGGCANTGTGACTTTATTGAATTATTGCTTTTATTTTTACAGGTTGGTTTTTTGGGGGTTTTTTGTTTGTTTTTGGTGGAGTCTTTAGGGTTTTCTATATATAATGTGATGCCTTCTGCAAATAGTGACAGTTTTCCTTCTTCCTTTTCAATTTGGATGCCTTTTATTTCTTTTTCTTGTCTATTTGCTCTGACTAGGACTTGAATACTCTGTTGAATAAAAGTTGCAAGAATGGACATCTTTGTCTTCTTTCTGATCCTAGAAAAGCTTTCAGTTTCCTACCGTTGGTTATGATGTTAGCTGTGGGCTTGTCATATATGGTTCTTATTGTGTTGTGATATCTTTGCTCTATACCTGCTTTGTTGAGAATTTTTATCATAAATGGATGTTGAACTGGGGCACCTGGGTGGCTCAGTTGGTTAAGTGTCCAACTTCAGCTCAGTTCATGACCTCACAGTTCATGAGTTTGAGGCCCACATTGGCCTCTGTGCTGACGGCTTGGAGCCTGGAGCCTGCTTCAGATTCTGTGTTTCCCTCTCTGTCTGCCCCTCCCCAGCTCATGCTCTGTTTCTCTCTCTCAAAACTAAATGAACATTAAATTTTTTTAAATGTATGACTATTGTACACAATGAATAGCAAAAATTTACGATATTTGTATTCTACACAACAGTATATATAACGAGGTATTTAATAGTCATACCATATAGCATATTCTGGAGAAAAATCATTAAAAATAATTCTTTGGGGTGCCTGGGTGGCTCAGTTGGTTAAGCATCTGACTCTTGATTTTGAATCAGGTCATGGTTTCACAGCTTGTGAGTTTGAACCTCACATAGGGCTCTGTGCCAACAGCATGGAACCCACTTAGGATTCTCTGTCTCCTCCTCTCTCTGCCCCTCCCCCACTAATCCTCTCTCTGTCTCAAAAATTAATAAAACATTTAAAATAAAATAATATAATTTCTTACTAATCTTCTTCCTATCACCCACTGCGGGCCATGCCACCCTGAACAGCATTGTGTTGTTACAGGGCTCCGTGTCATTCGAGGATGTGACTGTGGACTTCAGCAGGGAGGAGTGGCAGCAGTTGGACTCTACACAGAGACGCCTGTACCAGGATGTGATGCTGGAAAACTACAGCCACCTGCTCTCATTGGGTAAGCACAGCCATTCTAAGGATCTACAAGGAGCATATTATGGATAAAATTGTATCCTCTCCATAAAATATGTTGAAGTCCTAACTTCAAGTACATCAGAATGCGGCCTTTTTTGGAATTGGGGTCTTTACAGAAGTAATCAATCTTAAATGAGGTCATTAGGGTGAGTCCTAATCTGGTATGACTGATGTACTTAAAATGAGGGAAATCTAGACACAGAGACACACGTACACAGAGCAAAGACTGTGTGAAGACACATAAAGAAAAGAAGATGGCCGTGTCACTGGTGTGATGCATCTGTAAGCCACGAAATGCCCAAGGCTACCAAGATGTCGGAGAGCAATACGGAATGGTTCCTTGCTGTTTTGAGGGTTCTACTTCAAAAAGAGCATGGTCCTACTGATACCTTGATTTTGGGCTTCTGGCTTCCAGAACTGTGAGACAGGAAATTTCTGTTATTTCGAGCTGTCCAGCTCATGGTACTTTATTACAGCAGCCCTAGGAAAGTAATACGGATTTTTGTATTTGGGAAGTGGGGTGCTGCTGTAACAAATACTGAAAAAAACAACATGGAAATGGCTTTGGAATTGGGCAGTGGGTAGAGCTGGAAAGGTTTTAGGTGCTTCATAGAAAAAGCCTAGATTTCCTTGAAGAGATTGCTGATAGAAATAGGAATGTTAAAGGGGCTTTTGGTGAGGTCTCAGAGAGAGTGAGCAGCATGTTACTGGAAACTGGAGGAAAGGAGACCCTTGTCATAAGGTGGCAGAGAACTTGACTGAATTATGTTTTGTTGGGTGAAAAGCAGAAATTGTAAGTGACAAACTTGGAATTTTAGCTGAGGAAATTTCTTTTTTTAAATATTTATTTTGAGAGTGAGAGAGCATGTGCTAGCGGGGGAGAGAGAGAGGAAGAGGAAGACTCCCAGCAGGCTCTGCATTGTCAGTGCAGAGCCTGATGCGGGGCTGAATCCCCCTGAAGCATGACATCACGACCTGAGCCAAAATCAAGAGTCAGACGCTTAACTGACTCAACCACCCAGGCCCCCCTAGCTGAATAAATTTCTAAGTAAAATGTTAAAAGGCATGGCCAGTGCTTTTCTTGCTGCTTATAGTAAAATGTAGGAGGAAAGAAAGACATTGGAAAAGAATTGTTAGTAAAAAAGAAGCCGAACTTGAAGATTTGGAAAATGTTCAGCCTATTCATATCACAGAAAATGAAATGGACTTTGGAAAGAACACCAAAGAGGACAGAGACAGGAACAAATGAGGGAAGCCTGTAGGCTATCTGGGATTGTACAGATAGGAGATACAGGCTGGTAAAATCATTTGGCTGTGTACACACGTTATCCTTCAAGAAGAGGGATGAATGATTCCAGGGATGAATCAGAGGCCAACAGGGCTGCCGCCGCCACCACAGGCCCAGAGGGCACAGGCTGGGAAAATTGGATGTGACTGACCATCACCTCCTCAATTCCAGAGGGCAAACTACCTACTTGGTTCCAGGTCTAAAGGGGCCGAGCTCCATCCAGGGTTAAGGGTGTGGAGTTGCCACATCTGATCTGAGGTCACACCTCATGACAACTTTCTTCTCTCTTGAATTGTTTCATCAAAGTTCTTTTCAACTCTCCCTTACAGTACTTGTCGACTATCAAGTTTGTGCCATTATTTAGCCTTAGATGGAGTTTGCCACCCACCCTGGGCTGCATGCTCAAGCAACACACCCCAGGAAGACCCAGGCTCGGTGCCCTGGGGGTTACTACTGACCTTGCACCATCTACAGGCTGGGGCTTGATCAGAAGGACTCGGGCCCCCTGTGCGTGGGGAGTGGGTCTCTCCTGCTTGCCACATTTGTGCCCCACCACTGGGTGAGGATTCAGCATTGGTCTCTTCCATGTTCACTGCCCATGACTAAACGAGTCCTTGGTTCTTTATTTAAATTCTTTTAAATGTTTGTTTATTTTTGTGAGAGAGAATGAGAGAGACAGAGAGAGAGAGAGAAAGAGAGAGAGAGAGAAGCACAGAATCCAAAGCCAGCTCCAGGCTCTGAGCTGTCAGCACAGAGCCCAACCCGGGGGCTCGAACCCACGAACCGCAAGATCATGACCTGAGCTGAAGCTGGATGCTTAACCGACTGAGCCACCCAGGTGCCCCAAAGGAGTCCTTGTTGAGTGTCCTTACTTCCACTCACTGATACGTTTAAATTCATTGAGTGAGTAAATTGAGACCCAGTAGGAAACCAAAAGCTTTTTCTTCAAGGGAGAGCAGTTATCCTAGAGGATGGCAGGGCTTTGCATCAAAAGCCTAAGGTTTGCTCTGTGGTTCTCCTGTGAGGGCCTGCCAAAGGCTTCATCCCTGTCTGCCATGGACATTTCAAACACCACTGGATCTGCCCGATCGTATGGCCCAGTGGCAGAGCAGCTTGTATGGCAGTCTGGATCTGTAAAGAGCCTTCTTTCATTCTGGGCTCCTCTCAAAACTAGCAGATTTTTGGATCACATGGTAAGTGGGCCAGAATAGCACACCCAGATGAGGACTATATTGCCTCTGAAGTCTGTAGAGGCCCAGTAGGCATTATCCCTCTTTGACTTATAGGAAGAGCCAGATGCAAAAAAACTTATTCTTCACCTGGACATTTCTAGGGGTCCAGCGGAATGGAAATTTCCCTGAGGTAGATGGCCCCTAAATTTGTGTCAGATTTATTTCCTACCCTCTGACATACAGATATCTTACCAGTAAGTCAAGAGTCGTTACTACTTCTCGTTCATAAGGTCCAGTCAGCAGAATGTCATCAGTTCAATGGGACCAATGTGATATCTTGTGGAAGGGAAAGTCAGTCAAGATCCCTGCAGACTGGGGCGCCTGGGTGGCTCAGTCAGTTAAGCGTCAGACTCTTAGTTTCAGCTCAGATCATAATCTCGCAGTTCTGCAGTTTGAGCCAATCATCAGGCTCCATGCTGGCAGTACCGAGCCTGCTTGGGATTCTCTCTCTATCCCTGTCTCTCTCTGCTCTCCCCCCCAATCCCCCCACTCACTTGTTCTCTCTCTCAAAATAAATAAATAAACTTAAATAAAAAGATCCCTGCAGACTAAATTATGACATAGGAATGAAAGGCTGATATACTTCTGAGGTAGGACAGTAAACATGTATATATCTAGTTGGTCTTAACAACTGAAAGCAAACTGTTTCTAGTTGTCTTTACTAACAGGTATTGCAAAAACAAAGCAAGACAAAACAAAAACCGAACCCACACACTGGCCAGATCAATAGCTACATACCAGGTGCCAAGGGATGTGTTCATTTGCTTCAGCAGTGAACCCGCATCTGGTACAGCAGCTGCTATTGGAGTTCCCACCTGGTTAAGCTTATGATGATCCACTGTCATTCTCCAAGATCTGTTTGTCCTCTTCACAGGCCAAATAGGCGAGTTGAATAGAGATGTGGTGGAACTCACCACCCCGGCATCCTTCAGGTTCTTGATGGTGGCCCTAATCTCTACAATTCTTACAGGAATGAAGTATTTCTTTGGTTTACTATTTTCTTAGTAGAGGCAGTTCTAATGGCTTCCACTTGGCCTTTCTCACTGTAACAGTCCTCACTGCACAGGTCAGGGAACCAATATGGGGATTCTGCCAGTTGCTGAGTATCCGTATTCTAATTTTGCATTCCTGAACCAGGGAGATACCACAGGATGGGTTTGGGGGCCTGATGGGCCCCTCTATGAGATGGAGCTGGGCTGAAACTCAGTTGACCACTTCACTCTCATAAGCCCCTATGCTGTCAGGTGGGCCACAGTGACATCCTGGCACTCCTGGAATTAGTGTCCGTTTAGAACTCATGTCCAGTGATCTCTCAAAAGCCTCACTATGTCCTTCCCCTCAATGCACAGTCACCCTGACAAGGGGGCTGTAAATCCCTTTATAGAAGGCTGGGAGAAAGATTAGTAGTACAAGTTTTGACAGCATAGTGAGGGTCCTTCCTCAGGGACCTGCTCTCCCCTTCATTCCAAGGTTTCTGGGTCTGTAAACTAGCTCAAGTCTGAAAATTGACTGAGGAGCTGAGACTCTGTTTTTATGTTTCGAGTTAGACTTCTGTTCACTTGACCTAGAACTCTTCTCTTTATACAGATCAAGTAAGAATTTTAATAGATTGCTGGGGGTCCTGCGGGGCTCAGTCAATTAGGCATCCAACTTTGACTCAGGTCATGATCTCACAGTTCAAGGTTCAAGCCCCACCCATCGGGCTCTATGCTGACAGCTTGGAGCCTGGAGCCTCCTTCAGATTCTCATTCCGGAAGGATCTGCCTGAATTGAATCCTTGTAGTTTCCATTGACCTTAATCACAGGACGCAGTAGTATTAAGAGAGCCCCCCAAGGGATTTCCTGTATTCCAGACACGCTTCTTCCTTGTTTCCAGTTCCCCTGAGTAGTCAAGATCAGTCACCCCAGCCAGCATAGTAATTCCCTTCTTTGCCTTTTGATTCAGATGTGAAGAACCCAAAACATTCAGGTAGCAGATAGGTCTTCCAGTTCAGTGGAATCACTAATGTGACTCCCAGTGGACGTATCCCTCCCTTTGGAACAGCAGAGCTTAAGGTCACAGGAACAGGAAGCAAATATTTTGCTAATGGGCCAGGAGAGGTAATAATGAATGGTGCCACTCCTGGCCTGGGGCCAACAGAGTGGGGCCACCACCCTTGTAGGCTTGGAGGACAGAACACTGAGCCAATAAGAATTACTCTCAAGCCTTAAAATCTAGTGGAATTTGCCTTGTTAGGTTTTGGACNAAACTGAGAGCTTTCACCCTGAGATCAGGAACACGACAGGGATGTGCACTCTCACCACTGCTGTTTAACAGAGGGCTGGAAGGCTTTGAACTTTGTTGGGGCCTGTGATCCCTTTTTTCATTCCAGTTTCTCCCTTTTGAAATGGGAATGTCTATCCTATGCCTGTCCCACTG
>NW_027532171.1:36235-46863 GCF_008692635.1 Crocuta crocuta | reverse complement strand
TGAACCCCCAGGACCCCAGAATGTGACCTTATTTGGAAATAGCATCTTTATAGAGATAATCAAGTTAATTTTTTTAATGTTTATTTGTTATGAGAGACAGAAAACGTGAGAGAGGGGAGGGACAGAAAGAATCCCAAGCAGGCTCTGCACTGACAGATCTCACGACTGTGAAATCGTGACCTGCGGCGAAATCAAGAGTCAGTTGCTTAACCGACTGAGCCACCCAAGCACCCCTGAAGAAATCAAGTTAAAATGAGTTCATTGGGGTGGACCTAATCTAATATGACTGGTTTCCTGGGGCACCTGGATGGCTCAGTAGGTTGAGCATCCGACTTCGGCCCAGGTCATGATCTCAAGGTTTGTGGGTTCGAGCCCCATGTCGGGTTCTGTGCTGACAACTCTGAGCCTGAAGCCTGTTTCAAATTCTGTGTCTCCCTCTCTCTCTGCCCCTCCCCAACTCGCACTATGTCTCTCTCTCCTCTCTCTCTTTCTCTCTCTCAAAAATAAACATTAAAAAATATTTTTAGCCACTTTGACTGGCATGAGGTGGTATCTCAGTGANAAAGGGAAATTTGGGCATAGAAATAGACACACATAGAGGGAAGACGATGTGAAGGCACACAGAGAAAAGACAGCCATGTGTCCAAAGTGATTCATTTACAAGCTTAAGAACATCAAAGAATGGAACATCGTTACTGGCAAAGAGCACAGTAGAAGATTCAAGGAAGGATTCTCCCTTACATCTGCCAGGGAGGGCCTGGCCCCGCTAAACACTTTGATTTCAGACTTGAGCCTCCAGAAGTGTGAGACAATGAAGTTCTGCTGTTTTAAGCCACCCAGTTTTTGGTACTTTGTGAGAGCAGCCCTAGGAAACGAACACAGAGCCTCCATGAGAGTATGTCCATTCTCAGCTGCTGAGAACTCTGACATCTGATGTGTGTGCTGGTGGCATCCTTGATTGGTCTGAGATGCTTCAGTCCATTAACCTCTGTGATTATTGCTCTTTTCCCAATGAAGTGGGATTACTTTTTCAAAGAACAAGTGGAAAGCAATTAGCTGGACCCAATTCTATCATGTCCTGTTAACAGGGTATGAAGTTCCCAAGCCAGAGGTCATCTTCAAGTTGGAGCAAGGAGAGGAACCATGGATTTTGGAGAGAAAACCCCCACATCAGAGCTTTTCAGGTGAGTGCAACCCGGGAAGATTTGGGGCACGGAAACACTTTCCTTTTCCTAAGAGGCTGGTGCCTTTAAAATGGAGGAGGGCACTTGTGGGGATAAGCACTGGGTGTTATGTGGAAACTAATTTNTGGCCTCTTAGGTACCAGACTGCTCTCTCCCTTTATTTCCCTGACTGTTCTCAACTCTCTTTTTGGCCCCACTTTCATCCAGGAGAATTGCTACAATTCCCACACTCTGGATCAAATGCCAGGCTTCCTCCCTATAGATCTTGCTTTTTTTGTATGTTCTCTCCTTCCATCACATTTTTATGCTTCATTACTCACTTTTATGCTTCATTACTTAAACCCCACCCTCAGCATCTTAGATTCTTATCATATACTTTCAGGTTCTTTTTTTAAAAATTTTTTAATGTTTATTTATTTTTGAGAAAGAGAGAAGGAGAGTGAAAGTAGGGGAAGTGCAGAGAGAGGGGAAGACACAGAATCTGAAGCAGGCTCCAGGCTCTGAGCTGTCAGCACAGAGCCTGAAGCGAGGCTCGAACCCACGAACTGCAAGATCATGACCTGAGCCGGAGTCGGATGCTCAACCAACTGGAGCCACCCAGGTGCCCCTGTACTTTCAGGTTCTAATGGGTTTGCCTTCTTTGTAAACCAGCTGGTTGCCTCACTCCTCTTCTTCCTAGTACCCTTTCGCCTTCTTCCTCCTCAGTTTCATCTTCTCACCTCTAAGATACCAGTAAACTGTCATCTACAACCAGCCTCACCTCCTCTTCTGTTTGTAGGTATTGCTTTCAGATTCCGCACTCCTCTCCACCTCCCCTGTCGCCATGCCTCTCTCGCATCTTCTGACCTTAGGATCACCGTCACCTAGCATTTTTTCTTTTAAATAAATCGACTGTATTAAGGTATAATTTACATACAATCAAATGTATCCATTTCAAGTACACAGTTTGAAGAAAGTACACACCAGTATCACCACCACCCCAATCATGATACATAACATCCCGTCTCACAAAAATGAGCCTTCATGTCCCTTGTAGTCAGTGTGCACCACCCCTTCGGCCCCAGGCAGCCATTGACATGCTTTCTGTCACTAGAGATTAGATTTGTCTTTATTAGGGTTTCATATGAGTAGAATCATACTGTCTATACCCTTTTGGGTCTGACTTCATTTGTTTGACGTACTGATTTTGTGATTCATCCGTGTTATTGAGTATGTAAGTAGTTTATTCCTTTTATTTTTTTAATGTTTATTTATTTTTGAGACAGAGAGACAGAGACAGAGTGCAAGCAGGTGAGGAGCAAAGGCAGAAGGAGACACAGAATCCAAAGCAGGCTCCATGCTCTGAGCTGTCAGCACAGAGCCCGATGCGGGGCTTGAACTCGCGAACCGTGAGATCATGACCTGAGCCAAAGTCAACACTTAACCAACTGAGCCACCCAGGTGCCCCTAGTTCATCCCTTTTAAATGCTGAATACTATTCCCCAATATGAAAGGATTGCCATTTGTTTATCTGTATACCTGTTGATGACAGGTCGTTGTTACTTGGTTACTGTGAATAAAGCTGTAGTGAACATTCTGGTATGTCTTTGTGTGAACATATGTTCACATTTCTCTTGGATAAATACCTAGGAGTAGAGTTGGTGGGTCATATAATTGTGTAAGAATATCCTTGCCTTTATAAGACATGGCCAGGGGCACCTGGGTGGCTCATTCGTTTAAGCATCTGACTCTTGATTTCGGCTCAGGTCATGATTTCACGGTTTGGGTGTTCAAGCCCCGCATCGGGCTCTGTGCTGATGGTACAGAGCCGGCATGGGATTCTCTCTCTCCCTCTCTCTCCACCTGCACTTGCTCTTGCTCTCTCTCTGTCTCTCTCTCTCTCAAAATAAATAAACTTTAAAAATTTAAAATAAACTAAAAATAAGACATGGCCAAACTATCTTCCAGAGCGGCAGTGATTTTATACTTCCAGCAGCAACACAAGAATTTCAGTTGCTCCACATTCTCACCAACACTTGGAAGTATCCATCTCTCTCGTTTTTGCTATTATAGTAGACGTGTAATGGCATCTCATTACGATTTTAAGTTGCATTCCTCTGATGAGTAGTGCAGAGCATTTTTTTCATGTGCTTAGTGACCATTTGTACATTTTTGTTTGAAGTGTCTGTTCAACTATCTTTCCCATTTTTTTAATTGGGTTGTTTCCTTAATGTGTTTTCAGAGTTATTTATATTTGGTGGATATAACGCCTATGCCAGATATATCCATTGCCAACCTTATGTTTTAATTTGTGGCTTTTGCTTCTATCTTCCTACTGGTACCCATCAAAAAGCAAACAGTTTGGGATGCATGGGTGGCTCAGTCAATTAAGCATCCAACTCTTGGTTTCTGCTCAGGTCATGATCTCACCGTTCGTGAGTTTGAGCTCTGCATTGGGCTCTACACTAACCCTGCAGAGGCTGCTTGGAATTCTCTCTCCTTCCCTCTCTTTCTGCCCCTCCCCTGCTCGTGTTCTGTCCCTCTCAAAATGAATAAATAAACTTTAAAAAATTATTTTAAAAAGGAGCAAACATTTTGATTTTGATGGAGTCTAAATTACCATCTTTTAAAATTTTCTAGTACTTTTGGCCTAACCACAAAGTCACAAAGATTTTCTCATATTGTCTTCCATAAGCTTTAGCATTTTAGCTTTTTCAGTTTAGGTCTCCAGTCCCTTTTGTATGTTTGACATAAGGACCACTGTTCATTTTTATCAGTACAATATCCACTTATTCCAGAACCATTTACTGAAGAGACCTTCTTTTTTCCATTGCATTTCCTAGTCATGTTTATCAAAATCAGTTGACTTTCTATATGTGAACCTGTTTCTGAACTCTTCATTCTGTTCAGTTGATCTAAGTGTCTTTCTGTTTTGTTTATTTTTTATGATTTTATTTTTAAGTAACCTCTATATCCAATGTGGGACTCAACCTACAACCCCAAGATCAAGACCCACATGCTCCACCAACTGAGACAACCAGGCGCCCCTGTATGTCTTTCTGTTTTAGAATGTAGGCTTCGGGGCACCCAGATGGCTCAGTCAGTTGAGCATCGGACTCTTGATTTCAGCACAGGTCATGATCTCAAGATTGTGAGATGGAGCCCTGTCTAGAGCTCTGCAGTGGGTGTGGAGTCTGCCTAAGATTCTCTCTCTCCCTCTCCCTCTGCCCCTCCCCTGCTTGTGCTCACTCTCTCTGTCTCTAAAAAAATGTAGGTTTTAATATTATTCAGGTAATGTAAGGCCAACAGGTCCAGAGATGACTGCCACTGAAAAGATAGTTTGTGGGTGCCTGAGTGGCTCAGTCAGTTAAGCGTCCAACTCTTGGTTTCGGCTCAGATCGTGATCTCACGGTTTTGTGAGTTCAAGCCCCACATTGGACTATGCACTGACAGCTCAGAACCTGCTTGGGATTCTCTCTCTCTACCTCTTTCTGCCCCTCTTCCACTCACTCTGTCTTTGTCTCTCTCAAAATAAATAAATAAACTTAAAAAAAAAAAAAAAAGAAAAGATAGTTTGTAACTCACAGTTCCGAAGAGGAGCAGACACGCCGGAGCGAGAAGCACCAGGGTCAGTCAGAAGGCCGAAGTCATGAGGGCAAAGCATGGCCAAGTGACTTTATGGTTATTTTCCTGGGAAAGAATGGGTAAGGCAGAGTGAGCAGGCTGGGGAGATTTAGGATTGGCTAGTTTGAGTAATTTCAGCAGGGCTCCTTGCGTGTAGGGATTGTCTGTAGTTACCTGGTACCTGGCACTGAGGTGATTAGGGCAGGAGGATAGCGGCTCAACCTATGAGAACTTAATAAAGGTGATAGTGGGTGGACATGGGCTCTGGATTGGTTGGTTTGCGTATGAAAGGTATGCTTCCGGGGAAGTCATTTTCTACCTCTGGGAATGAACTAGCACTGGGAGAGGCATTCTCTCCACGATGAGCAAGGCACCGGTGGCAGAGCATCAAGAATACAGAAAATAAGGGGCACCTGGGTGGCTCATTCTGTTAAGCATTCTGACTTCGGCTCACTATTTCATGGTTCGGAGGTTCGTGGGTTCTAGCCCCACGTCGGGCTCTGTGCTGACAACTCAGAGCCTGGAGCCTGCTTTGGATTCTGGGTCTCCCTCTCTCTCTGCCCCTCCCTCACTTTCAATTTGTCTCTCTCTCAAAAATAAACATTAAAAAATAAATTTAAGGGACGCCTGGGTGGCTCAGTAGGTTAAGCGTCCAACTTCGGCTAGGTCATGATCTCACAGTTTGTGGGTTTGAGCCCCGCACTGGGCTCTGTGCTGACAGCTCAGAGCCTGGGGCCTGTTTCAGATTCTGTCTCCCTCTCTCTCTGCCCCTCCCCTGCTCACACTCTCTCTCTCTCTGTCTCAAAAATAAACATTAAAATTTTTTTTAAAATAAATAAATGTTGGGGTGCCTGGGTGGCTTAGTCGGTTAAGCGTCCGACTTTCGCTTAGGTCATGATCTCGCGGTTCGTGGGTTTGAGCCCCACGTCGGGCTCTGTGCTGACTGCCAGCTCAGAGCCTGGAGCCTGTTTCAGTCTGTGACTCCCTCTCTCTCTGACCCTCCCCTGCTCATGCTGTCTCTCTCTCTCTCTCCTAGAAATAAATAAAACATTAAAAAAAAATTAAAAATAAATAAATGTTAAAAAGAATACAGAAAATAAGATAAAGAAGATATGATACACACATGCAGGCACACTGCAATACTATTCAGGCATAGAAAAGAATGAAATCTTGCCATTTGCAACAACATAGATGGATTTAGAGAATATAATGCTAAATGAAATAAGTCAAAGACAAATACCATATGATTTCACTCATATGTGGTATTTAAGAGACAAAACAAACGAACAAAGGAAAAAAAGAGAGAAACAAACCAAGAAACAGACTCAACTACAGAGGACAGACTGATGGTTACCAAGGGGATGGGATGGGGGGATTAAGAGTACATTTATTATGATGAGCACTGAACAATGTATAGAATTGTTGAATCACTATACTGTACACCTGAAACTAATATAGCACGGTACATTAACTATACTGGACTTAAAATGAAAAACTTTTAAAAAATACAGGAAATAAGAAAATATAGTTAATACACTGTCCTTTTGGCAAACCCATACCTTCTTTATTACTGTAGCTTTTATAATGAGTCTTGAAGTCACGTAGGATAAGTTCTCCAACTTTGCCCTTTTTTAAATGACTTTGGCTTTTCTAGGTCATTTGCATTTCCATATAAATTTTATAAACAGTGTGTACTTTTTTAAAAGAAAAGAGCCTGCTGGGATTTTGTTTGGAGTTGAGTTGACTCTATGGACGAATTTTACAAGAAATGATATCTTCACAATACTGAGCCTTCTAATCCATGAGCGTGGCATATTTTCTGTATTTAGATGTTTGATTTCTTTCAGCTCTGTTTTTATAGTTGTCAGTGTAGAAGTCTTATGCATCCTTCATTAAATATATCCCTAAATATTTGATGCTTTTTTGATGCTATCATAAACTGGCATTGTTTTTTAAAATTTTATTTTTGGGTTGTTCATTGCTAATATAAAGTGCTCATGATTGATTTTTGTACATTGACTTTGTATCCTGAGACATTCCTACATCCAACTATTAGTTTTCTTTTAGGTTCCTTGGGGGTTTTTGTGTAAGTAATCACTGTCACTTTAGAAATACTTTCACAGGGGCGCCTGGGCAGCTTAGTCAGTTGAGTGTCTGACTGGCTCAGGTCATGATCTCAGGGTCCGTGAGTTCAAGCCCCATGTTGGGTTCTCTGCTGTCAGCACAGCCTACTTCAGATCCTCTGTCTCCCTCTTTCTCTGTTTCCCCCCACTTGTTCTCTTTCTCAAAAATAATAAACTTTTTTTTAAAAAAGAAACACTTTTACTTTTCCCTTTCCAATTTCATTCTTTTTATTTTCCTTATTTCACTAAGACCCTCAGTTTGATATTGAATAGAAGTGGTAAGTGTGGGCACACTTGCCTTGTTCCTGATATTAAGGATTAAAAATTCATACCATTATATGATGATGTTTTTTGAAGCTGCCCTTATCATATTATAGAAGTTCTTTCCTTTAATTTTTTTAATTAATGTTTATGTATTTTCAAGAAGTGGTGGGGGGGCAGAAAGAGAGAGAGAGACACAGAATCCGAAGCAGGCTTCAGGCTCTGAGCTCTCAGCACAGAGCCCAATGCGGGACTCGAACCCATGAACTGTGAGATCATGACCTGAGCTGAAGTCAGACACTTGGCTGACTGAGCCACCCAGGCACCCTTATAGAAGTGCTTTTTAAGTCCTAGCTTGTCAACATCATGGTTACAATGTTGAATTTTGTCAAATGCTTTTTCTTCATCTTATTAGAGTAATCATAGGAGTTGTTGCCTTTATTTTGTTAATTTGTGTTTATTGATTTTCAAATGTTAAATTAATTTTGTATATCTGAGATAGATACTAGTTGTTTATGATATATAACCCTTAATATATATTGTTGGGTTATCTTTACTGATATTTTATTTTAAAATATTTGCATTTTTATAAGTGATTTTGGTTGTAGTTTTCCTTTTTTGCGATGTCTTTGTCAAGTTTTGGTACTAGGATTATGTTGGCCACATAAATGAGTTGTGAGGTGTTCCCTTTTCTATTTTCTGAAATAGTCTGTGGAAGATTGTTACTCTTGGGGCGTCTGGGTGGCTCAGTTGGTTGATTGTTCGACTTTGGCTCAGGCCATGATTTCACTGTTCCTGAGTTCAAGCCCCGCGTCAGGCTCTGTGCTGACAGTTCAGAGCCTGGAGCCTGCTTTGGATTTGGATTCTGTGTCTCCCTCTCTCTGCCCCTCCCCTACTCGCACTCTGTTTCTCTCTCTCTCTCTCTCTCTCTNAATTGTGCATTGTTTCTATTATAATAGAAATCTATTAAAATGATTAGCAAAATGAATCACACAGAAGGTGTCTGCTTTTGAAATTTAGGAAAAAAAGTCTCACTAGCAATATGATTGGATTAATGTTCAAAGTAAAAGGCTCGGGGTGCCTAGGTGGCTCAGTGGGTTGGGTGGCCAACTTTGGCTCAGGTCATGATCTCATGGTTCGTGGGTTTGAGCCCCACGTTGGGCTCTGTGCTGACAGCTANGTTAAGAGTCTCTTATGGTTTGTTTCCTTCTCTCTTTTTTTCCACTCCCATATGTTCATCTGTTTTGTTTCTTAAATTCCACATATGAGGGAAATCATATGACATTTGTCTTTCTCTGCCTGACTTATTTTGCTTAACATAATATACTCTAACTCCATCCACATCATTACAAATGGCAAGATTTCATTATTTTTGATGGATGAGTAATATTTGTGTGTGTGTGTGTATGTACATACCATATCTTCTTTATCCATTCATCATTCAATGGATATTTGGGCTCCTCCATAGTTTGGCTGTTGTTGATAATGCCGCTATAAACATCAGGATGCATGTACCCCTTTGACTATTTTTGTATCCTTTCGGTAAATATATAGAAGTGCAATTGCTGGATCGTAGGGTAGTTCAATTTTTGGGTTTTTGAGGAGCCGCCGTACTGTTTCCAGAGTGGCTACACCAATTTGCATTCTCACCAACAGTGCAAGAAGGCTCTGCTTTCTCCATATCTTGGCTAACACCTTGTTGTTTCCTGTGTTGTTAATTTTAGCCATTCTGACAGGTGTTGCGTGGTTTCTCATTGTGTTTTTGATTTGTATTTCCCTGATGAGTGATGTTGAGCATCTTTTCATGTGTCTGTTAGCCAGTTGGATGTCTTCTTTGGAAAAATATCTATTCATGTCTTTTGCCTGTTTCTTAACTGGATTGTTTTTTGCATGTTGAGTTTGAAAAATTCTTTATAGATTTTGGTTTCTAACCCTTTATCAGGTATGTCATTTGCAAATATCTTCTCCCATTCCGTAGGCTGCCTTTTAGTTTTGTTGATTGTTTCCTTCACTGTGCAGAAGCTTTTTATCTTCATGAAGTCCCAGTTCATTTTTGCTTTTGTTTCCTTTGCCTCTGGCAAAAGGAAATAGTCAGAAGTTGCTATGGCCAAGCTCAAAGAGGTTGCTTCCTGTGTTCTCCTCTAGGGTTTTGATGGTTTCCTGTCTCTCGCGTTTAGGTCTTTCATCCATTTGGAATTTATTTTTGTGTATGGTGTAAGAAAGTGATCCCGTTTCATTCTTTTGCATGTTGCTGTCCGGTTTTCCCAATACCATATGCTAAAGAGACTGTCGTTTTTTATATTGGATATTCTTTCCTGCTTTGTCGAAGATTAGTTGACCATATAGTTGTGGGTCTATTTCTGGGTTGTCTATTTTGTTCTATTGATCGATTTGTCTGTTTTTGTGCCAGTACCATACTGTCTTGATGACTACAGCTTTGTAATATAGTTTGAAGTCTGTAATTATTATGCCTCCAGCTTTGCTTTGCTTTTTCAGGATCGCGTTGGCTATTCAGGGTCTTTTGTGTTTCCATACAGATTTTAGAATTGTTTTCCCTAGCTCTGTTAAAAATGCTGGTGGTCTCACGCTGTCTCTCTCTCTCCTAGAAATAAATAAAAAAATATATTTAAAAAAATGCTGGTGGTATTTTGATAGGGATTGCATTAAATGTGTAGATTGCTTTAGGTAGTATAGACATTTTAACAATATTTGTCCTTCCAGTCCTTGAACATGGAATGTTTTTCCATTTATTTGTGTCCTCTTCAATTTCTTTCATGTGATCCATAGTTTTCAGTGTATACATTTTGTACCTCTTTGGTTAGGTTTATTCCTAGGTATCTTGTAGTTTTTGGTGCAATTGCGAATGGGATCAATTCCTGGACTTCTTTTTCTGCTGTTCATAATTGGCGTGTAGAAATGCAGCGGATTTCTGAGCGTTGATTTTATATCCTACATCTTTGCTGAATTCATGTATTAGTTCTAGCAACTTTTTGGTGGAGTCTTTCAGGTTTTCTACATAGAGTATTATGTCATCTGCAGATAGTGAAGTTTGACTTCTTCCTTGCCAATTCGGATGCTTTTTGTTTCTTTTTGTTGTCTGATTGCTGAAGCTAAGACGTCCAGCACTATGTTAAATAGTAATGGTGAGAGTGGACATCCCTGTCTTGTTCCTGACCTTAGAGGAAAAGCTCTCGGCAAAAATACGTTTTCCAGTGGCACAAAAGAAATTAAGTGCTAAGCAGGCAAAATGGAGGAAGAAGGCATGAATGTGTCTTTTGATTTGAGAATAAACTGGACTTTTCAAGGCATTTTTGTGAGTGGCAAATAGGATGCAAGCTTGCACCACAGCTTTTATCTAGACTGTTGACTCTTCATTTATGTACTGTTCATTGAATCTGTGGGCTCAGGAAAGGTGTAGGGAAGCTTTTTATTGCAGATATTTGTTTGCAATGAATAC
>NW_027532171.1:27357-36008 GCF_008692635.1 Crocuta crocuta | reverse complement strand
GAATACAGTATCAAAGTGACCAACAAGGGAAAACTGAATCAGATGACTCAGTGCATTCTCACAATCTAAAATCTCTTGCTGAGGAAATAATGTATAATTTTTCTATTTTTTTTTAATGTTTTACTTATTTTTGAGAGAGAGAGAGATAGAGACAGCATGAGCAGGGGAGGGTCAGAGAGAGAGGGAGACACAGAATCTGAAGCAGGCTCCAGGCTCTGAGCTAGCTGTCAGCACAGAGCCCGATGCGGGGCTCGAACCCCGAAGCAGCGAGATCATGACCTGAGCCAAAGTCGGACGCTTAACCAACTGAGCCACCCAGGTGCCCCTAATTTTTCTATTTTAAAATCATCAAGAATCTCATATGTCTCATGCACTATACTGGTCATGGAAACATTTCTGACTCCCACTTTGGGTGAAAATAGTATGTTAATTATGTTAAAGCTTATCTGCAGTAATAAAGCAAATATAAGGTAAAGTGACTTAAATACCGAAGAATTTTATTCCTCTCTCGGATAAAGTTGCTAATATCACAGCCCTTTGGGGAACCTTGTTGCTCATGTTTATTCAGGAATCCAGGTTCCTTCCATTACATAACCCTGCCATCTCTTATGTGTGTGTGTGTGTGTGTGTGTGTGTGTGTGTGTGTGTGTAGCATCTGCACATTTGTATCTATGTTGTTACCAAGTCCAGTTTTTAGTTAGCAAGAAGACAGAAGAGAGTATAGAGAAAACATGCCTACTGTCTTAGTGATCTGGCTTGAAAGTGGCAGCCATCATATTCTGTCATGTTCTGTTGATGAGAGCGTTGTCACATGGCCACACCAGTTTTCAAAGGAGGCTGAGAAATGTTATATGACTGAGCGGCCACATGGCTGGCTACTTCCCTGTTATTGCAAAAGAGTGGTGAAATAGGTTCTAATGGACAGCTTTCAGTCTACCAGAGATAGCTGTTTTTCTCTCTGATTTTATGCTTCTTGTTAGATATGTATGATTTTAGGTCCAAGAAAACAATTACACCTAGATGGAGAGTTGGAGCATAGATATCTGTTTATTGTTTATACAGGCCAGGATGGCTGTGACCCCAGTCTTTTTCCTATAGGCATGAGTAAGTTTTCCTCAGTTTTATGGAGATTGACGTACATCACTGTATAGGTTTAAGGGCTACTGCATCATGATCTAACTTAAATGCATTGTAAATGATCAGCACAATAAGTTTAGTTAAAACCCATTGTATAAAGATACCAAAAAAAAAGGTGTTTTTTTTTCCTTGTAATGAGAACTTTCAGTATCTACTGTGTTGGCAAATTAAATTGGTTTTTTGATCACATTAATTTGGTCTTGTTGCTAATAAGCAAAAAGGAACAAGATTAGTGAAGATTTAGAATCATAAGCTAATGAGGAATTAGACTCCGAATCACCCCCTCCAAACCTAGTCTCTCCACAGATATTTTCCCTTAAAACATTTGTCTTTTTAATCTTCAGTCCACCCTACTTTACGTCCAAGCATCCTACCAAAATAGAGCCAGATTGCTTCTGTTGAACTCCAATCTCCAACACTTAATATCTTATGTTTTAGGGCAAATTACACATATAACCATTCTGAGCTTCACATTCCTTATCTACGATAGATAGATAATAATAGAAATACCTTATAATAGAAAACCCCTCAAAGGGCTTTTGAAAGGATTGAGTGAGTGAGTGAGTGAGTGAGTCTGTGTTTCTTTTTTTTTTCCTTTTTCCTTTTTTAACGTTTATCTTTTGAGAGAAAGAGAGAGAGTGCGAGTGGGGGAAGGGCGGAGAGAGAGACACACACACACAGAATCCAAAGCAGCCTCCAGGATCCAAGCGGTCAGCACAGAGCTTGACGTGGGGCTTGAACTTGTGAGCCACAAGATCATAACCTTAGCTGAAGTCAGACGCTTAACCAGCTAAGCCACCCAGATGCCCCAGTGTGTGTGCGTGTATTTCTTAGAACAATGCTTGGAACATCCTAAGTGTTATGCAGGAACTTGGCACATAATACGTGCTATATGTGTATTTCTTGTTATCACTGTAATTATCATCATCGTACGCACTGGTTTCCCTGTGTTCAATTTGGATTAGCTTATTTGTACCTTTTAATACCTTGCTATCTATTCTTTGTGTCAATTTTGCTTTTTCTTTTTCTTTTTAGATGCGAGGTTTGGGATTAAGACCCCACAAAAAAGAATTTCTGGAAAAGGTTCATTTCATAGTGAAATGGAGGAGGAAGATACAAGAGATGATTCATTGTATTCCATTTTAGAAGAACTGTGGCCAGATTCTGAACAGATAAAACGATATCAGGAAAAACAGAGCAAACCTCTGAGTCATGCTGTTTTCATCAATAAGAAAATATTGAATACAGAGTGGGAGTTTGAATATAAAGACAATGGAAAATTTGTGCCTTCAAGCCCAAATTGTATTCCTTCACAGAAAAGGCCCCATAAATGTGACTCATTTGGAAAGAGTTTTAAGCAGAATTTAGACTTGCACACTCCGAGTAAAAACACTGCAACGAAAAACTTTGATAAAAATACTGGACGTGGTCAAGTTTTCACTCAGAGCTCTTACACTAGCCTTGCAAATACTCCTACAGGAGAGCAACTCTGTGAAAGTAGTCAGCGTGGAAAAGTCCTCAGCCTTAAACAAGCATTCAGTCACAATCTGAAATTTCCTGCTGGGGAGAAAGCAGATATGTGTACTGAGTTTGGGAAGATCTTCACCCAGAAGCCACACCTCTTTGCACCCCAGAGACTCCATACTGTGGAAAAACCTCACGAACTTGGCAAATGTGTGAATGTTTTTCCACAGAAGCCACTACTCAGTATATATCTGAGAGTTCATAGAGATGAAAAACTGTATGTATGTCCTGACTGTGGGAAGGCATTCATCCAGAATTCAGAATTAATTATGCATAAGAAAACTCATACTAGAGAAAAACCCTATAAGTGCAGTGAATGTGGAAAATCATTTTTCCAGGTGTCATCTCTACTTAGGCATCAGACCACTCATACTGGAGAAAAACTCTATGAATGCAGTGAATGTGGGAAAGGCTTCTCCCTGAACTCAGCCCTCAATGTGCACCAGAAAATTCATACTGGGGAGAGACACCACAAATGCAGTGAGTGTGGGAAAGCCTTTACCCAAAAATCAACACTCAGGATGCATCAGCGAATTCACACAGGAGAGAGATCTTATATATGTACTGAATGTGGGCAGGCCTTCATCCAGAAGGCACACTTGATTGCCCATCAAAGAATTCATACTGGAGAGAAGCCTTATGAATGCAGTGACTGTGGGAAGTCTTTCCCTTCTAAATCACAACTTCAGATGCATAAGCGAATTCACACAGGAGAGAAACCCTATATATGCTCTGAATGCGGGAAGGCCTTTACCAACAGATCAAATCTCAATACTCACCAGAAATCTCATACTGGAGAGAAGTCTTATATATGCGCTGAATGTGGAAAGGCCTTCACTGACCGGTCAAATTTCAATAAACACCAGACCATTCATACTGGAGAGAAACCCTATGTTTGTGCCGACTGTGGCAGAGCCTTCATCCAGAAGTCGGAGTTAATTACACATCAGAGAATTCATACGACAGAGAAGCCTTATAAATGTCCTGAGTGTGAGAAATCCTTCTCCAAGAAACCACATCTCAAAGTTCATCAGCGAATCCACACAGGAGAGAAACCATACATGTGTGCTGAATGTGGGAAGGCCTTCACTGACAGGTCAAATTTCAATAAACACCAGACAATTCATACTGGAGAGAAACCCTATAAATGCAGTGACTGTGGAAAGGGCTTCACTCAGAAGTCAGTTCTGAGTATGCATCGCAATATTCATACATGAAAGTAACCCTGTTTCTTAAAAACGAGAAAGCTTTATCACAAAAGTCAGGTCTACGTGTGTATTATGAAACCTATCCAAGACAGACCCTACATGAACACACTGCATGATAAAAAGCTTTTGTCAGACTCTCTCACCTGAGATGAGAAAAACTATTCAAGAGACCGTCTAAGAATGCATTGATTCAAGGGGACTTTTCATATTTGCAAGGCTTCACAAAATAGAATCGAATCCTGTCAGTTTGGGGAAAATGCTGTCAATTTGATGCATTAGGTAAAGCCCTCCTGTAGAAAGTGTGATAAGGCAGATTGTTGTCAAATTCCTTATAGATGGAATGAGCAAATTTATGTAAATGACACTCATGTTTACTGTGTTTTATTAAGCAATTTAAAGTGGCAACAAAATGAAAGGAAGAACAACAAAATAATGTATTTGATGTGTAGACCTACGCTCAGTTCTGTAGGGTGTTTGTGGCAGAACACATTGCACAACAGAAGGAATAATTGAATTGAAATTCTTTTTTGAATTTAAAATAATTGTGTCTGTCAAATATATTTCCTATTGAATCCTCCCGCAAATCCACAGTTTTAATGTCACTATAGTTTTATGTAGGCCCATATCTGGAGATATACTCTTACATGAACACATAAATATAATCCTATCATTCATTTCCATGTTGGTTTCCACAACATTCTGTTTTTATCCTCTTTCATTGTGGTACAATGCAAAATAGCCACAGACCTCTCTCATCCATTTATGTCCACCCTTCTGCAATGTTACTCTTTTTTTTCTTTTACTAAGAGGTAGAGCTCTGTCTACTCCTTGACTCTCAGCTTGGCCATGGGATTTGCTTTGGCCAAGGTCCATTGGCAAAGAGATTCAAGAAGAGGCTGGAGAAAAGTCTGCCTGGAGGCTTATCTTCTCTTGCTGCTTTTTGGAATTCTGAGATCTTCCTGTGAAGAAACTCAAGAGTACCTAGCTGGAGGGTGAGAAACCACATGGAACAGAGAGGAGCCAGCACAGATGAGGCCTCTTAGACCAACTGCCAGACATGAGAGTGAGGCCTTCCTCAACCTCCAGCCCCAGCCAAACTGGCCCACACCAAAAGAGCCATACAGTTAGCCCAGCCAACCAGAATTATGGGATAAATAAAATGGTTCTTGTCTTAAGCCGCTAAGTTTTTGGTAGTTTGTTGCACAGAAAATGCTAATACCTAAAAGTGTATGCTTGTGGGGGGGTATTGTACCAAAACATAAGACATGTGGCATTAGCTTTGGGCCTGAACAGCAGGTGGAGGATGGAAAAACAATGAGGAAAACTGTTAAGAAAGGCTGAAAAAGATGGCAGCTTATGTTATTTACTAAGGAAAAGAAGAGCAAAACATTCGCCATGCTCTGTGAGAAGATAGAGAATATACCAGATGAACTTGTGGATCTGGCTAAGGAGATTTCCAACAGAATGTTGGAAATACCAATTGGCTGCTTTTTAGCTGCATATGGTAAGGTAAAAAAAGAGATGAACTAAGGAAATAACTCTTCCGTTTGCAAGCAGAATTCAGAAGAAATCTATAAAAAGCCAGGACTTTCTGGGTTGGAAAATAACTATTTCTCACATCTCCAATCTTTCAGGCCATCAAAATATTCTCAAGGTGAAAAAATGGCCTCAGGGTAGAGATCAAATCATGGGTGTGGCTATAAGACCCTTTGTTAAAATGTGTGAAATATTTAAGTTGGTGTTTGGGAGACTTTCAGCTAAACCATATGGCTTCTAAAAACTTGACGACATCGTCCAGTACTCTGACACATTGATGAAGTAGAGAAGGGGCCTGTCTTAAAAAGAATGTCAGTGTGGCATTTGGGGCATGGAAGTAAATACAAACCAGATTCATAGAACACCTATAAAGTTTCTAATAGAGCTTTATTACCTCCAGGTTGCACTCACAGGAATTGAAACAGTCCAAAATGAATGGACTACTTTCTCTAACTTCTATGAACATGAAGCAAACAGAGAAAGTTACTCAGCTGCCATTTCTTATGAGAAAAGAAGGATGTCTCAGAAAGAAGACCCAAGAACAATATGTTAAAATGGACTGGGAAGCTATTCCCAGGTAGAACTGTGACCCAGTCAAGAAACATCTTCCCCTGGAGCAGGGAGACCTGACAACGTTTGCTCTGTGGGATTTCAAGATTGTTATGGAACAGTGACTAATATGTGCCTCTGTGCCTCTTGTTCCTCCCTTCTTTTAAGTGAGAGTATCTATTGCAGTTCTCCAGTCCCTATCTTACGTGTGTGTGTGTGTGTGTGTGTGTGTGTGTGTGTNCAGGAAGCTTCAGCCACATCTGAACCTGATACAGAAGACTTGAGGTCCTGGATTTGATGCCATAATTTGGGATGAGACATTTGGAGGTCTTGGAATGAGGGTGAACATATTTTGCATGGTGTGATATATAGTGACCAGAAGATAGTGTTAGATAGAAAAATGTTACAAAGTTCTACCATCCCTGTATGTGTGTCCCTTTACAATCTTTATTTTGCTTTGTGTTTCAGTTGGGATAATTTCTATTAACCTATGTTCAAGTTCACTAATTTTAACCCCTTCCCTGTTAGATCTGTTTTACCCCTACTTCTATTAAGTCTGCTGATGAACCCATGAAGGGCATTCTTCATCTCAGTTGTGTTTTCTTTTTATTTCTAGCATTTCCATTTGGCTCTTAGAGTTTTCATTTTTCTGCTGAAATTCCCCATCTGTTCATACCTGTTGTTTACACTTCCCACCATCCTCTCTAATATATTAATCATTGTTATTTTAAATTTCCTATTTGACAGTATTAACTGGGTCAGCTGAGTCTGGATTGTTTTTTTTATTGCTCTGTCTCTTAACAGCAGATTATTTATTCTTGCNTAATATTTGTTCGTGGAAATAATCATGGCTGCTTTTAATAAATCAATAGAGGGGGAGAGGGGGTCCATCTAGTCAAAATTTGGGCTGGATTTAGGTTTTGTTGTTTCTGTGGTTATCTTCATTGCACCATAGACTTCAAATTTCTCTAGTATTACCTTGGGCTTAAGGTAGGCACTGGTTTTCCAGATAATTTTTCTCAATACTTTTACACCACCCTTGCCTTTAAGCCTTTCCTGTGTGCCTGCATCTCAGGGAGGATCTCTCTCCATTCCCTTGTCTCTCCCTCAGTAGTAGACTGCTGTTATTATTTGAGTCTTAGTGACCCGACCAGTAGGGGGCAGGAGTTGTTCTGAACCAATCCTAGTTTTAGGCAGGCCCTGTATTCCTAGGTCTCGAGGGTGGGGCTTTTTCAGTGATCCTGCACCTCCCCATTGGTAAAACACCTTTAATGGTCTGATCTTAGGATGACTAACTGCCCTGCCCCCAAGAATGGAAGTTGGTTTGTTTTGGGTTTTTTTTCCTTTTTTCTTTCGCCACAGGTGCATCTGCACCTGTGTCCTGGGAACAACAGGGTTTGCATCACTTCCCCTTAAGTGGCATAAGGCTTTTGTTCATTAGGGAAGTAGGGTCTCATTGGGGCTTCATGCCATTTCTGTATCAGCAAACTTTCCCCTTGCAGGCCTACACCCCTGAGAGAGGCTTTCTCCAGTCTCTTTCCCTACCCCCATTATTTCTTGTGAGCATCCGGTGGAGGTCTGTGGGGAAGAGCCTGCAAGAGAAGCCCAACTACCCTTAGGTCTCCAGCCCTCAATGTTTCTATATTCTCATACTATCCCACACTCAGCCTTTAGAACTTCATTAAAACTTCTTGCTGAAATTTTAACTGCTGGTATGGTGGATCCACCCTCCTCCTTGCTTTGCCACAGGTGACCCAGGGACAACTTTGTGTCTCCCTCGAGGCACTTATCTTATATATAAGCTAGTTGATTGCTCCATGATCTTAGTTCTCTGATGAGTTCAAGAAAAGTTATGATTTTGTAGACTGCCCATATTTTTTCTTATTGTAAGAGTGGGAGCTACGCTCTTTATAGTTGTCTATATTCTAGGCAGAAGCCAGAAGTCTAGATGGTCTCCTTTGGCCACTATGATCAGAATATATGCCTTCCTTTCAATTTGACTCTTCTACTTCACCCATCGAGAGTCTCTTTCTCCAACCCTTGTAATTGGGCTGGCCATTTCTTTGGCCAATGGTACATTAGCAAATATGAAGCAAGTAGAGATTTGAGAAGTGCTTACACATTGAGGTTTGCCCACTCTTGCTCCTCTTTGGAATCCTAAGGCCAAGGGTTGTGCTATTAGATGATGAGAGACTTCATGGAGCAGTGATGGAACAGAAATGAACCATCCCAGTTAAGGTACACTACACCAACCAGATTTTCATCTACCAGACATGCAAATGAAGCTATAGTGGCCATCCAACCCTGATCAAGCCCACTGTGGTCAGTGGCATCTGAGATGACCCTGCATGATCCACACTTCCTGGCATCCACACCTTTGTATGATCCCCTTCTCAAGCTTGGGCTGGATTTAGTGACTTGGTTCTAATAAATAGAATGAGGCTAAGGAAATGGTATGTTACCTCCAAGGTGAGGTTACAGAGAGACTGTGGCTTCTGTTTCGGGTACTCTTTCAGATGGCTCACCCTAGGGGAAGCCAGTTGCCATCTCATGATGCAAATCTATGGAAAGACCCATGTGAGTGAGTTTGGGAACATATACTCCTAGTATAGCCTTCAGGTGAGACCTTAGCCCCAAATGACAGCTTGACTTCAGCCTTTTGAAGATCTTCAGCCAGAGGCTGCCCCCTTCTGAGCC